>NC_135761.1:7652960-7781438 GCF_052425735.1 Oculina patagonica | reverse complement strand
CAACAATTTACGCAAGGCTTAGCGATTTTGTTCAAAAAGGGTAATAAATGGTGGGATATAGAAAGTGAAACATTGTTAGTAGTAGGAACTGATCGGATAAAATCTATCATTCACCTTTGTTTATATATGGGTCTGTTATCGCGACAGCCCAAAATAGCAAGACAGAAATCCAAACTCCATGCAGACAGGATGTACAGTGACGGTGTTTAATAAGATTTGATAGCCTTTTTAACCCTCTTAATAAGCGGTTAAATGCATTCAAAAGCATCTATTTCTCTTGTTATTACCAAGATTCATTAACTTTGAGTAGCAATTTGTACGTGCGACCAGTTATTTCCCGTGTACGTGGCCGGGAAAGATTGAAATCCCCGTCATACGTGAGACTATTTCTATGCGAATTTGATTCGATTCGCTCTTAATTCAGGCTGAGCAATGCTCAACAGCTGTTTACTGACTGCGATGCCACTGAAATACGTTTGCCTTATTTCAAGGAATTCTGATCTTTTTTGCGGGTTCATGGACCTCGCCTTTGGCAGAGTCTATAAATACTGAAATATGCAAAAAAACGAACTCGAACAATGTTTTCCCAATAATGCGGATCGGACGTCACGCCAGTTTTTAAAATAACTTCTACTTTTTCGGCTTTAATCGTTGAACTTGGGAAAAGAATCGCGGGAGAACTGGACGCCAGCGTAAAACGGGAGGCACGTACGAGGGCTCGCGCTCGCTCCGCTCACTGTTTCTATCACATTCTCTTGTGTTGAAAAATGAAGAGGCTGCGAACAGTCTACATTCATCACCAATATACTATTTACATACCCACAATAATTCTACAGTTGCGAGGTCTCTTAGCTTATTGCTTTTGTCCAAACCAAATGTACTATGAGCAAATCGTAGTTACACTTACATCGACTTACTGAAAAACAAATCATTCATCCCGAAATATAGACTAAAGATTATTTTTTCAGCCATCTGATTCAAATGAAGACAGGATCAAGACGACTATCTGTCTAAAACGCATTATCCGTCTAGAAACTAGTAAATTCGTTTCTTAGACGATTTAACGAACGTAATCCGTCGCAGTCGTGTGTACGTGTGCGGGTAACAGACTGGGTAACTGATAAATTGCAATTTAATCGGACCACTGCCAGAGTTTATGGTTACAACAGAAGTATGTTCTTAACACGTAGCAACAAACCGTTGTGGTAGCTCTGTTTGAGTACGGTCAGGGGATCAGTGCCCTTAACGAAGGTTACTAGATTTACTTTTATTGACGCCGGTAAAAACGTACAACTTTAAATTTTCACATGCAACTCGGTGCTTGTTTCCCTCTAAAGGTTTTACCCATAAATTTAACCTCATGTCGCAGCGAAATTATGATTTAGACTTAGATTTCTAGATTTTTATTATTTCACACTATTTACAGCAATTAAACAATATTAACACTATTTACAGAAAATGCAATGAATAAATCAAACTAAATATAAGCTAATGTGCAGAAAACAACGAAATTATGCACAAGAGTAGGATTGGTTATTTAAGAGATAAATTTTATAGTGCTTGTAAAAGGAAGTATAAGGCAGTTTTTTTCAAATCAGTTGGAATAGTTTCCCAAAGTTTTGATGAAACAAAAGAGAAGGTAGAGGTCCCGTAGTTATTATTTGCTCTTGGTCTATGAAAGTTCAAGTTAGCAGCATATCTGATTGTGGGTGTGAACTTCAGAGGCCTGAGTAAGTGTTCTATGGAATATTGTTGGAATGTTTATTGAGTCATTTAAAATTTTATGAATAAAAAGAGCCACTTTAAATTTGCACACATTTTCAAATTTGAGAATTCCTAAAAGATTGAAATATGGTGTAGCATTTTCCCTGCTATAAGCAAAGAAAATGCTTCGGACAAATGTGCAAATTTAACCAATCTTGAAGGGCTCTGAAGAGGGGCCTGAATTGAATGGGTAAAATGGGAACTTGGATTTGCCTAATTTTTACTGAGAAAATTGGATTTGGGTCACTGGAACTGGGAATCACAAGCAAAACAATGGAAATGGGACTGTGATTTGGGCAAAAAGTAGGCTGGGAAATGGGCCGGATTTAAACTTTAATTACCCAGTGCCTTGAAGGGAATAAAACAAAGGAAATTATTTATTTATCATGGTTCAACCTCGATGCGATATTTTTTGTTTTTAATATTCCCCTAAGCTAGCCTTGGAGCCAAGAGAGAATTTTACTGAATATATCGAATTTCGCCTGTTGATGATAATGATATTTTTTCCCACTGATGAAAGAGCTGGCTACAATCTACGTTTAATTCTCAAGTTTTTTCTATTTGTTATAGAAGTTTTACCCTGACTTGTGAGTGTGGTTCTATGCCCTCAAGGCGAGGCCACCGCAAGCGAGAAAACATAATTTCCAAAGCACTGTTGCGGAAGTATTATTTCCTAATGTTTTTTTTTATTTTTTTTTATTATTATTATTATTACGAACACACAATAATTACAACAATACAATAATTACAACACTTACACAACTAACGGGCTCTGCCTACACTAATTACAATACAAATTTACGATATTATATCCTATTTACAAAGATATATTCTAAGTTGTTACAGTATTGCCCAATGTTTTTTACGTTCAGTGCGCGCGCACGCAACATTTGTTACGGAGGCTTTTGTGAAACAAAATACTTTTGAATTTTTTCTAGAAAACGTTTACCTCTGTAACAAATGCTTCCACATTTAAATGTGTTAAAAGTGGCTTATAAATTATGATGATGATGATGATGACGATGATGATGATGATGACGATTATGATGATGTTGATGTTCTGCAACAGTGTTTTCTTATTTTCTGGAGCTTTAAGCCAAAAATGCCGCGCCTCCGGCCATACTCAGGTCGTTTTCTGTCGAGACCACGATTGACGACAGCAGTCTAAACACTGGTGAACACTGAGCTTTTGAGTTCTCTAAATCTGAGTGAGACTTGGCAACCGTTTAAAGGTTTACTTTCGGAGTCAAATCATGAAATCAATTCATCCGAAAGAAAACAGAAGATATACAAATTTTCATAACAAACCCAAAGCTACGAGCTTTCGCGTGTATAAACGACACGCGCGTGTTCACATTGTTCGCGGAAAAAGTAAAAGTGAGGCTTATCCCTTCAGAGCTATGAAAATATGGGCCTACGTAGAGATGTATAGCTTCGGTAAGCAATAAAAGTCATAAAAGAAGGAAAAAAACACACTGAATAAATAGAAATTCATTTGGAGAGATTGACTTTTTCGCCAGTTCAAGTAGAAATACACAGAATACAGTGAATACGACACTGACACCATATACCAAGGCTCTGACTTTGTCGTGGCAAGTTTTCAAATTTGTGTTTGAATCAATATTACCACGTTATTCTTCTCTTTCGAGATTAATCCTTGTTAAAAACAACTGGTAATTTGGATTCAGTGTGCTCTTTATTATGGTAATTCCAATACGTTTTATGGTGACAATGAAAACCACATGACTTTTGCCTGGTAACCATAACCAGTGACCTGAGGTGCTATAAAGCTTTTATTTGCGTAGTCTGGAAAAACTTTTTTTCAAGGTCACCAGTAACCAGCGATGGAAAATAATGGCTGCGTCTAATTTTTTCGCTTCCCTTTTATTCTCGATTCAGGAAAAGGAGTATGTGTTCACAGCTTAGGTGACCGGTCAAAATGGAAAAGAACCGAACATTTTCGAAGTGATGGCGAGGGCGTGTTTTACACGTGGTAACACCCTAAAGCCAACTCTCAGAATATTTGTACTTGACCTCCTCTTTACAGTCAGCTGGTTTATTTGTTTCATTACAGCCTGTCCGGATGACTGCCACGCACACGCGTGAGCAAGTGCATGGTCGCACTCCGCGAGAGAGCCATTCTCGTACCTCAAGTCTTCGTCCCTTCTGCGCAGACTTGGACCGCTGGTTAAAGGGAACGAAGACCCTGGGTACGAGGATGCGAGAGAGCACTCGTGCGCGCGTGTTTTTTCTTTTCGCTTCCTACTTTCGTCTCGTTACCTCGTTGTTTGCATAGCGGAGGATCTGCTTACAATTTATCTCAGTGTACGTGTGTGTACCCACGGTCGAATCTTCGTTTTTTTTTAAGCAGATCTTCGTTCTACGGATTGAAACAAATTGAACATCTGAGCCTTGAAATAGCTTTCTGTGGTTTCGTGGCAGTGACTGTAAACCACTGTTGTCGAAATCGAAGTGAAATGTTGTCAAATGCCAAAATTCAGATTTTCCGTAATATTTACGAGTTTTGATAGTTTTATATCTTAGTGTTCAATTTGACCACACGAATTTTGGTCAATTTTTGGTTAATTCTAGATCTTCGCTTCAATCTCGAGATCTTTGTCAGTTTTCCGCGGCGATCTTCGCGTCTTTGATTTCTTAGCTTCGCTTTTAGGTTCGGTTAAATCTGTGTAATGTACTATTTGACGCATATCTATCCGGAGAGCCTCTGGAGATTGCAGTTGCGCTAAAAATCTGCATGAGTAAAAGCCGCAGGGATTGCTTTGAATTGAAAACTGCGCTGCATATAAAGTCTATTAATTAAGTTGTTCGACCAAACGTGCGCACATTTGCGTTCTGGCCGTGAAACTTGATAGTGTTTGTTTCTATCTGTATTACTGCCACAAGTTGTGTACTTGTTACGTATTTAGTTCTTATTAACCGAGCAGGAGGTCCGGTATGGGAGAATCTTCACAAAAGGTCGCGAGTACAGACCGAACGCAAAAAACAGTAAAAGTGTCCCAGATTACTAGTTACTCTGATATTTTTTTATCCTAGCATCGATCCTAGCACAGAAGAGAAGAACATTGATAGACAGCAGACCTTCAGAGGCTGTTTACATATTGCTGAACACATTTTGTATCAGTATATAACTTTAATTTGAGTGTTTCAGTTTTCGCGATTGCAATCTCAGTATTATGACTCTGTAAAATTCGCGGAATGAAAACAAAAGGGCATCGTATAAACAATGTTTGGTATATGATAAACAGGCTCTAGTCATTTCGCCAAGAATGAAAACGCAACTGTAAACATTTCAGTGACAGATGTAACAGGCTTCATTTTCGCGGGACCGTTTCCCGCGAAACTCACCAATTGAATATTTGCTTAGCTTGCTTGCTCGTTGCCGCTTCCTGTTCAACACTAGAGGCGATATATGGCTGCCAAGAAGCTTGTTTATTACGATATTCATTTAAAAGTGATATAGATTCCATAACACTTCGATCAAGCACTCTTAAGCAGTCGATGTTATTCACCCCCGTTCAATGCTCGAGACCGGATGTTGATAATATAAAACGGACTTCGCTAAGAAACGTGGCTACTTTCCGAATTCTCCCGGACTGTTTTACACAGCACCCAAGCTGAACATTCGCAGATAGCAGCGTCTAATTTACTTATGGCTTTGCTGTTCCAGGATAAAGATGTTCTCAAAATCTCGATACATGAATATACATTTAATGACCCAATGATCTACATAAAGACGGTGAAGATACTGTTAAAAATAACAAATTTCTGTTAGTATCGATTTCTATTCTAGGCCGAACCTCTGCCTACACAATGCCGAAGTTGCTACAGATTGCAGAAACAGCCCTTTATAAAGAAATCAGTTCGGTTAAACCAGCGAAATAACAAGACTGTGAAAACGCAAGAAGAAGATATTCACGCCACATATCTAAAAAAAAGGTCTCTTGGAAACCGCAATCTGTCCCACACTGGACGAAAACCAACGTGCACATTTTTTTTTTTCGCGCGTTCTACTCGAATCCTTTAAACCTCTCACTGCGACAATAAAGGCGCTCTTTATCCGAAATACCCAAATAGCTTTTTAAGTCTTCCAAACATAACAACAAGGTTGACCAAAGATGTGCTTCCTCGCTGACCTTTCTTGAGCGATTAAGATATCTGAAAGGGGGCGTAGAGCCGAAGGTATGCGTTCTTGGGGGGTGTTTGGGGGGCCTCTTGCTATAAACTTCTTGTGTTGTTGTATTCCTGCAACACGTTTAAAAGGGAGATGTAAACAAACACTCAATCAGAGTTGGTGAAACTCCTAAAACGTCTGGGAATTGCGAAGTAAACACTGTCGGGTATTAAAACGGATCAAAGAGGTGATTTTATGTCCCTGACGGAAATGGGCGTGAGAAAACACAATAACACTCTGTAGAACAAAAAGCGACGACTGTTTGAACAAAGGAGTTTGCTTCAAATTGTTCTACTCTTTGTTTTGGCGATAAATCAAAACAAACAAAACAAGAACCATATCGCACGTCCACATTGAGTAGTTTACTACACGACACACACCGTTCTGCAATTGGTGTTTAATTTAATCTCATTTAGCAAAGTTCTGCTCTGAAATGAATCCACGGACCTCTGAATCCACGAATAGTTTTTGTAGTTTTGCTTTGACTTAAAGTAGCAAAACGTTTTGTTTTCATTCGTGTCAGGCTGTAGCAGCCCGCTGGCTTAATCCACAAAAACAACTGTTCGCTGTTATTCCGCGGTTTTCCTTTTGCTTGTTCAATTTGATCAAAACAGTGATATAGAGTCCTTAAAATTAACTCGCCGCTACCAACCTTTTCTGTTCCAAAATTATCATGGCGGAAGTCCAAAAAAGAGAGCGTCCTTTCATTAGTGTATTTTTAGAACAACAGGCGGTACCAACACATTGTATCAATCTAGAGAGCATAGACTGATAGAATGTCAATTTTAATTGAAGTTCCACAGGTCGATAACCTTTAGTTATTGCATGACTGTTTCCTCAGTTTAGCTGTTCACGACGTGTAAACTGGATTTCCTGAAATTCAAAATTGCGTTTATCGTGAGAAAAGAGACGACAATCAACAGAAACTCTGTTTTATTTCCACCATGGATTGTATTGTTACCTATTTCCCCGTTGTAAAACTTGGAAGCCGAAACTGCAAAAATCCCGGAACTGCAATTGTACAAAATCCAAAATCTTTTGCTACATTTCTTGTCAACATCCTGTCTACTAGATATTTTCTCTCCGCGTAATTAATTTAGCGGGATAAAATATTTTCGGCAGCTTACCAAGCCGGCCCAAAACAACAGATTTCCTCAGCAATAAATTTAAATATATCACAGTTTACCTTGGCCTATTAAATTGGTACTCTATACGAACCTGCGATAGGAGAATGACGTGATCGCGGCGGGCTTATCGCTTCTGACTTGTAGCCATTAAACGTAAGCCGATTTTACTCCAGTTATCTGGTTTTATTTGTTTTATCTAGAACAAAAAACATCGTATTACGACTTGTAGATTCGAAAGGTTGTTTATTTTTCTTTGTTGGGTAAAACAAAACTAAACAATTTGGGCACGAAAGGCGACAGAAAAAACCCTGTTGAATGCTGAAAACATACCTAGCGGGTGGCTTTCGTTGACCCCATGATCCAAGCCTGGGGAAAGTTATCACTTTGGCAAATTACAGAGCACATTTTCCAAAAATGTACCTTTCTGATATCTAGCATGGTAAGATGTGAGGTTAAGAGCCGCCATGCCGCGCATATAAGCGCTGACCTTGTGGCTGTCTAGGGCCAAACCGTGTGTGGGTGAGAATTTTAAAAAATTTTCCAGAAATGTGGTTAGAAATCCCCTGAAAAACTGTCACAAAACACGTCAACAGGTATTTCCGCAAAAGAATCATTTGATATAGGCACAGTGTATGTTAAAAAGGTTAATACTTAAGATCACCGCTCTTGGACGCGTGCTTTCACGTTACAAATAGGATAGTTCTTGCCAGGAGGGCGTGTGAAATGTTCAAACTGGCTCTTATCGGCAAGAGTTTTCGAAATCTAATAACCTCAGTGATCGACGTGAGTTTTGGTACGTCACGTCGCAACTTCCGGTCTTCAGTATCTGCTAAATATCCATGCTTCCCGAAAGAGCTTAAAATACACACAACACGAAGAGAACAATGCCATAATGGAGTAATTGTTGATCGAGCGCATTTCATTGGATAACAGAGTAGATCTCTTTTAGTGTGGTAAAGTGATTACAAGTATACTTCTATTAACATATTATGTTTACTTGTTTTCTACCTGTGTGGCTTTTTTAATACGTTCCAAACCAGCGATCGTGGAATAAGATGATTGAAAGTTGATATCGAAAGGTCACAAATGCGAGATGTAAACACGGTCAAAATGCGTTTTATGTGCGAAAAACATGATGGCGTCCTGATGACCTTGGATGCTTGAATGGAACATGTAAAATGTCAAAATCGCGCCTTTTTGTCCCTGTTTGTATGCAAGAGGTGTCAAAGTGCCGTAGATTTGCATAGCTACGCAAAGAAATAAAACACTCAGCGGCCCTGAGCGGTGGAAAAAAAGTTCTTTACCTCAATCGTCGGTCCATAACAACAGGAAACCGCAGAATTGTTTAGATCGGAAGCGATCGAGAAATGCATGGCTTTACGCCAAAATCTTGACCCAGCAGCACATTTGATGTCTTTTCTCTTACTAATTGGCGAATGTATTGGTGATTTGTTTTGTGTGACATGACATGCTTGACGAACCATGGATGTCAGATGTGATTAGTTTCTCTATTTGAAATGCAGCCCTCTGCCCCCACATCGAGTAAAAGGCGGATTTAAAAAAAAAAAAAATTAAGAGAGAAGTTAAAAAGCCGGGGAGGTTGATGGACACTTTCTAGAACTGGAAGACGTGTTTACACCTCCGCAGTAGAAGCTAAGTTGATCTCAATTCTCGTCACGTCCTGTTGTTACGGACCCTTCTCTATTGTTTAAAATTACATAAAATTGGATGTAACATGCTTGTGTTCTCGGTAATTTACAGCCGGCAGGCATCGTAAATACGCACTGCTGATTGGCCACTATGCATGTTAACTGGGATTTTGATTGACAGATAAGTAGTGTTAGAATGAAATGGCCATGTGAGTTCTTTTCGCGCCACGCCTTCTCGTCAGATAACACGGTCTGTGATTGGCGCTTTTCAAAACGGAACAAAAGCGGCTAGTAACTCAAAGGGAACCGTGTGTATGGAAGTGACGCAGCGAATGATCACACTAGTGAATCAGAGAGAGTCGATCACATGTGCTCGCACAACGAAAATCATTCCAACGCATAGATCGCCAAGAACACAGTAATACTGTGGCTTGCGCCCAGTTTATTCAGATTCAATGCGATTATTCTGCAACGCTAAAATGGCCGAGGGCTTGGATAAAATACCTGGGCAAAACAAAATGCCTTGTCCACTATGTCATAACGGCTTCGATGATCCAAAAGTTCTCCCATGTTTACATACTTTTTGTAAGAACTGTCTTACGGAAGCAGTGGAAAGCGGCCGTTTGAAATGCCCAACGTGTCGGCTGAACGTTCCGCTCTCCGAAGCCGGAATCGACGGTTTGCCTACGAACATCTTCAGCCATAATATTTTGGATGTGTTGGTGCCGAGTCAAGGAAACATCGAAACCAGCAGCTTGATTCGAGCAGTGATTCGCGATTGTAGTAACTGCAGTGAGGGATCAATGGTTACGGCACATTGCAAAGACTGCAGTGAATATCTTTGTGATAGTTGTGTACGCGCTCACCAACGAGTTCGAATGACGAAAGATCATCGCATCGTTTCCTTTATCGAAGAAGCGGCAATGATGCAAAGCAAAACAACTATCGGGACTTCCACTCTAGCGGCTTCACCAACCACTTCAGTGTCACCATTGGCAGCGATGGCGGATAAAACTGCTTCTGAAGACTTAATTCGTTGTGGAAAACACGAAACTGAATTTTTACGGCTTTACTGTGAGACGTGCTACACTCCAGTTTGTAGCGAATGCACTTTTCAGGATCATCGAGGCCATAGTTTCCAGTACCTTCGCGAGGCCGTCGAATCTACCAAAGTGATCGTGGGAAAGCTGATCGCGGATGCTAAAATGGAGATTTGTAACTTGGAAGAAAACGTCAACTCTTCACAAGCGATAGCCGAGCAAGTGGAATACAGGGCTCAGACGGTTTCGAACGAGATCAGGCAAACGGTACGAAGGCACATGGCTGCCCTTGAAGAGCGTGAGAGGGAGCTCTTACGACGCGTGGAAAAAGTGCGCCAAATTAAAGGTAAATCGCTTCATTTACAGATTGATGAACTTAAGACTAGCCTAGGTAAAGTACTGAGTGTATGCGAATCATCGGAGAGATCG
Source organism: Oculina patagonica (assembly GCF_052425735.1). NCBI lineage: Eukaryota > Metazoa > Cnidaria > Anthozoa > Scleractinia > Oculinidae > Oculina > Oculina patagonica. The sequence continues at coordinate 7,771,237 of NC_135761.1, read as the reverse complement.
GCTGAACTGAGCACGGACCCAGAATTGCTCGTAATTAAGGGCCGTTTATCAGAAACTCTAAACGAACTCAGGGCCAAGCGTGGCTTACTGCAGCCCCACGAAGATGACGCCATCTTATTCACACCTCCCGATCAGGCATTGCAAACAGCTATTAGTTCTCTGGGGATAGTTAGTAGCAGCGCTTTCGCTCCGTATTCCAGCGCAACTGGGGATGGATTGAGACGCGGTATTCGCAGCAAAGTCGCAATGTTTATAGTGCAAGCTAAAGACCATCAAGGTGAAAACCGCTGTATCGGAGGGGACCCCTTGCGCGTTTTAGTTCAAGGTCCTGATGGGATCTTCTACCGAGCTGAGGTTAGCGATCGGCAAAATGGAACTTACACAGTTTCTTATCGTCCTCAAGTGACTGGAGAACATGTTATTTCAGTGACAATCCGCGGTCGGCACATCAGTGACTCTCCATTCAAAGTTCTTGTTATAAAGGGTCGCAATTACTCTGGCGTGGGGCCAGTGGCTCGTTTTTTTGGCTCAGAAGGCGAAGCGGACGGTGAACTTTGTCGCCCATGGGGCGTTTGCGCTGACAAAGATGGCAATATTATTGTTGCCGATCGCAGCAACAACCGTATTCAAGTCTTCGATTGCTACGGGAATTTTCGTCTCAAGTTCGGATCTGCAGGCTCCAGAAATGGACAGTTCGATCGGCCGGCAGGGGTAACTTGTGACAATGATGGGCGAATTATCGTTGCCGATAAGGACAACCATCGAATTCAAGCCTTCAACGCCGATGGAACTTTCATTCTGAAATTTGGCGAGAAAGGTTGTAAGAACGGCCAGTTTAGCTACCCATGGGACGTGGCTTGCAGCAGCGAGGGCAACATCCTAGTTTCGGACACGCGCAATCACCGTGTCCAACTCTTCAACCGCGAGGGCAAGTTCCTTGGCAAGTTTGGCTTTGAAGGTATCCACTGGAAAGAGTTTGACTCTCCTCGTGGCGTTGCGTTCAATCACGAAGGGCACATGATCGTCACCGACTTCAACAACCACCGATTACTCGTGATCAGGGCCGATTTTCAGCACGCTTGGTTCCTGGGAGTGGAGGGAAGCAAGAACACAGAGTTCCTACGCCCCCAAGGTGTCGCTGTGGACCAAGAGGGAAACATCATTGTTGCTGATTCAAAGAACCATCGTATTCAGATCTTCCAGCCTAACGGGAACTTTCTGTGCAAGTTTGGAACACATGGCAGTGCTCCTGGCCAGCTCGATCGTCCTTCTGGTATATGCGTAAGCAACGATGGGTCAATAATTGTTGTAGATTTTGGCAACAATCGCATACAAGTGTTCTAAAAACTAAATAACAAACGCTGGGCGACGTGTATTTTTGTTTCCACACTCGTGTGAAGTAGATTTCAAGAAATAAGACTCTTATGCCGTGTGATAAATTTTATTGTATTAACTCGAGCAATTCGAAGTTATTTTCAAGAATTTATTGCATCAAAATGGTGTCAACAAATTTGCATGCTCTCAGAAATCAGTTGTTTTTTTTTCAATCGGTCTATTTCTTAATTAGTAAAAGGCTGTTGTTCCTTTGCTCAAACAAGTTTCCTTAAATTTCCGTAGTTTTTCACCGCTTGCAATTTGCAAAGGTTTAGGCTTTTCTTCAAGTCAATTTTAAACTTATAATATTCATATCACCTAGTTTGTTTCACACCGTTTTGTCGTGGTCCCAAAATACACGTCGTCCTTCGTTCACTACAAATTGAGTTCAGATTTATAGAGCGAATATGCTTCATATTAAATTTACAAATGCGAGGCGCTTTACGAAAATAATATTTGAAGCCTTGAACGCGTTTCTGGAGAGTATTTATTTGATCCATTTATCAAAATGTTACACGAAATTAATGCACGAATGTTGACGAGCTGCAAGTTCGTCCCAATATTTTTTACACCTTATAAGCTTATATTCTATTTAAATGCCACTGTTTTGTTTGATTATTTAATGCGTTTCTCGAGAAAGAACAGCTAAGAGAGTTTGCTATTTGTCTTAGGCTTTCCCTTGACAGCGAAAAGCAGAAGAATGATAGATAATTTAATTTGGACGGTGAACTCAAACAGGCCGGCGGATGAACTCCAAAAGAAAAGGTGTGAATGTTTTCAATAGAAGTTCATTTACCATTCATTTTTCTGTTGAACAGCGGAAAAGCTTTCGGAATTTGCTTTAGCCCTGTTTTGTTAAGCGAAGGTATTGTTAACGCCGGTTCGAAATTTTAAAGCGAGTTCTTGAAATTGTTGTGTTACGTTAGTAATTTTCCACGACTCTTGAAAGAAATTGCAACTCTCCCCTTGGTCTAACAACGGTCGAAAACGTTCTTTTTCGTTTCCAAAAACATTAGAGTTGCTTTTTGATACAATGAAAACACTGAAAAGTTTTTCGGCGTTGCTGTGTTTTTGTGCAAAACAAATTGCCGTTGTTTTAGAATATCCAAAGACAAGTTCCCTGGGGAAGTATTTTTGTTTCTTGAACAAAAGGAAGTGATATTCACAATATATTTAGATTGAAAAGGTTGCCAAAAGCAACGAGTAATTGCTACGAAAACGAATATCAACTACAGAAAATTTGGTAAACGCGTTGAAACGCGGTTGTTGTATAATTTTAAAGGAATTTGCGCGCGCTGGGAGTCAAATTTGTAGTGCTAAACTGTAGTTAAATTTTAGTATGAGTCACCACCCTGTCAAACAGAGCCAGAGTAGCTTTTCAGACAACAAGAAGTCGTAATTCCCAGCCTAATAAATCCCAAAAGATGTGTTATTTTTTTATCAAAGCCATTATTTAGCGCGTCCATGTACGATAATAGAATTTTCCGCGTAGAACATTTGTCAAAGATCAACTTTAAGATATAATTATCGAGATGTATATTCTTAGAGTTCAATACGTTCTTCTAAGACTTTCGAATACTAGTTATAATATTCTGTTTAAGATGTAAATGAGAAATTTAACTATTTTCTTGGCGATCTAAGTGAGACTAATTTGTTTCAGATGAAAAAAAGCCAACTGTTAAATTAATTGTTCCACGAAAATGGTACACTATCGGTGCGAGGTAATTCTAAATTGTAATTTCGCCAAATGTCCGATGTTAATGGAAATGTTTCCATCAATAGATTTAATAGTTACTCCAATATTATGCAGCAGTGTGTGAAGTTAATTTTAAATTATAATTATAATCTGTTCACGTTTGCATCAAAGTTGAAGATTGTTTGACTGGAAAAGTCGTGAGTTAGTTATATATTTCAATCTTTTTTAACGCAGTGAAAAGGCGGAAGAAAATTGATAGTTTTGTTAACAGTTTCCACTCTAGATCAGAACGTGATGGAATGAAATTTTTACATTTCAGCGTCGAGGAAAGAATAAATGAAAAGGTTTTCTGATTTAAAGAAATCAACAAATGAATACTTTCAACTTAGTTGATTTTCAAAGGAATCAAGATAATTGACCAATGTTAGAATCCCATTTAAAATGCACTGAATTAGACCAATGTGCCGTTTATGTAGCAAGTTAGATCAATTGAATTTTTTGAAAAATTCCCATCATATGTTATTGTAATAGGTTCAAATAATAGTTCAAGTTTTGATGATTTCATTCTAAATTAATTCTCAAAGATTGTTCGAGTGTATTTTTAATATATAGCAAAGCAAATGCCCAAAGTTTTCATTGCAATTCATGGTATCCAAGTTTGAGAAACAATTATTTATTGAGCTGCCAAGCTTTCACTCATTCTTATGCTTCCAAAATAGTATTAAAATGTCTTTGCTCTTTTTGAATGTGCCACTTTATAAATCTGTGTATCCTTCCAAGACATAAGAAATCTTTTTTCTAAGCTTGCTAGCTTCTTCGATTATAAATACCTTATATCACTGTACAGAAATGTTCAAACTTGGATGTGATGAATTGCAATATAATTGTGTCGAAAATACTGTTCAAAATAAGGACAGCCAAATGTTACATATAATAGTCTGGATTGTTTCAAACTAATTTATTGAAGAATAAATTTATGGAATTTGAATTTTTAACTTGTTGTGTAGTGTTCTTCATTGATATGAGATTTGGTGATGGCTGAAGTGCACATTTTGGGAAGTCATCGGTACTCGAAAATTACAGACTGGTTTACAGCACAACCAGTGAATACAGCTAGTCACTTCTGATCGCACATCACCACCATAGGTAATTTACAAGAGATATCTTCTTGTGACCTGCCTATAGCAGTGGTGCACAATGCGAATCCGGTCCATTAACAGGCTGCGAAGAGTGATTGGTTCAAATCAGATGGCAGTCATGATAAACCAGTGTTCCAGATAAGAGAAGGGTTTCAGGTCAAAAATCCGACACGATCAGCTACCTGGGAATTTGACCTGTTGGAATTTCTTGTTGACAATTTGCCTAAAAAACTTCAATGGGCCCTGGTGATTGATATAGGCTTCAACTACAAATGCATGTCTTCCCTCACCCACCATTTTCTTCCCCTCTCTCATGTCTGCACGGACTAATAACTTGCTACAATATACAGACTAAGTCTTGGAGTTCTGAAAGTGAAACCTTGGAAGGTTTTTCTTAAATTCTCATGAAGGGTCTTGGTTAACTTCATTTACCCCTTACAGCCTTAAGTCTCCCATTTTTGATCTCCTGGGGGGAGGGGGGACTCCTATATGAGAGGGACAGGAATGCTCGTCTGAGAATTTGAATCAAACCCATAAAGGATACTACCAATCTTTATCGCAGCATACTTGGTCTTGGTTACCTTCATTTACCCCTTAGGGCCTCTTTACATGAGAGTTTTCGTCCCAGGATGACTTTCATCCCGGGATGAATTTCTCTCGGTGTCTGGTCACTTTCTTGTTGCTGTTTACATGATGATACATGATTTCGTTCCGGGATGAGTTCATCCCGGGATGAAACACCGGAATGAAATGTCATTCCGGGATAAAACATGACGGAAAACCTCATGTAAACAGTCCTTCCCGGGATGAAATGTAATGTTATGTAAGCACGGGCGAGATGAATTCAACTCTGGCGGGACGACTTATCCCGGGATGAACACGCTCACGTAAAATGAAATTTTTTTCATCCCAAGACGACATTCATCCTGGGACGAAACTCATCTCGGCTCTCATGTAAAGAGGCCCTTACAGCCAAAAGTCTCCCAGTTTTTGATCTCTTGGGGGGGGGGGGGCGGATGGGGAGGGGGGACTCCTATATGAAAGGAACAGGGATGCTTGTCTGAAAATTTGAAATAATAAACTTCTGTTTATTATGTAATTCTGATGTCATTTCATAAACTACAAATTATACAATTTTGACCCATGGTTTGTTACGCTAAAAATAATTGTTTGCCACTACAATCCTCTAAATGGGATGCTCCTCTATCATTCATGGGTTACTTCCTTTAAGGGTATTTATCAGGTTGTTGGCAACATCCAAACAGTTTGCCCAAACCCATTCATACTCCTCAGTGGAAAAAGACACTGACAGTAAAGTTTCTTTCCAAAGAACATTACGCTTATCAGGATTGAATCTGGACCTCGCAACCCAGAGCTGAGGCCTTCCAAGGAATAAAAGCAACAAGCGACATGAGCCTGAATACTGGCGACACAGGAACATTTTAACAGTGACAAGCGACATCATTACAGCACTGAAATGCGACAACGACACAATGCAACAGCAACACAATAGGGTAAAAAAAAAAACGACAGCAACATTTACAGCTGTTAACTAGGCGACATGTATTCTCAGAAACATGCGACATGGCTACCCCCTTGGAAGGCCTCAGAGCTTAGCATGCTAACAATGAGGCCAATGCACATTTCGGATGAACTTCATTGATATCCTGCATGAAAAGTGCTGTTATGCTGGTTTTTATCTAGGCTTGAGCTTGATTTCTGCCTTTATCTGATTCCTCCCAAGGAGTAACCTGCGATCAGGCTTTCTTTTTTTCGGGGCGGAGGGAAGGCGAAAAAAGGAAAGCCTGATACAATTACTTGTCAAGTCGTCTGCCGCCCCCTAATTAAAATATATGTCAACGTCGTCGAGAATGTCGGAGATGCCATCAGATAAGCGTGATTAGCGCCTTCAAATTATATTTTTACTCTCACAAACATGTGTTTGAATTACCCTTTTTGAACGAGCTGATCGGAATGTTTTTTAAAATTTGTTTTCTGCAAAGGCTGATTTTGTGTAATCACGGTCAGGTCAGACATTTCAAGGCCGTAGTTTTCGTCACTGGCACGATCGTCTGGCGTATTTGGTGGTGTGATGTAATACTCTTCGACAGCATTGGTGATAGATCACGCTCTTGCCGAATCCCGTCGGAAGCACCGCCAAAACATCTTTTCTTTCACAAACTATTCGTCGAATACACTCCCTTTGTTCGTCTTTAAATGTTTTGTGAACAAAACTCTTGAGAGATTTTCTAAAAGCTTGAAGAACTCGCTTTCTACTTCATTCCGCTCAACACCCGCCATGATAACAATCATCTACGCGCGATATTTTTGGACCGGAAATTAGACTTGAACTCAATTAGCCAATCAGGATAGAGTTCTAATGTTGCCTTTTGTTTCCTGACCAATAAGAATAAAGTCCAGATTCTGGACTTTTTACAGACGACTCGACAAGTAATTGTATCAGGCGTTCATTTTCCGTTGACCCCTCCGCCGCGAGAAAAATAACGCCTGATCGCAGGTTACCCAAGGAGCAGTGGCTCTTTTTCCTGAACAGTGAAAACTGATTGAGACCAACTTTGATCCCACAACAGCAATCCACCCCTGTGTGACATCTTTGCTCCATGCCCCTTACCCATTTTGAGCAGAATTCTGGATCTGTCATACCCTGGGCGTCAGAGAGTCTATTTTTCGTTCATGAGGAGCAGTGATCCAGCGCAAGCAGGAACACGTACAGAGATGTCTGTGATGAGGGTGACATCCTAGCACACAATCATGGCTTAACTGCTCAATATGGGAAGAAACCCTCTGGCACCCAAGGAAGATCTGTCACTGATCAGCTAAAATTATTAAATTTTAAGTGATGAGGAAAATTAATAGCCCTTTTTTCTTAACCACAAAATATGGATTCTCCAGTTATTTTAAAGTTAGTTTATAGAATGCAGTGGTATGGCCATCACATCCACCATAAATTACTTTGACTTGATCTGTTCAACTTCAAGATCTTCAACCAGAACTTGAAAAAGATTTTCAGTTCTGTCTTTTGTTCTCCAACCCTGAGGTAATCAATGTAAACTTGAAAGGGATATTCCATAGACCCAGAGAGGCGCATCTTCATTTCCTCTCCTGGAATACGCAAGGTATAAATTCAAAATTCCACCATCCTGAACAAGAACAACTTGAACAACTTGTGTCACGTCTCAAGGTTTGTGAAATCATCCAGGAGAGTTCTGTCAATGCGATTAATCATAGCTTTCAACTGTCTTCCAGGTCCCACTTCATAGATTTTAGTGCTGCTTGTTCTTTCTTTGAATATGTTTTGAATTGTTTTCATCCAGTTAACAGGCTCTACTAGCTGTCGTACAAGTAAGCTGTGAAAGAAAAATTAAATTTATTATTATCCAACTCCAGTCAGTAGATCACAACTACCGGTAGTTAGCTTCTCTTACCAGGGATAGAAACTAAAATCTAGGTTTTGGCCACCAGGTTTAGCATTCCTACTAGCCACTTTGGCTAATGGAAAAAACGGAAAAGTCAACGGTATATCTTACAAGTGAAAAATTACTTTTGGCTAGTAAAATCCAGTGAGTTAAAAAGCTAGTCTCGAGCCCTGCTTACCATGAAAAAGAACATCTAATATCACCAAGAAAGTAGATTATTCATTTAAGTTTGAACATTCTTGTATTATCATAAGCCAAATTAAAATAACAAATCAAAATGTTGCCTATGGAATAAAACAGAATCATGAAACCACAAGCATTTGTGGCTTTGACATGGCTTGCATGCTTGAGTCATTATGTAGCACTCAAAAAATATTGCCCTTCAAAGTCCCACAGAAACCGCAGCAATACACAATAAAATTAGTGAAAACGATAGGGAAAGGAAAGATACACAATGTAACTGTAGCATTTGGCACATGACTGACCTTCCACAGCATATTTAATTTCATTGTTAATTTTTATTTCGTGCTTGGCGTATGGTGAAATTTATTCGAGTAATTTGGAGTGTCCAAGAAAATGCAAATTTCAAGCCAAAATTATAGTGGACCACTCAGTGAAGAAGATATTTGTGGTTTTAATTGCTATAAATATCATTTTATTCTATCATGATAACAGAGACCTTCAATCTTCCCAAGAAAAACTGGAAAAGATCAAAGGGCACTTTGCACAACTTACTAAACCTTAGAATTTAACTAGCAGCTGCTGAAATTTGCCAAATGCTTCGGTTGGCTTAACTATTTTTGAAAGTTCATGAACAATATTATCACATTCTAATCTTAGATAAGTCAAACAAGTTTTTTGAGTGGCCCTTGTAACATGCCATAGCTTTGATTTTTGAATAACACGGCATTGGATTAATTCCAAGTTAACACAAAAAAGTTTTTTTGGCTGACCATCAACAGTTTAAAAATTTCATTCGAGTTGGATTAATGTTTCCGGTGTTCATTAATCCTCTTAAGAGGTTCTTAGCTAAAGATATCTGAGGGTAATAGTCTATTTTAAAGCAGCAACAACAGAAAAAACAAGATTAAAAGAAAATGAAACATGGTCCAGATCTTGCAAACTTGTTTGGAGAACTTTTCTTTTGACATCTTGATTTGTGAATTGTTGACTTAAAACAATTCTTCAGTGATTTCCAAAATATTGTATTGTCTGTGAATGTACGAGTTCACAATTTACATTCATTGTTTCTTCAATCTATGATTTATAGCAAGCCAACTGTCTAAGAATTTAGCAGTGGAAAGTGTAGCTATTATACCTGCAAATTTTTTGTTAGTGTTTTGAAGGACAATGCCGGCAGCCAGACAATCCTAGAGGGTTAGTACTTTCAGCTAAATAAAATGACACTCAGTTTCAGGGACACATACTTTTCAAATCCTTGCTTGAAGCCTTCATGTAAGGCTCACAAGAAAACATACCGTAATGTAAAATATAGAGCAGTTTTCAATTGAGTGTCGTAAAACCAAAACCAAAGTTATCACTCTAGCCAACCACAAAGAACACAGACAATACAGTAAACTAATCAAAACTCCTAGAAAATACATGTAGCTGGCACAAAGCACGGGAAAACGTGTGCGAGCGCGTCATGATTGGTTTTGTGTTTTACTTCTGATTGGCTGAGAAAGTGGCGCAAGATTTTTAAACCAATCACAACGCGTAGTACTTAATGCAAAATCAATGCAAACGCGTATTACTTTCGACACTCAAGTGAAAACCGCTCTAATGTGAATGTAGTTTTGCTGAAGAAATCAAAACACACTGGGAATGGAGAAATTGGTTTCTTATGCAATAAGGAATTAGAATTTTTACAGAATTGCTATTGAATGCCCTAGCTGGTTACTGCAACAGAAACCAGAGGTCAAAACTGGTCCGATAAGCTGGCCGGTTTCATGCCTAAGATGTGACTTGCTTAGTGCAATCTAGACTATTGCAAAAAATTTACCTTTTTATCTGATCAGGGTTAGTTAAGGGTTCACAGCTTGTCCCAGAGTACACTGTACACCTGGGTGTTTGTATGTTGACAGACTCCAGCACTCTTCTGAGAGGTTCTTGTGCAGATGTCATCAATTTGGTATGAAATGCACCACTAACAGGAATGAGCTGAGCTTTCTTGATTCCATGCTGCAGGGTGAAAATTATGAAATAATTTAGATTTTCTTATACATAAAGGGAAAAATTTCTGTGATTATGAGATTGGTGATCTTCAGCAATCTTTTGAGAAAACCAACAAAATATTCTTTTGGAAGCATTTTCTGACGTTCCCATGTAATGTTTGAAACATTTTTGGAAATCTTAACAAGTCTAAAAGATAGACTGAAATATTTACAAGTCTTTGAAAATCTTTAGGACAACTTCTAAATCTCAGAAGGTCTTTGTGTAATCTTCAGGTCAATGCACGTTGTCTAAACCAATCAAAATTCACTAATTTTGCACTATATGTTATGATGTTTCCTAACTTATTTGCCAGAAAGGTACACAAAATAGGCAACCACATTCTTTGATTGGTCATGTTGTGTGATGATTTAGAATAAATTTTCAACAGCAGAGGTCTCCTAAAGAGTTAAAGTTTGTTAATGGCCAATACAGACCTAAAACACACCTTAGCCTTTCCAAACTCCACTATGTACTGTACAGATGACTTGTCGCCTCCCAATACCCAGCCCCCTGGGAATAGATAATTTGCTACACAAGCTACAGGCTCCTGTGTACCTCTGCTGTTGGACCATTCTTTAGCAGTATCACATAGTAACTGGACATCCAGGTCTGCTGGGCCCATAATCGACACCATGCCGCTGGGCTGTTGATCAGAAGCTTCTTGCATGGCTTGTGCACGGACTTGTACCACTTTTAAACCTGTTTGGAGGAAAGAAGATTTGTCACCAAATCCTTACAGTTTGTATAAAGTATACAACCTTTTCAGTATCAAAACCAATGACCAGCACTTAATCTTTTGGTGATTAAATGTTCAGATATTTTCATTTTTACAAATTTAAATTTTTTTTTTTTTTTCATGGATATTATGTGAGGTAAAATGTGCATCACTATCAAGAATTATTCTTGAATTTTAAAATAAAATTTAATCCGCACTAATAAAAATCAGCCCTTGATAAAAACTTCAGTATCAGTTCACTAATGAGTTAGCGCATAGTAAAGAAAGAAATACATTCCAAGGTTTTCCAGTAATATGTATTGATTTGTATGATGAGTCATTATCTAAACATGATCAATAAATATAAATCCCTACCATCTTCAAAAGAAAGTGCTCCAGAAAATATCAAAGCTGACACCTCTCCGACACTAAACCCAGCAGTAACTGTGTGTGTATCAGGTTCATCTGGCCAATCAGGGAAGACCTACATAAGGATTTTAAACATCACCCACTGATGTCAAATACATGGCTGCCTGAACCGCCACTGTTGCTAAGGCTTGACTTGTTACTATCATGCACTTCTCGAAAATATCCATACCCTTAGGTATTCCCTATGGAAGGCCAGATATTCTGAAGGGGGGGGGGCACATCTTTCAACGTAAAGTATAAAACTAAACTGGAATTTCTAAAGGGGGTAGGAGAGAAGGAGATGAGCAGGGAGGGGGAAGGGGGGTGAGGTGAGAGGTTCAAACCACAAATCTTTTCCTGGAGGTATGGATATTTTTCTGGAACAACATAAATAAAAGCTAATCACCCAACATTGTCCATCAAAAGATAGGGGTTGGGGGGGGGGGGGGGGGGGGGGGTGAAAGATAGGAACATAAAGGCTGCTGTATGCTCTTGGGTTTACATTGGTGTAGGTAAAAACCAGTGAAGTTTTTTCGGTTTTGGGGCTAAATATTGTTTCTCTGTTCTATATTGTTTTAAGTTTGTTTTTTGATTTACTTCACTGGTGGGTTTTACAGGTGTTTATACTGGAGATGGGGCAAGCTCTTTTGTACTTCAACATGTTCAAATAAGGGGTATGCTCTTAGGTCCCTTCCCTACTGGCTAGACTTGCTACTGTTGTCAGACAAGATAGTCAACTCTCGCCTTGCAGACACCCCGCTAATGCTAGGTTGCAACTGACATCACGGTGGGCAAGCTAGGGAACAAGAACAAAGCATTTCCCTCTGCTGGGAATTTAACATTTTTATCATGCAAATTGTGCGAAAAATTTATTTTATTGTTTTGACCCCCAACATATGGCGGTTTTGTCACATGGTTGCAAGCCAGCAATTAAGGACAGGAGTTGAAGTCCCAGCGATTACAGACACCAAATTGTGGTCTTAAAGGTGTCCGTTTAAGAGGGAGTTGACTGTATTTGATATTTTTATCGCCAGCTTTATGCACCAGTCATTTGAAACCCCCTCCCCCCCCCCTCGGGCATGAGCGGGGCAAAAACTTCAGATTCACTCCATTTTGGTCCCCCGTTAAGCAGGGGATGCGCCAGAAATCACGGTCTTCGCATCCCGGACTGGGGGAATAAGCCGGGCACTCACTCCATGGTCAGCGGTTTGCATTTTTGCGGCGCATGATAATTTCGCATACATTATTTATGTCGGCTCGCTCAATCGATCAGCCAGTATCGCTTTAATATTCGCTGTATTCGCTGCCTTCTGCACGATGCTTTGTAAAGTTTGGTACTGAAATGTAAAGAAGGCTGTGTTAGCCGAAGATTTTTCAAGTCTGGTGACAAAAGGTAGGCATATTTCAACAATATGGTATTGATATAAAATATGCTTGACTCATTGCTCTGATCTCGGAAGACTTGTTGACCTCAGTCTATGACCTATTTGAATTTTTATTAAGCTTAATTAATTAATTAATTGATTAATTAAGTTAAATTCCTTTTACGTTAAATGTTAGTTTGACAATAATAACGCGTTAACAACGCTGGAGACATTAATTGAAGAGCGGCGGGAATAAACGGCCCCTGGACTTTCTGACTAAATCGAACATTATCGAAACAGCTCCAAATTGCGCATGCAGGTTTGTTTACGTGTGCTAAACACTGTCCTGTGTTGCATTCGGCTGGTCTTTTCTTCGTTTTTCAGAAATTATGTATGCAAAAAAAAAAGGCATTTTGCAAGCTTACGTGCTCCCAGTCAGCTAGCAGTCTGAGTTTTCCAACGCATCGCGTGTACATCTTTCCCTGTAGGGTTTTCTAAGCGTCTACGGAAGACGAGAAACCATTTAACAAGCATTTCTTCGACTCGCTGCGCATGTCTTTTGTTGATTTGAGTAGCGTAGGACTGGATACTGCATTGTGACGTAAGGTCACATGTTAGAGGCGGAAGAGTTTGAATTAAGCGAAATGGCGTGTCTGTGAAAGTAAAACGGAAAAGTTTATAGTTTAAGCTCGATTGCGGCTGCCAGGTGGTTGAAGGACATCATTAAGTCTGAATACCCGTAAGTTTACAGCATCGCTCGAAGAACTGAGTGATGTTTCTGCCTTTGTTTTGTACAACAGCGCTGTTTAGCGCTTCGGAAAAAACGTTGCAAACAAGGTAGTTTGAGCCTGGCCGCATAGAAGGCCTAAAACAAGAGGTTTCTTGCCGGGAACTTCGTCAACGCGAGTTTTACAGGGTCCGCTTGGGTTCTGCCGCGACAAAGTTGCCGAGAAGTGACCTGGTTTTAGACTTTAAAAAATTCTTTATAGGTTTGGGGGGGGGACCTCCCCTTGCAAAATTATTTTCTGTGCCTCATTAAATATTCATCAATCAATAAATCAATCAATCAATCGATTCGTGCCTTAGTTTATCTTGTTTTCGCGGGATTTTGTAGATGTGTGATGATGTAAGGAGTGGAGATAGAAGTGAGAGCAAGCCGGCGGCACTTAACTGAAAGCAAAACTAGTATAATGTGACAACACGAGCAAACGTATTCAATCAACAATCAGTCTTTATTTCACTTTCACCTCAAAATTACAGCTAACGGTAACAGATTACAATAGTCTTGCCCGAAACAACAAAAAGAAGCTAACCGCAAGCAGACTGCAGTGAAAGCTAGCCGCTTGAAACGCTAACGCTAACCCTAACCCTTAAACTTGGGTTTAGCTTTTTAACCCTAAATTTGAAATGAAACCCTAGCGTCAGACCCTAACCCTAACCCTTGGGGTTTAGGGTTAAGCTTTTTTCGCTAGGGTTAAGCTAAGGGGTTGGGGCTAGGCCTGTAATCCCAAAACTTTAGCTGACTTCATCGTTTTGAGAAACAAAAGGTTTCCTTTGTTTATCGTTTGTAAAAGAAGAGACAAAAGAAGCCGCGCGAGCAAAAACCTTGTCTTTTTGCATGTGTAATTTTTCAAAAACGAAACAAAGACCAGTGAAATGAAAGACAGGACATTGTTAAGCACACGTAAACAAACCTGCATGCGCAATTTGGAGCTGTTTCGATAATGTTCGATTTAGTCAGAAAGTCCAGGGGCCGTTTATTCCCGCCGCTCTTCAATTTATGATGGTTTAAGTTGAGTTAAAATACAATGTAATAGGAAGTTTCTAGTTTTAGAGATTAACAACAGAGAGCCGGCTATTCAAACAACACAGAGCATATTGTAATATCATCCTGCATTTCCATATAAAGTTGAGTTGGAAATTTCAAATAGTCGTCTTCTTCCTTGTCCATCGGGGAGCCTTTGCAAATGTATTCCTAGCTGCTCTGAAATCAATGTGTTCATTTCACGGCTACCAACGTTTTTATCATCCATTACTGTCATCCCTTGTTGTGTTTGGCTATAACAAGTTTTCAACAAGGAATTACCATGTGTGTGGATCATATAAAGGGGCGGGGGAGTTCACCATTCACTTTTCTCCCGGGGACCAGGGGCTTCACTTGCTTTCACTTGCCAAAAAAGTGAATGCCCCGCTCATGCCTGGGGGAGGGGGGGGGGGGTCGGGGGTTTCAAATGACTGGTGCATTTACTCATATGGAAAGAACTTGATTTTTTTTCTTTTGGCGGGAAAAAATTTACCTTTGTACCTTTGAGCCTTTCATCCTGAAGAGCTGCAAGAGAAGCGACCACAATTGCAGGCTGGCAGTTCACTGTCTTATTCAACTCTTCCACTGGTCCATTCAAGCACAAACTCAGTAAATCATAGCCTAACATCCTGTTTGCATCCTCAAAAAGCTTCACTGCCGTCCGTTCTGTCAGCAAGCGTTTGCACATGCCGACATGCTGAGCTCCCTGACCAGGAAAGAAAAAACAAGTGCTAGAACTATATCTGAAACGTCCATGACATCTTTTGACAAAATACCGCAAGGAAAATAACGTTCGTCCAGGCATATTTTGCTCAAGAACTTAAGAAAAATTCGTTGAAAAAGTACATTGTTGTACATGTATGGAAGTCGATGGAAGTCGCCATTTTGTTCACTGAGCCGGTGAAACCGCGGTCATGCCAGCGGTTAATTTAGTAAATCTCTGCGCGAGTCTGTGGTCTGGGCAGAATCCAAGATGGCGGAAGACGTGAATCTCCAAGGTTATGACGAAGACTTGTGCGAAAATCCTTTCTTTAAATACATGCAAACCAAACAAAAACAGTTATATGATGAAGCAGCTAGCAACAGACGGACGGTAGGTCTGATTTGCTGTTATAGTTTAGCTTTAGTTTTGTTTTAAAGAACTGTCAGGGTGTTTGTCCTGATCCAGTTGCCTTTAACTCGAATTTCCTTCTTGTTTTTGTATGTTTTAAGACTTTTCAAGCATTAGATTTAATTTATAGACTTAACAGCCTAAATAGATTTTCTGTAACTGAACAATAACCCGACAATTTGAAGCTGTCCCTTAAAGACGTGGATACCTGGCTACGCAGTCCCCCTTTATATGTATCAGTCAAATTGAAGGTTCAACATCCCCCCCCCCCCTGGGCATACCCCGTGCATTCGACGCATTTGCCTTCCCGGGGGGAAGGGAATTAAAATAATGGAAGTCTTCCCGGGTGTGGGGAATTTGATTCGACCACATAGGGGGTGGGGAATTTGAACGCAGACTTGATTTCTGGTTATACCACAGGTAACCAAAGCGTACTATGAGAGTTTGTATGGATGTACTAAGAAGGCTTGTATGGATTTGAAATAAAGATGAGAAAAAATATATCTTTTTACCGGTGAAAAGTTATAATGAAACTTTAAACCTTACCTGGTGTCACGTTTTTGTATTTCTAGTGCTTTAGAAAGTCATACGCGCGATTTTCGTCTTAACCGTCTGTTGCGTACTAAAAGAAAGACAAGGTAGGAAAGCAAATTCGAAAGGCGAACGCAGGCCTCTTCGAAAAACTCGCTAAAAGTACCTCAAAACCAGACCTAACTCGATCTTTTCCCTTCACGATCCAAGAGCGATAATTATTCCATCTTTCTATGTAATTGAATTGCATTCAAGTTGAAGTTTGGAGCCAAGAACTTCATTTGAATTCACAACTTCGGCACAAATCGGGCGCCATTACGGCCGTGAAATTCAAATGCGAGCACCTAGCTAACGGTCGAGCCTAGGGCGAGTACAAAATCCACCCCATCCGGGGGAGACAGAGGAGATCTCTTGTAAGCACCATCTCATGCTCACTACAGCCACTATAAGTTAATTTTTGTAACGTTCGGAACGGTGCACAGATTTGAATGTTGATTGAATGGGTTGCTGACGTTTGGGTTTACCCGCCGTTACAAAAATTAACTTATAGTGGTTGTAGTGAGCATGAGATGGTGCTTACAAGAGATCTCCTCTGTCTCCCCCGGATGGGGTGGATTTTGTACTCGCCCTAGGCTCGACCGTTAGCTAGGTGCTCGCATTTGAATTTCACGGCCGTAATGGCGCCCGATTTGTGCCGAAGTTGTGAATTCAAATGAAGTTCTTGGCTCCAAACTTCAACTTGAATGCAATTCAATTACATAGAAAGATGGAATAATTATCGCTCTTGGATCGTGAAGGGAAAAGATCGAGTTAGGTCTGGTTTTGAGGTACTTTTAGCGAGTTTTTCGAAGAGGCCTGCGTTCGCCTTTCGAATTTGCTTTCCTACCTTGTCTTTCTTTTAGTACGCAACAGACGGTTAAGACGAAAATCGCGCATATGACTTTCTAAAGCACTAGAAATACAAAAACGTGACACCAGGTAAGGTTTAAAGTTTCATTATAACTTTTCACCGGTAAAAAGATATATTTTTTCTCATCTTTATTTCAAATCCATACAAGCCTTCTTAGTACATCCATACAAACTCTCATAGTACGCTTTGGTTACCTGTGGTTATACGTGCCCCAGTAAATGCACGTGGGTTTATAAGCAATCTAATCTATCAACTTTATTGGTCTTAAAATTTTACAAATAAAAGAAAAAGAAAAGGACCAAAAAGGAATTGCGCGAACGAGAAAATAGTAACCCATGCGGGGCGCAACCCTAAGGAGGAGACCGATTATCTTCTATGTATTAGCTATAGAATAGAGGAAAAAACTGTGTGGTCTGTTTATTAAGCTGGTAGGCAGACAGGATTTAATGAGCATAAGAAGCTACACAGTTAAAACAGTTATTTGTTAAACTATTAATTTTTCCCGGGGGTGGGGACATTTGATCACTGAAAATGGGCTTGTAGTGAGGCATTTGAATGGTTTTTTGGCCCATGAAGGTGGGAATTTGAACGCAAATTTTCCAAAAATTCAAATGCCTGCGGGGGAGGGATGTGGAACCTTCGATTTGACTGATACACTAGCTTTATAACGTTTCTAGAACAATAAACAGACAGTGTGTGTATGCTCTTCAGGGTACTTGGCTACAGCACTATGGCTTTATGGTGCCACAGCATTATCAGGCGAGGGTCCTCGCCCCTCGCCCCTCACCCCACGATATAGCCACATAGCTACGTAACGACTGTTTTAATAGAGACATCTCTGTAGTGGTGTAACCACTATTAATATGAAGAAGTGTTTTAGAGTGGCCAGCTATTATACAGATAATTGTTTTCTTTGTTAAATGAAGCTGTGGTGACCTATTTCTACAACTAAGAGAGGCCGAGAGGTACCTGTATCTTATTGTCACTTATTTTCACGGGAACTTAAATTTGCGAAAATGAGACTGCCAGGGGGGGGGGGGGACTTAAAGGATCAATATTTTCTTTTGTGACATCATGTCTGCAAAAGGATAAGGGCCTGCAAAGGCTGTATTCTGTGTTTGAAGATGAATATATTGTTTAGTTATGGATATTTTTCACGGGAGTCCAACTCTGGCCGAAAAGAAATACACTTATTGCTCTTTTCACATTTACATCTGGGGCTAGGCGAATTTGCCAAATTTGACCATAAGGTCTGGTGGGGCATTTGAACACCACGTTTGGCCTGGGGGATGGAAATTTGAACAACCCAGACTTCAAAAGTTCAAATGCTAGGGAGTTGCCTGGGAAATGGGGAGAGGGAGGGGGGAGGGGGAGGGGTTGTTGACGTTTTTGGGTACATTACATTAATTATCTTATTCTTCATAGTGTTTGGTATTTAAATTGTTCTTATGAGATTGCAAAAAGGGCTTTTGTTGCTTTTGATGGTGCTGGGAAGCATACAGTCACAGTAAGCACCAAACCTATTTTTATTGTGTCAAACCTTTACACTGCAGATTATTGTTCCAAGACAAGGAACTCTACCAAGAGGAAGCTTTACCCTGGGCCATGTTGAAAATCATGTACTGCAACCTATAGAGGGGAAACCCTCAGCATTTAAAACTCTAAACAATAAGGTAAGACTGTACTTGAATTGAACTGTATAGAACATAAAGCAGAAAGTTATATGGAAGCTCTAATTCTGTCATGGCCAAGCATGCCATACAGAAACACTGTCCAAACTTAGCTACCCTAGTACCATAAAAAAGCTACTATTTTTGCACTTAGAATTAACACCAGAAACCCATAAGGGTTGCTGTTAACACTTAAAGCCTCTTCTACTTATCTTGGCAGGAGGTGCAAGTCAGTGGGGAGTTTATAGTGACAACTGAAGGTTTTCAGGATGTGAAATCAGTGAGTTTGGTGGAAAATTTAATTCTCTGACTAGTACATCTAATAGAGAAAATACATTATGCAGTACTAAATTAAATTACTTTCAACTCATTTGTCATGGTACTTTATTTGCTGCAATAATTTGTTAGTTACAGTGCAGTTTACATGAATGTTGAAACATTTTTTCCGTTTGTCCTTCATCTTTGTATCTCTGTAGGTACAAATACTATTTGAAGAAACATTTTTTAATAGCAACAATCAGAGTTTTCCAGTACTGTGTATTGACCAGCCATTAGAGGGAGGAATAGGTATGTTATTTGTCCTATGAATTTACGTCAGACAATAATTTCAGTAGAATTCGGATTTCTCAAACTCCTGAGTTCTCAAACCAATTTTCATTTCTTGTGGAGGCTTGAGTAATCTAGAGAAACGTTACAAACATTGAAACTATGTCAAAAAATTGTAAAAAATATGTTTTGCGGGTCTTCAATTCGGTTAACCTTCAATGCACTCCAGTAAGCCTGTTTACTGTTAACAGCCCTTTTTATTGGACGGTATGAGAAACACATTCTTAACTTAAAATTGAAACATTTTTGATTTAAGTTAACTGGTAGTCTAGCGGTTAGCATGGTTGCTCATGATGTGTGCGACCTTCCTTTTTTTAGGCGAGGACGTAGTCTCGAGCCTAATGTTATCATGTTAGTATAAAGCGATTTTGGATTCTTCGTGTTAAGATGTGATGATTCGAACCGAAGAGGACTGGTAACTAATAAGACCATGGTTTGAGATTTGTTGGCGTCCGCCATCTTGGAGTGTTCGGTCGAGGCTGTCGAGCATGTGAGAATTTTTTGCAGCCGGAAGCCTTGACTTGATTAGTAGCTGATATTTTTTTCGCTCACTTACAAACTTTTTGTGATATCAAAGTACACAAAAACGTTATCGACACACCTATAAGTCGAGGGACTAAACTATTTGTGATTTGAACTACCGCCTGGCGACATTGTAACCTAAGACGAGAAGTGCAGAAAACGTACTGGGACAACTGCAGCTGAGGTGAGCTATCTAAAGTTTATTTTGCTTGTACTTTATTGAATACCGTAGTGTTGGAATAACATAATTGTCAAAGTATTTATTGAATGGAAATAACGATTTTAAAAGTGAAATATCTGCCAGATGTTGTTATATTTAATTTGCTAAAATTTATAGATCAGAAAGCTCATTCGCGATCACTTCTGTCGACAGAACGTTTTCACTCTTACTACTAGGTCAGATTTCAACATTGATTTTAATAGTGGTGTACAAAGCAGCAGTAAATCTATATTATTATACATTGGTGTCACCAGCTTGATTTTGATTGGCTATAAGCACGCAGCTAATTCTTGCTTGCTGTTTCTCTTACGTCATACCTACAGACATTAGATTTTACATATGTAGAAGTGACGTCATACCTACAGACAATAGTTTTATGCATGCAGAAGTGACGAAAGGTTGTAAGCTTATAAAAGTATATTTTGTGCGCGCTCTTGTCTTTACAAGTGCAGCTCAGGAATGTGCATAATAAAACAATTATTGGATTCGGTTTTCGCATGATAGCGATAATTATCAAGGCCTCAGTTTCTGTTATCCGCCTCAGCCTTCGGCTTCGGCAGATAATAGAAACTTTGGCCTTGATAATTATCGCTATCATGCTCAACCTCATCCAATAATTGTTAATTAACAAATGATTGTACGCTTTTATAAGTATAAATATTAAATTTTAAGAAATTGAGTATTGTATTGTAAGTAGTGTGTTGTAAACAATTTAATTGTCATGTAGGTAGTGTAAGCAGTGTATTGTACTGTAAGTAGAGTAAGCTTTGTATAGTAAGTAATAAGCAAGGCTTTGTATAGTAAGTAATTAGTAAAGCCTTGTGTAGTTAGTAATTAGTAGTGAACATGTCACCTTGTAAGAACGTTCTGTGTGTGTTCTGCAATAAAAAAAAATAAAAAAATGATTGTAAAATATGGATACAAACAAACTTATTTCAGGCTTTACCACTGATAACAGAACTACAATTGATCATATATTTATACAAATCTAAATAAATCAAGAGTCCAAACTGGTGTTCTAGAGACACACCTCAGTGACCTTAAAGCTGTGTGGTTAACAACCAAAAAAGAGTATATATGTTGTGGTTTAATTTTATATATGGTTTAAAATTTTTCAAACCAGTTGATTTTTATTTTCTATTGTCTCACATTCATTATCATAATCTGAAACAAAGGGAAATAAAAATCAAACTGGTTTGAAGAATTTTAAACCAGAGATAAAATTAAACCACAACATATACATTTATTTTTGTAGGCTATGATAACTAGTAAATGTTCCAAGAAAGATATAATGTACATGTAGAAAGATGTGTTTCAGAAAAAAAGAAAAATTTAAGTGAATTAAGTAACTACTTATGTTGCATTAAATTGTTGAAGTTAATCAGTCTTGGTGTCTGTTGTGTTATAACCTAGGGGACTGGGGAGGAGCACATGGTCTAGCTATCCAACATGGCGTAGTCGACATCGAGTTGTGCGGCCATTTTTCAATCTGCTCGCCGATCGCTATCGATCATAGACGTTAGAAGCTTCATTTCTTCGCTCTAGGGGCGACGTTTGTCTCAACTATAAAGGAAATGCCACCCAAGCCAATTCCAAAACCCTCCGAGGGGGCCAGTGCGAGTCCAACAACAACATCTGGACCAAACCTTCAATTTATTTCTTCTGAAATTGCACGAGTGCCGAAGCTTGATATTGCAACCTCTACTCCAGACGGATTCCAAATTTGGAAGCAGCGATGGAACTCTGCAGTGACAATTACAGCTTTCTCCGATCTTCCTAGAGAAACCCAACAAGCTCTATTTACAAACGTCCTGAGCGATGACACCGTTAAAAGAATGAACATCTTAGGGCTACAAGATGTCAATGCTATCATTGAGTCTTTCCAAACCCAGGTATGTGGAAGTACAAGTATCTTTGTTCATGAATACGAGTTTCACAACAGGTCCCAAGGGACAAATGAGTCTTTTGAAGAGTTTTACATTGATTTACAGTCCCTGTTGAATAAATGCCAGTATGAAGATTGTTGCAAGACTGAAACTAGAATGTCATGTAAAGAGCGTGTTCTTCTTGCAAGATTAGTGGCTGGCATAAGTTCCAATGAGGTTCGTAAGAGTCTTCTGTGTATTAAAGATCTAACCCTCGAGAAAGCTGTTCAACATGTTCAAGTTGATGAAGCCACTTCATTTCAAGCAAACCAATTTTCTTCTCAAATAAACAAAACTGGTGCTTCTGCCTACAGAAAAGGCAAATCAAGCAATAACTCTGACAACAGCAATGCACCTCCTTCTGACATGTCAGAAGACAGCCCTAGGAAATGCAAATTCTGTATGAGGTTCCATGTATTCCGAAAGGAATTATGCCCTGCAAAAGATTCTATTTGCAAAGCCTGCAACACCAAAGGCCACTGGGCCAAATCCCTCATGTGTCCCAATAATTCTAAGACTGGTCCAAAGCGACCCAGCGAGGATAGGAAATCAGATGCTCATGCAGCACAGCCTGGCTCCTCTGGAAATCCTTCTCTTCAATTGATTTCAGCTGATGGAAAGTCTCAAATAAGCCACACTGCATCTGTTAAAACTATCAACCTTTCTGCTATTCCTAGTGTTGGAACTCACTGCTATGCTCACTTTGTTATTGGCAATCACAACTGGATTCAGCAGTGCATGGTTGATCCTGGTGCCAATATAAACTGTGTTGGTTATGACTGGATCACTCGTTTTGAAACTCCTGAATGGAACTATAACCTAGAGTGTGGTTCCGTTAAAGCTGCTGGTGGTCACAACCTTAAAGTTGAAGCACGCGTACTTCTGAAGATTTCCTGGCCCCCAGAAGACCCAATTCTCTCAGCTAGCCAATGGTTCCACATTATCCACGGTGAGGATGGAGTTGTCCTTGGCACTCCTGCTTGTCGAGCTCTTGGTGTCATAGATGACCAGTGGCCATTGTCTACTTTGGAAGAAAAAGTCAACCCCTCTTCTTCAACTGTAAAAACACTGCAGGCAGACCCTGCCCAGTCTTTACCTGGCAGCACATTACAGGACCACCTACACTCTGACGCCAACAATTTTGAGTCTCTACCTCCGCCTCCAGATGATGACCTGTTGTCTCACTTGAACTGGATGCACCATGCAGCAGATGACGTACAAGTAAATGTGATTGGAACCTCTTCAGAGCCAACCATCGCCGAGAGTTCAGAAGACTCTGATTTTTCATCCCTCTTACACGATTATGAAGACATCTTTGATGAGACTTTTCTTCCTGCCATGTCAGGTGAACCATTTAAGATCAATCTCAAGCCCAATGCTACACCCTATGCTCAGTTAAAGGCAAGAAAAGTTCCAATCCCTTACTTGGAGCAACTGAAGAAACAACTTCAGGAGATGGAGCAACTTGGAGTAATCTCACCATGCGAAGAACCCAGCCCATGGTGTCACCCAATCGTAATAGCCCCGAAGAAGGGCACTGATGAACTCAGAATTTGCATTGATTTCACTCGCTTGAATAAATTTATTCAGCGTGAATATCATCTCAGTAACTCTCCTTTTGAAGCTGTAACCAGCATTCCTCAAGAGGAGCTTGCATACTTCTGCAAGTTTGATGCTCGCCATGGTTACTGGCAAGTTCCACTTCATGCTGAATCACGTCCTCTCACCTGCTTTATTACACCATTTGGTCGATTTGTGTGTAATCGAGCTGCATTTGGAATTAACAGCATCTCTGAATGGTACAACCGCCGCATGGACAAGGTCGTTGCTGGCCTGGAAGGAGTTCGCAAAATCGTTGATGACATTCTGATCTATGCACCAAGTCTGTCTATTCTGAAGATGCGCACCTGTGCCTTCCTTGATCACTGTCGTCAGCATGGTGTCACGCTCAAACAAACAAAGTCGCAGCTTGCCGTTACAGAAGTCGAGTTCGGTGGATTTCGTCTGACGAAAACTGGCATCCAGACCAGTCCTGACCTACTAAAATCTATCAGGGATTTTCCTCGCCCACAAAACCTCACCGATCTCCGCTCATGGTTTGGGTTAGTAAACCAGCTTGGCAATTTCTCCAAGGAACTCACTGCAATTATGGCACCCTTCCGCCCTCTTCTTGCAAAGGATACAGTGTTCCAATGGTTGCCTGAACATGAACATGCCTTCCTGGAAGCGAAATCTCGCCTGAGTTCCACTCCTGTGCTAACATACTTCGCTGTCAACCAACCAACTATTCTTGCTACTGATGCATCTCGTCTCAAGGGACTGGGTTTCGTCCTCCTACAATTGGTAGATGATGTCTGGAAACCAATACAAGCAGGTTCACGCTTCTTGACTCCTGCAGAAAGCCGCTATGCTATGATAGAACTTGAGGCTCTTGCTGCCTGCTGGGCAATGAAGAAATGCAACATGTTTGTTCAGGGTTTACCACACTTCACCCTTCTTACTGACCATCAGCCTCTCATCCCAATACTGAATTCTAAGGGAATTGCAGATGTCGAGAATCCCAGACTCCAGCGACTTATGATGAAGATGCTGCCATATTCGTTCACTGCAGAATGGGTGAAAGGCAAGGATCATTTGGCTGCAGACGCTCTTTCTCGTTTCCCAGTGGATGAGCCATCACTCGATGATGAGCTATGTAACATTCATGCTGAAGCAGCTGTAAAGATCCAATTTGCTGATAAGTCAACTGAAGACCTACAACTTCATGAAGTTTTTCAAGCTCAGCAGACAGACCCTCAGATTTCTCAAGTTACAGAGTACATCAATTGTGGATGGCCTAAATCACTAGAAGAAGTAGCAACAGTTGCAAAACCTTTCTGGCCTATCCGTCACAACCTTTACCTCGTTGCACCAACCACTGGCAGATCTATTCTTGTAATGAATGGACGAACTGTTATTCCATCCTCTCTACAAAAGAAGATGCTTTTGGTTCTGCATGAAGGGCATCAAGGTGTTGATAAAACTCGCCGCCGTGCCCGTGCTTCCATCTATTGGCCTGGCATAGATCGCGAAATCGAAGACATGGTGAAACGATGCCACCAGTGTCTGACACATCTTCCAGTAAATTCTAAAGAACCACTGGAGCAGCCACCAATACCAACAAGACCTTGGGAGAAGCTAGGTGTTGACCTATTTAGCCTCGATGGAAATGAGTACCTCATTACCACCGACTATTTCTCCTTTTTCACTGAAGTGCATGATCTAAAGAAGAACAGTAAGGCGCCATTAGTGATCAAGGAACTGAAGAAGACTTTTTCGCGCTTTGGAACACCTGTGGAAGTAGTCTCTGACGGTGGCTCTCAGTTCACGTGTAAGGCCTTTGAAGATTTCTCACAAGAGTGGGGTTTCCAACACACTGTGTCATCACCTACACATGCGCAGTCAAATGGCAAAGCTGAGGCAGCCGTAAAAAATGTCAAAAAGCTACTCAAGAAGTGTGGATCAATGAATCATGATGAATTTTGGAAAGGTATGTTAGCAATCCGCAACACTCCACTTGCCTGTGGGAAGAGTCCAGCTGAGTTGTTATTTGGCAGAGCACTGCATGACTTTCTTCCTCGAGTCCCAAACCCTAAGGAAGAATTTCTAACTCCCACCACAAGGAAGAAAATCCTACATGCCAAGAGTAAGGAGAAACTCTACTATGATAAACATACCAAAGTACTACCTCCTCTAGAACTAGGATCCCGTGTCGCAATTCGCTCTCGCAATGACACTGACTGGTCCCTTCTTGGGACTGTTATTGAAATTAGACCAAACCGTACCTTTGCTGTCGAAACTGACCGTGGTTCGGTGCTCATCCGCAACAGAAAGTACCTGAAGCTCACAATCTGACAATGTGCCTTTTCTACATGTTTGCGTTCCTTTTTTATTATCTCCTAAAGAGGGAGGGAGATGTTGTACGTTCTCTGATCTCCTCCTGTCGGGGGAGGGAGATGTTGTGTTATAACCTAGGGGACTGGGGAGGAGCACATGGTCTAGCTATCCAACAGTGTCTAAACAAATATGTGTTAAACAATTATTATTTTTTTCAACTATTGATTCTTTCTTTCATTATGTTTACAGAACAGAAATAAAAACAACAACAACAGAAAACATCCAAGATACAGTTTTCAAAGAATCCACTGACAGCTGTGCTTTGTCCTAATTGCTTCAATATGTTTAATCTGCACTTTATCAAGAAGCACCATGAATGTGTGAATGAAGTTATTGCATTGGAACTGGTTATTGGCCTCTATTTTGCCCTATGCAATATGTACATAATAAAAAGCCCAATCCTCACTATAAATGGCAGATATATTTTAAGCAAAACACAGCGAAAACCATGTAGCAATAACACCAAAGTTAAAAAACGGTGTAAAACATCTCTGGATTTACTACTGAAAGACCCTCAATACAAATTCATCACTGGCAAACCAACTCTACTTCCTAGTCTCCACTTGTACTGTATCAAAATTTCGGACTTATTGGACTTGCTTGCATCACAGATTGTACAGATAGTGCAAACAACTATCAGCCCCATTTAAATTTAACAAGAGTCAATCAAGATATTATATCAACTTTTCTTCCTGGAAACTAATGTACTTCCTTGCACTGTGTTTTACCTGTAAATGATATTAAGTGTTTGGACCTACTGGACAAAGGGTACGTTACAGATTGTACAGTCAGTGCAACTGTCAGCTATATTTAAACAAGAGGCAATGTAGAACATTATTGCAAGACAATATTTTTATGCCAAACTCGTGGAAGTTTCCTTGCTGTCTAGTACAGTTACAAAATATGTTGCATTCCATTGTCAAAAGTCGTGATAAAAGACATCATATTATTAGAATTGTACAAATTAAATTGCCAATTTTGTGATCAAAGCAGCTTATTATTTGCCTTTTACTAATTAACGTTGGTTACAAACTGACCATACCTTGGAATGCACAACTAAAAACACCACTGGAAAACAACGTGCTGAATTTTAAAATTATATTTACCTGACAAACCCATTTTCCCTCCTTTATAGCAAATGACTCAGTGTCTCAACTTTCGACTTAGAGCGAGGAGCCCAAAAAGGTGACCACTTTTAATGTATTCATATTCTTTCTTGCAGGTTTTATCCAATCAGAAGCTCGTCACAGCTTCTCATTGGAAAACGGCTGCATGAAAGAATGTAAATTAATTAAAAGTGGTCACAAATGTGGGCTCCTTGCTGTAAATCACACTTTAATCAACGATATCAGTTTCGGCGTTCAATTACTTGGATATCTTTTGGACTCACAATTTTACTCAATAGACATTTTTGGCTTTGACAGTGTAAATTGCCATTTCAAACCACATGATGGTGCCCAGAGAACTTGTTTTTTTTTTAAACAAGTAAAAAAACTAAAACTATCTGAATACCAAGAGCATTTGTTTGAATTTGAAAGAAGTGATTCTCAAGAGTGATGCCACATAGTCTGAAAAGGGACAACAAACAAACAAAGCCCAAAAGGCCTATTCTCAGTTCTTTGTCTGGAATTTTTAACATACTGACTTGCTTAACTGGAACGTCCTCGCCTTAGTATGCATTGCATACCGGTTATTTTCCTTTTTTTGTGTAACATTTTCTTTTTTCTTATTTCTTTTTCTAAGTGTCTAGTGCAATTATTGCATTTAGCTGAGCGTGCAAGTCCTGAGAACTCCATTTCAAGTTCTTAGTTTGGATTAAGTTTCGTCTGTGTCTTGCTGTGTCTTCCTTGACAAACAATGCGAAAACAAGACTTGAAGACCTCGATGTCCACTTGTTTCCGCTGTTGAGTATTCTCCAGATTCATTTCCTTCAATTCTAGACTTCAAAACATGTCTTTTAATTGTTAGCGGACAAAAAACATTGCCTCAAAAGAACCTATAACAGACGCCATTTTCTTTGTTTGGTCAACCATGCGTGAGTATAAAAGAACATGGGAAAACGAGCCTGCAATGTTGTATACGTTCTGACAACATGGTAAAAAGAAAAAAATCCGTGTACTACGTGGCACTTGTAAGAGTACAAAAAATAAAAACAAGGTTCTTACTAAATGATTATTAAGCGCCTTTCGAAAAAAATTCAATGTTCCACATGTTTCGGGCACTAGAGAAGAGTTCTGACAATGTAGCAGTCAGCAGTTATTCCCATGAAAAAACTGATGGACTTACAGACCCAGTGGCATATTAAGTGCTTACTTACGTAACCACCAAAAATGTTGTTTTACAGGTGAAAGTTTGGAACCAGCTGTGACATCACTGGAATCTTTACAAGCATGTTGTGATTTCCTGTGGAATAGTGCAGGTTTGGTACTTGTTTGCTTTTGTTTAGGTTATTGTTATCATGAGAGGTTTTTGAATACCATTCTAGTCCAACAATGTCATCATATATTCTCCTAGCTGATGGGTAACTTTTCACAATGTACACTGTACATGACCAATATGTATTTGTTATCACACTCAGCAAATTTGATTACATTAAAAAGGTGTAAATAATGTCAAAAAGATGCCATAAATCAATAAAATACTCCTAATCAATGTGGGAGGTGCCATAGCCTAATGGTTAGTATGGTGGACTCTGGATCAAGTGGTCTAGGTTAGAACCCTGGCAGAGGTCACTAAATTGTGTTCTTGGGTGATACTCAACTCTCACAGTGCCGTCTTTCCACCTAGGTGTGTATTAAAATGGGTACCCGCAAATTAATGCTGTGGATAACCCTGCGATGGACGAGCATCCCATCCTGGGGGTTTAATGCTATGGAAACCATTATAATCTGCAGCCTGATGGGCTACTTGGCTCAATTGCAGACATTTAATCAAAATGTATTAAAATAGTACATTTCACTCAAATTGATGTTAATTGCTGTTCTAGGGAGCAAACAATCTCAGAAACAGATTGACAACATCTTGATTTTGTTTAACTCAACTTATGAACAACTTGAAGGAGAATCTCTGAGACATTTGATGGTATGTAGGTATCAGGCTTATTGGGAAAGCTGTCGCCCCTCTTTGCGGCTCAGTTGCAACTTTTGAGCCCTTTGCTAGGCTCACTTTGTGGTTTGCTTAAATTGCATTTGCTTGCTTGCTGGCCCACGAGTTAGGTCATTTTGCCTGCCAAATTTAATTTGTTTCTAAGTTCTATTTTGTTTTTGTTTTACATGTATGTTAATGTCATACAGCCAGGCAAACAAAATTAATGTCATCTTTGGCAAATCTAATGGAAGCAATAAACTTTCCAATTTTTATTATCCACTCAAAGAATAGTGCAAGCATACTCTGAAAGAAGTCAGACCATGGCACAAGCCATCAGCTGCTCTACTCTACAAAATAATTATTTTGCTTAGCTTCCTTGAAAAAGTCTTTTGAACAAATAAGAGGGATAAAGAGCTTTTCCACAAAACAGTTTATAAAAGAATCTTTTTATTCTGGCTGTGTGAATTCTTTAATAGGATGCAGCTCATGCAATATACACAAGAGTCATGCAAGCAGCCCTCAAGAACACTCAGCTTGTAAGTTCTCATACTTTAGAGTATCTGAGACTTTTATTAATACCTTTTATTATCCAGAGTGATCATCTTCTAATTTCTCCTTACAATGCCAATACATTAACAGGCAGACAGGTGATGAGAATATAGAAAATCATCAAAAAGATGATCATGTTCCACAAAAGTATCTGAGCTAGCATTTAAAATTATAAAAATGGTTCAACAACCATGGTTCATCAGATGTTCATTTTAATCAGTGTTTATTTTGTTCACACCAATTAGTATTGTAAGACTAGAAATAGTTGACACTAGGTTGCCCCTGCTGTTAATCAGTTTTTCTTTTCTGTACTTCCATTTCTGCAGTCAATAATTTTGCTTGATATCTTGGCTCTTCTGTCTATTCAATTGCTTGGAAATCAATTTTCTGTTTGGGATGTTTATATTAAATGGTTTCTGACCTTCTCTTTTTTAAGATGGAAAGAGGACAGTCATGCGTCGCTCATTTTTGCAACTTCATCTGTCACTAGGACGCTTCACAGACTAGAACTTGCTTCCCTGTGGCAAGCCATTGGATCAAAACCCTGCGGGGGCAATTACGAGGTCTTGGATTCATATGTGCAATTTTTTTATTCCATAGAGAAAACTTGCTCAACACAATAGCATTTACATGGACAATGTTAAACTTGCAATTGAGGTAAGTCAGCATAATAATTTTAAGTTATGTTACCCATTGCCCCTCTGCAGGGAATGCACACGTCAAACAGATAACCACTGTATGGATAAAATTATGGACTATCCATCCATGAAAACTAATTAGTGTGTATGTTTGAGGAACCATCTGAACTGTCCTGAAGGGTGATCTATTACAGGGTTCCTACGGTTCCTGGAATTATTTTGTGGCACTTTCCAGGACTGGAAAGTAACAACTGAATTCTCAGAACTAACATTATATAAAATGTATGGCAGACAGTAAGGAGAAATAGTATTGAGATCTTGGATGTTAGGGTTAATGTGAATTTTGAAGTCCGGGAAAAATTTATCTGAGTCCTTGAAAAGTCCTGGAAAATTGTCTATGAAAAAGAGGATGAAATCTGTATTAAAATAGAAAAATCCAAGTGCTAGCAGTACTGTCATCTACCAGTTTATGAAGGGTTTTCCTTTAGGTGAAGCTTGTGGCAATTTTTTAAGCAGTACTGTTGTTTGTGCACATGAAGTAAAAGGTAAAATTGTAAAAACATATTTTGTTCTAATCAGTGCATTTCTAAACTCTCAAGATCATATTTGGAATTTCTTTTTCAGAGTATATCTGTGTTGTTTACTGTTCTACATTATCATTTGCTGAAGATGATGTTTATTTATTTAGTTATTAATTTTATTAATTTAATTTTTACTTCATGCTTCATTTATAGACATACACAATGAATGAACTACATGATCAGCTGTTTAAAGGAATAAGCTCCATATTTGGAAAGGAAGTGAGTGATATAAGGATTGTTTACTGACCATTTGAATCAATGTCTCTGTTATCTGCGGTAGTTTTGAGTGTTCCCTTTGGTCTCATTGCTTTCTAGGATGCTCTTTTGAATAAAACTACTCGAAACTTGGCAGAAATTCAGATCAAAGACTTGGGGGTAAAGGAACAGTTACGGTAAGCAAAGACTGAGATTTTAAACATAAAACTGCATTGATCACATCATGATAGTTATTGAAATTCAGGAGTAGTGCATGTGAATGCTTTTACCAGTGACAATTGACTCTTCAGTAATCTATATGTATATGTAATCATGTACATGCACACAAACAATTTTTTAAAAAGCCAAGGGGCTGTTACTTTGATTCAAAAGAAAAGATTGTGGCATTCACAAAATATTAATGACACCATACTTGTTGATATTATGGCAATGTTCAGATGTCATATTACAGCTGACAGTTTTTTCCTAAGCAAACAGTCTCATGCTGTAAGAAGATGCTTCCTGTTAAAAGTTTCTTCCTGTAATAGGAGACTCACTGTAGGTCGACTGACACTTCCTGTTATGAGAGTTACATGTACTTCTTGTAAACTGAAACTTCCTTTTACAAGAGTTTCTTCCTCTAAACAGACACTTCTTGTTATGAGTAACTTTCTGTTAATAGGCACTTCCTGTTGTAAGGGTTGCTTCCTGAAAACAGAATCTTCCCGTTATAAAAGTAACTTCCTGTAAACAAAGATTCCCTTTAGATAGATACTTGTATCAAGATTGTTTTGAGAGGAGTACTGGTCATCGAAATTATGTCATTAACCTTTTAATCTCTTAGAACAGTTTCAACAAATAATGTACATGTAGGGGTATTGCAATCTTGTCTCAAATAGAAGGAGGCACAATTTTATGCTTTCTAAATGCAGATCTTTCCAAGACAATTTGGTGTCAAATATTCAATTAAACTCGTCTAATATTTACATTAAAGTGGCACTCCATGGGGTTAAAGGGTTGATTCAGTCCATATCATTTTTTCACCTTTTTCTTTTCCTTTCAGCACAAACCTACCAAGAGGAAAGAGAGCTCTTTCATTTCTGAATAGGGTACAGTGTATGTTCTTTTTTCAAAAGAAGCAAATAGGATGCTATGACTTTTTGATTGTTAATTCACTCATTTTTGGTTTAATCTTGCTTCTCTGCAGTACAAAACTCCTTTGGAAAAGTTCCACTGTTTGAAGAAAACAGTTACTATAGTGACCGACAGGAAGATGAAGACACCAGATGGTTAGTTTTTGTTAAGTATACCATGATACTGTTAGTACTGTTTCTTTTTTAGCTGAAAATGTTTGCAGCTATGTGCAGCTATTTTCTTAAACTGAGATCAGTCACACCTCTTTCCAATGGCAATAAATCTCTTATGGTCTGTTTCACACTGCCCCTCCCCCCCCCCCCCCCATACACTGCCTGCTGCATTTATAAAGCAATGATATTAATTAAAAAGGTCTGGCTTGGTATGGTGACCCTAGCCTCCTACATGTACAGGGACAACTTTTCTTTGGCCATGCAGTAAAACAGGCCTTAACTTTTTATAACAATTTTATGTGGGCAGCTGTCACGAGGGACACAAGGATTATTTAAATAAGGATCATTTACTCCCCGATCGGGAAAACAAATTTTTCCAAAAGGTCAACTGAGCAAAATGTGGAAGTAATGTATGTTCGAAATTCATAAAGAATCTAATGCAGTTTCTTTCAACATTGTTTCAATGTGTTACGATCAAAATCAGAAAGTTGAGAATTCCTTGGACAAAGTACATTACTTTCATAGTGCCTAACTTTGCTCAGGTGTATAAATGGGCACTGGTGAACTGTCGGGGCAACCTGACAAAATGGTGGGGAGTAGCCTGCGATGAACAAACATTCCATCCATTCCAGGGAAGGTAGCAATACTCTTAGTTTCTTTATGCTGTCACACCAGGGTTAAAGGGACTATGCCATGAATTTTACCAGATTTTTGAACAGCCAAAATTTATATTAATTTTTTTTGTGTGTGTCGCAGGACTCCTAAAAATAATAGTCCATAATTTTTTTTATTGAAAATTGCTATATTAGAGTACTAAAACTGTTAACGACCATCTTTGGCTGCGGATGGCTTGAATGGAAACGGATTGCAACTTGAAAGAGTAAGGCTTACTTTTTCAAGTTGTTTCTGCACGTCTTGTTTCCCCTTGACATAGCTTCCTTTAAGTGTTGTCCTGTTAAGATACTAGGCTTTAAGAAAACATTTCTTTTCTTTCTTTAATTTACATTCTTTTGTTACAGATACTGCTGAGGCCATCACAGTAGATGATCTACTTCCAGCTCTTATCTTTTTAATCATAAAAACTGA
Organism: Oculina patagonica; assembly: GCF_052425735.1. Lineage (NCBI taxonomy): Eukaryota > Metazoa > Cnidaria > Anthozoa > Scleractinia > Oculinidae > Oculina > Oculina patagonica. Next base: position 7,738,212 of record NC_135761.1, on the reverse strand, counting down.
CATTCCAAATTGGTAAGTATTATTAAACAGTCAAGTAATATTTGCAACACAGACAAATTGTTACTTAGGCAAAGAAAGGTGTGTGTGTGTGTGTGTTTTTTCTTTCCTTCACTTTAACAGATACTGATTGCCAATGATTGCCATTACTAAGTTCTGAACAACGTTCACACGCAGAGAGCCACTGAATGTGTTTGTTTGCCCAGGACATGTTGTAATGGCGCTTTTATCTCTGTCTTGTTTTCTAGGCTTGCCAACATAACCTATCTCCACAACTTTCATTTCTCCAAGCGTGGACACAATGAGTTCCAGTAAGTAAAGGGGGTTTAGATATGGTAGCGGCAGCCGCATGTCGAACATCAAGGATATTAAAGTGGCCGTGATTTTTTCAGTTGTTTAGTTACTAAATAAGTCGTGGGGAAAGCCTAGAAAATCAATTTGAGGCTTCCAAAACTTAAACATTGACGATTTTGAAAGCAGATCAAAATTTCTTTGGGCTCTTTCTTGGAGGCTGTGTTTGTGAGCAACAGAGGGTTCTTTTGAAGCATTGATCCCGCTGATGGTTGTGGTAGTGTCCAGTGCTGTCTTCTTGTGACATGTTTCTCTGTTATGCAGATTCTTCTTGTCTTCAATTGAAGCAGCAGTGGAACACATTAGAAGAGGATCTGTTAATGATATTTTAAAGGGTCTTCCACCTGTCAAGGTCTGTACAGTATTTGTTTTTGACTCTTGTTGTACAAATGTAGCTCATGTACATGCAGTCACATTACGATGTCATTTTATTTTTTCTTTATGCGTACTCATTACAGAAGCTTTCATCCCCTTGGCTTGTTATGGAAACTGATGGAGCAGATAAAACCACCGCTCTAGAGAAGCTTTTTGAGGTAAGCATCGGAAAAGACAATTTGGCCTAACGGTTAATGTGTCAGACCTGAAGCATAGGCAAGTCCTAATGAAGAACTATTTGTAAGTGGCGAGTCAACGTGATTGATTGAACGTAACATGGCAATATGCGTTACGTCATCAACCCAAATTTGCGCGCGAAATTACAGAAACTTTTTCACTTTTGTCGACATAATGCAATTAGACAACAAAAGTTTTGTTGCCATGCTGTGCAAACCTGGAAACATTTGTTGCGGACACAAAATGTTTCTGACAAAAATTAGAAACATTTCTTTGCGTCTCGGACACACATTTTGTGTCCGCAACAAATGCTGGACGCGCAGGCAAACAGTGAAACATTTGTGTCCGCAACAATGTGTCTTCGTTTGCCAGGGCATTAATAGGATCGACGCGCGGCGGGACTGGTAGAAAACATTGAAACGCTACTATAGTAAAGTAGTCATTTCTGCGTGTTGAATTATTATGTCTTCACGATTTTCTATAAGGTTCATGGCAAATTTATCTGTTTCTTTCAGTTTGCTTCAAATGGAAACGAAGAAGAAGTCGAAAAGTTACTAGCGACTGGAGGCGATGCAGGGTCTCCAGGAGAAAAGTTCTGTCATCCTCTGTGTTTTTGTGACAGATGTGAACAGTTGCATAACAGGTAAACTGCCTGTCTGTTAACTGTGATTTCCGAGAATGTTCAACGACTGTTTTCGGCTTGCGGTATCAATAAGCAAAAACATTAAAGAGGTGGTATAAAAATAAAGCAAAAATAAACAAGGATGATTACAACGCGAATCAGAAAACCGTGAACACTTATTAACTTGCCTATGTAAATTTTTGTAGAAGCCGTCGAATGACAGCTCAGACTGCAGGAAATATTAACAAACGAATAGTGATGGAGCCACTTGGTTATGTTTTTCTAATAATTCGTCTACTATTTTCTCTTCTTTCGCTTCCAAAGTATAACAAACGTGTTCACGGTTTTCGTATTCACACGGTTAGACCAGAGAAGACAAAGAGGGATTACAAATGGCGTACTTGAAATTTCTCAGCATACGCCTTCATTTAGTATTTTGCTTACGATGTGCAAAGTCACCTAAAACCAAACGACACGGCATCTAAATAATAGTTTACTAAGGGAGAAAAACACCAGAGATGCAAAATTAAACCAGACAGGAACAAGGATGACTTATATTGGGAAAGATTGGGAGGGATTGTAGTCAAGCACTTGAAATTAAAATTGTAGGCCCTATTTTTCAAGATGGCCCGCCTGTGACGAAGCTCCTTCAAGAACAGCATTGTTATATTTGCAGGAAACGCCATGATCCGTCTGCCGTGACAGTGTTCTCAAGAGACGACCTTGGACGAACAGTTCTACATGTGTCAGCTGAATACGGTGTGTACGAAAGTGTTTTATGTTTGTGTAAACTGCAACTGTTTATTTGTGGCGGAGTGACTTAGTTTCTAGACCTGTCATCAACGCTCAGAAGCAAATTCCTGGGTTAGTTTCAGCACTTAAAATTACTGTATAGTTAATCCTCAAATATCTGCCTTGCCACGACTTGTTCCCGTCTGGCCTCGTAGCTCAGTCTGTAGAGCAACGGTGATCTAATCTGGAGGTCGTGGATTCGAATTCCACCGAGGTCAAAACTTTTTCTTTGCCTTTTGTGGCCCTCGATCTACTTTCTAGGGATAATCATCAGAAGAAAATTCCTGGGTTATTTTTTGAGTTAACTCTCTGCGTTCCAGCTTCTCCTATTTAACCGCGCATTCGTTCCTTCGTCACCGATAGGAACACATGGAAATTTATTGTGGTGTTTTTTAATTACAATAAACAGGTCATTCTAACTTGATGTACAAACTGATCAAAAGAGGAGCTGTAGTGAATGCTATGGACTATCACGGTACAACAGCCTTACATTTGGCTTGTCAGCGAGGACACGGCGGTGCTGCAGTAAGTTGGAAATATTTGTCCCACTGTTATAAAACTTAAACCAAATGAAAGAAATCGCCCAAACCAATCACAGCAGCTGAAAATAAAGCGGTTTTCACTTGAGTGTCGAAAGTAAATTGCGTTTGCTTTGGTTTTGCATTACTACGCTTAGTGATTGGCTTAAAAATCTCGGGCCACTTTCTCAGCCAATCAGAACTAAAACCAAAACCAATCGTGACTCGCTCTCGCACGTTTTCCCGCGCTTCGTGCCAGCTTCATGTATTTGCTTTGAGTTTTGATTGGTTCACTAGATTGTCTGTGTCCCTTGTGATTGGCCGGATTAGTTACTTTGGTTTTGGTTTTACGACACTCAAATGTAGTGAACCAATCACGACTCGAGTAGTGCGCGCCACTCGTGAAGAGCGCGGGAAAAGTCACGTGATCAACGTCACGCTTGGTGACGGCTGATAAGATAAACGTCTCCCTCATTGGTTAAAAAAAATTGCTTGTGGATTTACAAGACTAATTTAGCCTAACCTGCGATCAGGCGTCCTTTTGGGAGTGATAAGTAGGGAGGGAGGGCATGATCTCAGGTTAAATTTAGCCAAGTGTCATTGCTAAGTCGCTATGTGTGTTTCTAATTTGGTTGTATTCTCCTTACAGTGGGTACTCCTGCATTACAAGGCTGATGTCAACGCACCCGATAACGATGGTAATACACCTTTGCACTTATGCACCGCTAATGGACATGAAAAGGTAAATAAAAACGTGTTTATATTTCGAGTTGAGCGATAGGTCAATTATCTATACCCTAATGCAACATTTTTGGGAGGTTTAAATTTGCAAGAAGCAGTCAAACTGAATGGGGGGGGGGGGGGAGCGGTTAAATTCGTCGTTGCAAGTCTTGTATTTATTTAGAATTCCAATACCCTAACCAGTCTTCAATGCACTTGCGGTTAAGTTTTGTTTTCTGATAACAGACATCTCTTGGGTTTTTCCTTGCAGTGCACGAATGTACTGATCCATTTTGATGAGCGAGTCAATGTGATGAAGGTGAACGCTGCCAACGACGAAGGAGACACGCCGCTTCACTTAGCTTCTCGTTGGGGTTATGGTAAGTCAATCACTTGAGTAGTGTCAATCTCTTCATTAGACTTGGGTTACTTTTTTTCTTACGTTATTAAAGTCTGTCGACTGAACAACGCATATAGGAATTCTTCATTGTTACGTTTGCTCATTCATTCGACGTACTGAATTCGTATGCTCGGTCGGTCGGTCAGATTGTCCGCCCCGCTGTCTGTCTGTCTGTCTGGAAATCTGGCAAGTAGGCAAGCAAACTGTTGACTAGATTTTACTATTTGTACAAATTTTTAGTGTATTTACTTCTGTTTCAATACGTCTTTCACGTAAGAAGTTTTCAAACTTATGAAATTACCGTTTATCGGTATTAAAATAAAAGCGAATCAATCAATCTGTCTGTCTGTCTGTGGTTTACCCTCGTTATTCTTGATATTTTCAGCTGAGATAGTTCGCGTTCTGCTGGAGAAAGACGCCTCTCTGGAAGCTAGAAATAAAGATAAAGCAACTCCATTGGACAGCTCTCACAACAAACAGGTATCAAACAATAATATGTGGCGGTGTTCTGTTCTACATTTACCAAGTGGTGCATTTATATATATGTTAGGTCAATAGGTCGCAAATCATGCAATCTGGTCCATTTTGTTTTATGTTTCGTTTGATTTGATTTGATATTGATTAACAGGTGACTGAAATACTCCTTGAAGCTATAGCAGCAGCCAGCGAAGAACAAGAACAGGCGACAACATCTTATCCTGAGGGGAGGGTAAGTAGCAAACTTTCCTTCTCATTGTACATGCAGTTTCCCTTGCAGTGACTGTCGTTACCTTAAAGGGACTATGTCACTGGGATTTTGCAGATTTTTGGTCTAAACTGTCCTGAAATTAGTGGTAGGCAAGTTAACCCTAACTAAACCTTATCTTTGAACATGATAAAAATCAAGCTACGGCTTTAAATATCGATATTTCGAAGTCGCGCGGAAACAATTTGAAAACGTTTGCCTAACGGAAAGCGCGGGAATTCGTGTTACTCACAAGTGCGGGAAAACATGTACGGTAACCGACGGAAAGCGCGGGAATTCGTGTAACTCACAAGCGCGGGAAAACATGAAACCATTGCAAAGACAAGTAACCAACGTAAGGCGCGGGAAAACGTAAAATTGTTGGAAAAACACGAGAAAAGATGTATAAAGTACCAAATGAAATCAATAATATTGTTTTTTAAACTAATTGATCAAGAAAACAGTGTTTTTTCTTTTTTCCTGCATGACAATTTAGTGTGCTAGTTGATGTGTCTTCCTTGTGTATACACCTGATTGAAGAATCGTTGACCCATGAAAAGCATAAACCATGAACGATGCGACCATGTTTACTGGGAAATCGAAAAAAGAATCGTCGTCTGTGACAGAATAAACATGATGACAGACAGGTTGCATAAATCATGCTCTTAAGGTTCTTAAAGAAAGAAAATATCTTGATTGTCAATAAAAGGAACATTACTAAGCTTACCAAGGCTGTCTACCCAGAATACCGTCGGGTCATACCGTTCATGATTTATGGTTTTCACAAGGTCAACGTTTCTTCAATTAGGTGTATACGGAGAATTACAAACTTTCGTGTTTTGTTTCTAGCCCAACTCAATCGCAGAGAGTCCACTTATTCAGTCCGATGAATTTTCAAACACTGTTTCAGAGGATCAAGAAAGAACCAGAGAGGTGAGCTTCTTTCAAACATTTTCTATAACTAACAAAAATTTCGACGATACCTAAACTTCGAGCCAGGATTCGAGACAGGATCCGAGCCAGGATTCGAGCTAGGATCCGAGCCAGGATCCGGTTAGCCTAACTAGCGCTCCGGTTAGCCTGAATAGCACTCCGGTTAGCCTACTTTAGCTTGGGTTGTTTGTGGTTAGCTTTTATAACAGGGTTAGGATCCTAGCTCGGATCCTGGCTCGAACCCTGGCTTTATTATTAGTTTATCTCAAAAATTGCACAGGAATCTGGAGTTTCTGTCTCTGTTTCTGTTTCTCTGTTATTTGTAATTTTTGATTCTGTTTCACAGTTGTAAAGCAGTAACTATTTTTCAATCACCGAGACTTTTATCTTGTATTTTTCATTCCTAGATTGACCGATTCATTCGGACAATTGCCGACGGTGATGTGGAATTGGTAAGAATTTCTGCGCTTTGCTAACTGTGCGTGACCAAACAGACGGCCCCTTTAGGCACAAGTAAATGTAGATAGATGTCTGATTGATTTAGTGAGAATAACAGCTGAAATTAGAGAAACTCGCATCATCAGAATCGTGAATATTTTAAACTTGAATAAAATTAGCTGTTTCCCTCGGGAACCGTCATTAAGTGTATATTATTTACTTCCTTTCTGTCAGGTTCGATATAAACTTGGTCTGAGTGATGACGAAGAAGACGAGGAGGACTCGGGCGAGCAGCCTCGCTCGGACCAAGACCTCTGTCATCCGTTATGTCAGTGTGACAAATGCAGCAAGTGGCAGAAGGTATTACGTGACAGGACGCCTCTAAATCTTTATAATACTTGGGGAAGTTGTCATACTAAAGACGAGGCCCACGGCTTGTGTTGGGGTAGGGGGGCTATGCAAGATATCAACTGTCTGATTAGTCAAACGGGACAAAGTTTATTGTCCTCAAAATTCGAGTTGTGACTTTCATATTAAGTGTGCATGAAGCTTGCAATGCTGGAGAAATGGCACAAGGAGGTTTTAATCTTTTTCTTAGCTTCTACTCTTAAATGAGTGGGGACTATACAAACAAGACACCATCTTTTAAGGTGGGAAAGGGGGGATACATAAATAGACCATCTGTTTTTTGCCAAGTTGTGGGTCCTGTCTGAGTATAGCCTGTTTCAGGCTCTCGGTAGTTGAAGGAGAAAGCGGAAAACGCGGGCGAGCGAGGTAAAAACGAGAGGGGAAGAAGGTGAGCGTCCCGCTCGTTTTTTTCTCACGTTCGCACGGGTTTTTCGCTCTCCCCCAACTATCGAAAGCCTGGAACAGGCTAGTCTGAGTACAATAGTTTTCACCATTTCCCTTGAAGGGTCGACGCACGAAGCGTCAAATGGTTAATATGCCACGAGACTGAAGCAAGCGTTCGAACATAGCAACATCTGTTCAGGTCTGCTCCACTTCTAGGGAGAGTTTATATCCTGTTTTTGTAGCATAGGACGACTAAGAAGCAGTGCAGTTCATCCGAATCATTCAGGGAACAACAATGCTTCTAGTCGTCCTAGATGCTAATCCATCGCAGAGTTATCCTCAGCATTTAATTCACTGGTAGCCATTTATGCACCTTGGCGGAGGGGAGTACGGTAAAAGGTTACCGTAATGATTCGATTTAGCGCCCGGGGCGCTTATTTACTTGTGGCACCTCAAGGAAGGGTGCTTATTCAAGAACACTTTACGCCGATTTTTCCAGTTTATAACCTTTGACATACAACAGCTGCAGTTAACCGCGCGAGAAAACCTGAAAGCTGCAAATGCACATAGCTTTACAAGCGAATTCGCTATTTCAATAATATACATGTAAAAAAGAAAAATTACTGGCGACAAACTCTCCTAGGCAAAAACTTTATTTAAATAAACACACTGCGTTACATTTACGTTAAAAACTTCGTATCGCATCGAGGAAACTTCGCCACAAGCGAATAAACTACCTTGACAGGCGAATCAACTGGCGAATTGTGAACAAATTGTGACAACACAAGGAGTCGGTTAATTAAACAATAATTACGACGTAAATCCAAATTAAAAATGCAATTTACTTAACCAGGACGACCCCAAAAGTGCCTGAATATTCTTGGAATGTCCGCGGATGTGTTGTAACTTCCGATGAAAGTCTTGTCTTCGCTTTCACTTATCGACACTTCGCCTTCGGCTGTCTTCACTTCGCCTGGCTTCGCCTTTGAAGAATGAATTTTATCACTGCTGTATTCTTTAGGTTTTGTAGCATAGGACGACTAAGAAGCAGTGCAGTTCATCCGAATCATTCAGGGAACAACAATGCTTCTAGTTGTCCTAGATGCTAATCCATCGCAGAGTTATCCTCAGGATTTAATTCACTGGTAGCCATTTATACACCTTGGTGGAGGGGAGTACGGTAAAAGGTTACCGTAATGATTCGATTTAGCGCCCGGGGCGCTTATTTACTTGTGGCACCTCAAGGGAGGGTGCTTATTCAAGACAGGGCGCTTATTTAATTTTTTGAGAAACAACCAAATGTTCAAAACAAAACTTTAACAAATATTAAAATAACTAGCAATAACAGAAACTGTAACAGTAACAAATTGTTGAAAGTTCACTTATTTTAAAAAGAATTCTTTATTTTAGCAGTAAATATATACATGTACGGTACTATTCGACGTCGATGACTTCAGTAGGGGCAGTTATCCACAATAGGGGTGCTTATTAGAATAGGAGAGCTTATAAGAATGGGGGCGCTTATTAGAATGGGGCGCTTATTGGAATAGGGGCGCTTATTGACACAAAGACATTCTAAGGGAGGGGGGGGGGCGCTTATTCGGAAGGGGCGCTTATTGGAAGGAGGGCGCTAAATCGAGCCATTACGGTAAGTGTCCCGCTCAATAATACAACACGATGACCCGACCAGAAATGACAATAAATAACCCGACCAGGAACCAAGAGCGCTTTCCATTTGTATCGGGAAGCCAGTTGTTCCAGTAAAAAATAAAATGGAACGGTCCTTCCCACTAGACAATGTTCGAAAAAATGGAATACCTTCCGAGCTATTCCCCTTTTCCCGTTTTTTTCGGAATGACTGTAAATTTCTGTTCCATTTGCTACAACTAGACTGTTCGTTTATAAAGCAAGGTCAGCAATTAAGACAAAGAACGCCAAAAATCGATTCAAGTTAATCTTAAATACCTGTTGAGTGTAGATAAAAGGTGTTTCTTCTCAAGTAGCGATAGTTTTTACCTTGAACTTTCTCCCAACGAACATTAAGGCTTTACCGCCACCCATGAAACCTTTCCAGGCTGTTTCCGCTTTTTATTTATAGGGTATTTTAATCCGTAATTCTAATTTTTTAGACCCGTATTACATTTTTTACGCTATATAATTGATTAAACATTTTAGCGATATCTTTTAGAAGTATTTAGCTTTTTTCAATTCAGGGTATTATACTTTCTTTTATTTTATGTTATACGTGGTTGATACCAGTCCTGCAACAGAAGGGTCTACCCTGTTTAAATATCAAATAGTAGCAGAAACATTTCCAAGCACCAATGCGCTTGTCTTTGTTATGATTGTTTTTCAGAGATCTCGCGAAGCAGCGGAGAAGATCATCCATCCCAATGTGAGGAATGGCGAAGGAAATACGCCGCTTCATGTAGCCGCCATCAGAGGATACGAAGAAATGACAACCCTTCTGTTACGGAAAGGAGCTCAGGCAGATGTGAAGAATTATACCCAGATGCGAGCACCGCTTCATTTTGCCTGTCAATACAATCATCCCAGAGTATGGTTGGGAACTGTCACTCTATGTTGCCTTGCTCGATCTAGACTGTTCACAGTCCCCTATTTTTCCGTGAAGTCGTAGAGATCGATCGTTGAGTTCGACGGGCCGCCATCTTGGTTCATGAACGCGAGTGACAACTGGGGAGTGTGCAGAATGCCCGATGGCGGCCCGTCGAACTCAACGTTTGATCTCTACGACTTCACGGAAAAAAAGGGGACTGTGAACAGTCTATGCTCGATCAAGGAGAAGCCTTGTCTGGCCATTGTGTCTTCTATTCTCCTGTCAGGGTTGCCATAGGTCAGGAAATTGATCAGGGAAGAATAAAATTCTTGACGGTCAGGGAAAGTCAGGGAATTTTATTTTGAGTCAGGGAAAATTGGCATTTTGAAGGAAAGTCAGTTGAAAATTGAAATTATAATACCTCGAATTTTATACCACTGATGGCTGGAAGAAACATCAGGTCAACACAATGTGATCTCAGCGATTTGGTTTTTGGAAGCGGAGGCCTGAGGCCGCTATTATATCTAACATTTTGTATTTATTTGGTGGACGAAATTTTACTTTAATCGGGGAAAAGTCAGGGAATTTTGAAAATTGAATTGTGTGGCAACCATGCCTGTTATCCAATAATCTTGTCGTCGCTAACGAGCACATTACAGTGAAACCTCAATTTTTTTAAACTTTGATGTATTTTAACTTTCCGTTAGGTGGCCGGCCTTCTGTTAAGTCATCAAGCCAAAGTTAACATCAAAGACTACAAAGGAAATACTCCTTTACACCTGTGTTGCTTTACTGGACATCTGGATCCCGCCAGCGTCCTCATAGGGGTACGGTGAAATGCTGTTTTGTGTTCCTTTTCATAGAACTTTGCATTTTTCATTCTTCATAACGTTTGCTGGTATTTGTGTGTTCTTTTCGGTGGAGAGGGTCTTTCCAGTACAGTATTTCGTCCAGAAACACAATACGTTATGTTACTTCGTTTATGTGCAAAAACTGGATTTTTGTATTGAGCCGTATTCCCCACTACTGCGACAAAACAGGGGTGAGAAAACACGTTAGCAACCAGTTAGAAGCGCGGGAAAACGTGCAACCGGCGGCGAGCGCAGTAAATCTACTGTAAATCCCAATTACGACTGCGATGGGTTTTTTCCTGATTGACCAAAGAAACATCTTTCCTTTGATGGATGAGAACATGTTTCAGCGGTTTATTGAACGCATTCTAACTACAGTCAACTCTCTCTAAAACGGACACCGTCGGGACCGGCTCCAACTGCCAACTGTCCGTTTAAGGGAGATGTCCGTCTTATAGGGAGTTTTGCTACAGTAAAATGGCTGAGACGGGACCAACAGCAGGTGTCAGTCTTTAAGAGGTGTCCGTCTTATAGAGGTGTCCGTAAAGAGAGAGGTGACTAATAGAAAGCGAAAACAGGGCTACAGGCCTACAGCATTCGCAAGCTAAGCTAATAATCATGTGTTTTGTTCATATCGTGATATAGCATGGAGCCAACATTGATGTAACGAATGACCGTGGAAACACTCCATTACACGAAGCAGCCAGGTAAAGCGTCGCTGTTTTAGCTTATGAATTTCTTGGTAACGATTTTGGTCCGTTGTTTTGCTTACGAGCGACATCCTTACGACACGACTTCGGATACCACTTACTCTCCTATTACCTTTTAAGAATGTAGATGGAGAACTGAGCAACGTAATATAAAGAGATCAATAATTATGGTTTTATTCTGACTTTGGACACAAACACTGATAAATTGTTCTCGATAACGTACGGGGCTGTGTACCTCTTGGTTCCTACTGTTGATAGCTATTCACAGTTTTAATGTTTTTTCTTGTCTTTCTCTTCAGGTTTAACTTCGTCAAACTTGTTATTTTGTTGCTTGAGAATGGCGCATCGGTGACAGTAAGGAACAAGCGAGAGCTGACACCATTACAGTATGCTCATGTACGAACATTAAACCGTAAAGATTTCTGAAGGAGATACATGTATTTTTAACTTGAGCGAGCAAAATCTGATCAATTGCTAGCTCCTTTGTGTTCTTTAATAACAAAAAATACCAACCTAACACATAGGAAGAAAATATTCATAAAGTTGCAGCACTTAGTACTTGTCAGCCTAAGAGCTGTTTTCAATCTCGAAAACCAAAACAAAGAGACCTGTAATCACATCTGGCCAGCCAGAACCTTCTCTAATAGTGCAGTTAACCAATCAGAATCCGTTACAGAAGCACGCAACTCGTGGAAAGCGCGGGAATTCATGAACGTGTACGGAAGGCGGGAAAACGCGGGCGAGCCAATTCGCGATTGTTTTGGCTTTTCTCCTGATTGATAGGATGTCGCACAAAGCACAGTATCGACATGAAGACTTTCACGTAGATAAAAGTATGCAGGAAGTACAGTTTTAGAGGTGCAATAGTTAAAGTATGTCACTGTGTTTCGCTTTTGGTTTCTTCTTTTTTTGGCAGCGCGATGACGTCATTCGTGCTCTGGATCAAGCGGAAGGTATCAGCTTCAATGCTCGGACAAAGAGACTTAGTTTCAGCAATTACAGCTCATACAAACAAGGTAAGTGGAGTGGTCACCATCTTGGACAGAAACAAACTAGTTTCCAGGACCTTTTCATCTCCTGGCCTGAGATATGAACGGGATCTATTTGTTTAATGGATGTATGGATGTTGAGCATTGACGCCTCGTTAGAAGCAATTTTCGGACACTGTTTTTGATTTCGGATAAATTTCGGACAAAAATATTGGACACTTTGCTGAAACAAAGCTTAATATTTACGCCTACAAAACACGAATTAGACTGAAACAACATCTGTGAAAATGGTCTTACTGCACCCTCAAGGTTTTACAGATAAACCGACGCGAAAATAACATAAATATACTATCAAAGCCGTTACGTATTTCAAGCCGTGTCTCAACTAGAGTTCGCTCCGCAAAGGAAAGCTAAAATCTTTGGAGCTCAAAGTGGCTTAATTATCTGCTTCAATAGGATCATCTGGTTCTGGTTCCTGAGTTACAGCTTCCACTATTTTTCCCATCTCAAAACCCTTCCTTGTCACATCGGGTTTGTTTGTGTAAAATTGGGTTAAAAAAAAAAAAAGGGGAAAATATTTGGGAGATTTTTTTTTAAAAAAAAAAAAAAAAAAAAAAAAAAAGGAAGAAAAAAGTAAAAAATCACAATGGGGAGGGGGGGGAAAACCATTTTGGGGGGAAAAAAAAAAAAAAAAAAGAAAAAAAAAAAAATATTTGTAAAAAAAATCTAAAAAAAAAAAAAAAAAAAAAAAAAAAAAAAAAAAAAAAAAATAAAAAATATTTACTCATACTTTAAACAGTTATACTGTAGTGTAAGTATTTCGGACGCTTAATATTTGTGGTGCCCAAATAAAGTTATTCATTCATTCAGGTTTTTTTGACGTTTGATTCAATCTGCAGCTGATAAAGACCCGAACCCTGCTTTACCAAAGACTCGATCAAACTCCATCCCAGCCTACATCGGCGCGAACGCTGTCAAGAAGCAACCAATACCCGTGGCCAACCCTTCTGGTCCTACCTCGACCGCGTTGCACGCAGATGGACCTGGTGACGGGTCTCTTCCGCCGCACGAGAGATTAAACAAACTGTTCGAACGCTTGGAGCGTGGTGATGTTGAACGTCTACAAGACATCGGCAAGGCTGTGAAGTCTTTTGATAGGTAAGAAATGGTGGCCATTTATTTTTCAGTGATAGGTGACTGTTTGCTGTCAGTTTCAATTTCCCTGCTCGGTCAAGGAGGTTTTCACTTGAGTGTGGAAAGTAAATCGCGTTTGCTTTGGTTTTGCATTACTACCTTGCGGCTTCGTGATTGGTTAAAAAACCGTGCTACTTTGCCATCCATTCAGAAGTAAAAACAAAACCAATCGACATAGGTTACATATCTTGTTTTCCTTTTTAAGATGTGAGTTTTGATTTTTAAGTTGTGTACATTGAATAAATCTGATTGGCCAGAGTGATTACCTTGGGTTTGGTTTTACGACACTCAATCAAAAATTGTTCTATATAGAATCTGGACTTCAACGTAAGTCTTAATGAATGGCGTTAATCCAAGACGTTATAACCAGGGATTGAAGTCTTCTGAATTTCGAGCAAAAAACGTAAATAACTTGACTTAACTTTTACTTACAATGCACAGTTCTAGGTTTTTTTTCAGAGATGACTAGATTTTTTTTCTTTTAATAAAGTGATGGAAAATGGCGGTGTATGCGAGACTAAGTGCTTGGTTTGGTTCGGTAATCTGTATACTTGTTTCCTTTATTTCAGACGGAAGTCATTAAAAAGAACTGAGACGATTGATAAGAGTTTTCCAGTCATTGATCTTCACCTTAAACATCAGGCAAGTGTTACAGCAAGGCGCCCAAAAGTGTGACCACTTTTAATTTATTCACATTCTTCGGTGCAGATTTAATCTAATCAGAAGTCAACTGGAACCTATCCTTGGTTTCTGATTGGATGGTGGTTGCACGAAAGAATGTGAATTAATTAAAGGTGGTCACACTTTTAAGCGCCTTGCTGTAAAAAGCTGAGGAGTGTCGGACCGTATTATCTTAGTTTTACAATCTATGACAAAATGAATCGTACATACCAAACTAGTGAATCAGTGATCGTCATAACTAAAAGTGGACGATTTCAGAAACTTGATTCGAGTCAACTGCATGTACTAATGAGGAATAATAAAGAGGAAGTTTTCTGCAAACGTCAAAATTAGTTGCTGGAATGATAGGTTTGGTATAACCATCGCAGTGATTGCAGGAAATTGTTTTGCAACGGTTTTGTCGGCGTTCGTTTTACTGGTTGTTCAGCATAATGCAGCACGTATCTTGCGCGTGAGGGCAAATTACGGCGCTTTTAAAAAGAGCGTCTTCAGTTGTACTCAAAATAAACTTGTCTTCATCTTTGCAGCTTTCCATTCAGCATTTCAACCGCTCATCCCTCCGTAAAGTCCAGACACGTGATCAAAGTCGACCAATGATCGAGGAAGACAAAGATTACGAGGGTGACGTGAGCAGCGGAGATGACAAGGATGATGCCAGCACGTGATAGTTATATGTCCAACGCGTGTGGATCACATGACGCACAACACAGTGGAAACGCGTGACAGGCTGACAGCAAGAAACGGCAAGGAATGGAACTAGCCTATGAATGGGGCGCCACCAAAATGTGCCAAATTTTGTAGTTTATGTTGGTCGTCTTGAGTCGTCGGTGGCATTGTGGACACGAATAGGGAGAAATTAGTGAACGCCTTTCTCTGTATGAGAAACCATAAGAAAATTTCTTAAAAAGTAAGAGTTTTATGCGTCGCAAGTGCGATGGGTTGATTAAAATGCGTTCAAAGAACGCATACAATATTGTAAGAGTTCGTACATTACATGTGTTCAAGCATACTTGTTATGAGTACTAAAAAGAAGTTTTTTTTTTCTTTTTGTTTCTTTGAGGATTCGGATTTTCGAAATTTAAATAAGTCTGTAGTTTTATATTTTGCCAACTGCTTTTTGTTGAAATCTAAGAAGAACGGTTTTGTTTTGTTTTGTTTTTTCTTTTCCTGCATTTGGTTTTGTACGAAGGGAAATAATAAAGAATTTTATCAATTTTTATTGGTCTGTGTTTGTTGGTATCCTTTTTGGGTTTGTCCAAGAAATTTCACCTTTGGAGAGTTTTTTTTTTCTGTTTTCACCACAAAGAAGTATTTAAATTTGTTTGGTCAGAAGCTTCTGTTTGGTATAATGATACGCGTATGGAATTCTTCTTGGCCCCATGAATTTGAAAAACGATATTTGCCTCATCTTTAGTGGTCGCAATTTTGTTAACTGGGTTCGGATGAATTCGCAAGAAGTAACCGGATCTCTCCCGTAAAATGGACTACCTGATTATTCCATTTCGCTCTTTGTATTTTTTGCCCTTCCTTATTCCTCGCACATATAACCGCAATAACGGCTAATAAACTATATGACATGCCTATCGCATAATGTACACTACTTTTCACTACTTTACACTACTAGTGAATCTGGATTTTTTTTTACATTTTGAAAAAAAAAAAAATTGGTCGGTCTGGCGATGGGAAACGAAACATTTTATTTGGATGGCCTCAGAATAGACAGGTAACATTTACCTGGTGATTACTTTCTCGCGTTTGACTGTGTTCGCCCTGACATGGCCCGGGGCCTGCCCCGGGGTCCCGGGGGCGCCGGGGGGCGGCGTCGGGGCGGGCCCTGGCGCGGGCGGGGCTCTCGCGTTCAATTTGCGCTTACTTTTGGCAACTTGCGAAACTAACAAAAGTAAATTAAAACCATCACGAAATTAAAAGCGATTGGGTGTGCTACAGAAACAATTTTTTTTCAATATTTGAAATGGGTGTTGGAAATGGGGGAAGCCAGCGGGAAGGAGAATGGATGCGAACGCGACTTAAATTATCCGGGGGTGGGCTGGGCACTAGTACATTCGTAAAAATGGCGAAAAAACGGCTTACAGGCTCTCAGGCAAAGTTGAGTTAATATAAACTTCCTACATTTTATCCAAATTTTGAGGTAAGTGTCGCGTGAAATGCTCAGGACTTTAGATTAGATATTATCTTCTTCCTTCAATGATGTACTCTTTTGGAAGACTTGGCAATGACCGTACGGACTTCTTGCCATATTGAAAACTAACATTTTCTTGCGTGGAAATGTTCAGAATGTTGTGTTTCTTTGCATTTACAAGACTACTTAGCTTCGAAGTTTTAAAAAGGTTTGCGCTGCAGCAGGAAAGTCGTCAATGGTTTGTGAGAAAATATATTTTCTCAGATGGACTAAGCTGATTCCATGAAACAACATTTTTTGCTTATCATTGCCATCTATTACATTTTGTTTGTGTGGTAGCTGGTTTTTGTATAAAAATGCAACATAATTATCACACAGTGACAAGTATATATTTAGGTACATTGTCTGCAATTTGTTTCTTATAAATGCAATTTGTCTGGTTGTCCCAGTGATGACAGGGTCTAGAAGGGGGATCCTGATCCTGCATTCCTGCTCCGTCTGCTCCATATTTACAAAAATTCCGAATCACGAACTTTTTTAATCACTATCCCAAATCCCGTTTTTTCTTTCCCCCAAAAGACATTAAAAAATACTTATTTCTTCAAAAGCTAATAAATGTAAGGTGTAAATTTGCCCTTTCGATTGAAATAGCTGTTCATATCTCAGTATGATGAAAGAGCACGATATGACAATGTGCAAAACCAGCGTGATGGGTCGTCCTGTAACAACCTCGTCCCCAGGTGCTGTTCCCTTCAGAGTAGGAGGAAAAGCGCCCTGGGAAAGAGGTTGGTCCTGTAAGCATGCGCACTGTCCTTGATAGAAAGTTTACCGGAACAACCTCAACTGCGTCTTTTCTTTAGCTTGGTTCAAAGCGAGAAACCACTTAGCGCTCGCCTGGTTGATTCGCTTTCGCTGCTAGAATGTCTATTTGGGTCGAATTCCCGACAGACAGGCAAAAAATCCCGTATCCCGTGCTCAAATTTTGGTGAATCCCACTTCACGGAAAGCAGTCAAATCCCTAATCCTGTCAAAATATTTTGCTTTTTCTCGAATCCTGCACCGTATTTTGGTCAAATCCCGGATCCCGAAAATACCCTTCCAGACCCTGTGATGAGGTAAGTAGAATTTCCCCTCTAGGAAAAATCAGCCCGCCCCCCAGAAATGACTCGATTCTCAGAAATAAGCCACTTTTTTCCTAACCCCTTCAGAAGTATTCAGAAGGTCAAAGAATGCTGATGGACATATCCCCTCTGAAAAGACTACAGGGGTGGGAAATGACTACACGAGTGGGAGGAGGATATAAAATGGAATGGCTCTCTGTAGCCTGCATGCACTCTGTATTCTGATCTGTCTAAATTTGTATGCCTAGGACTTAATCTTAATGTGGAGGCATGATATTATAAGTGCAATCGGTCATTGCATAATTAAGACTTGTATCAAGATCAAAAGTTTAAGCTCTGGCTATTGGCTATTGCATTCTTTTTCAAGTCATTTTATCCTAACAATACCCCTCTCCACCCAAAGGGGGCTGGCAATCCTGCTTCGCACACAAATTTTCACAAAATTCATGTGTCATGTGAGATAAACTTATAATAGAGCCAGGATTCAAGCCAGGATCATGTTTTTTTAGATAGCAATCCTAACCCTATTATAACAGCTAACTGCAAGCAACCCAACCTAAAGTAGGAGCAACCCAAGCTACAGTAGGCTAATCGGAGTGCTATTTAGGCTAACCAAGGTGCTATTCAGACAAACTGGAGTGCTAGTTTACAGGGCTCGAGACTAACTTTTTTGAAACCTTGAGCCATAAAATGTTCCCTAAATCTTTATCTTTTTTTTTTTACAAAATTGGGCTTTGTTCTTTACTATAAAAATTGTACATACGTTTTTGTCAACTAAATTGTTTAAAGCTTCACATTCTATAATGTCAACAGTTACTTGTTAGTTATATTCTCTGAGAGAGGATTTTAATAAATGCGGTTTCTTGCCACTAATGCCTGATTTTTTCACTCGCCATTTTGGCTAGTGAAAGGCAAAAACCTACTAGCCAAAACTGCATTTTTACTAGCCTTTGGCTAGTTGGCTACCGTTAGTCTCGAGCCCTGTTGTTAGGTTAACCTGGCTTGGATCGTAGCTTGAATCCTGGCTCTGATCGTAGCTCGGATCCTGACTCAAATCCTGGCTCGGATCCTGGCTCGAAACCTGGCTCGAAGTTTAGGTATCTGTGTGTCATGTATACTTTGAACAACAAATTTAGTCATAAATTCTTGAATCGTGTTTCTCTTCTTGGTTTTTTTTCAAGTAATGATGCATTATCATTTAGCTGCACAAGAAAAATTTTTAATTCAAATATAGCAAAAGACAGTGATAAAAAATCAAACATCATTATAGCAGCAAGACATAAAAACTACCCTGCAGTTGCTATATTATAAAACTATTTAAGTTTACTAGCAAATCCTAAAGATGTATAGAAGTCAACATAACTATCATTAAAAACTGCATGCTCTTACGTCAGTTTCTCCTTTTCTTCATTTTCTTATTTAGTTAAAAGACCAATGCTTTCTTTTTCAGAATCATGCAACCAGAGAAAAGTGAGCAAGGCGTTCACCTAACATCCATCGAAACCTTTGAAACGAAAAAAATTCCAGAAGAACACTGCTATGGCCAATGCAGACCAGTCACTGAGTTTGAAAAACTTAATCGAATTGGAGAAGGGACGTATGGTGTGGTTTACCGTGCTCGTGATACGAAATCCAACAAAATAGTGGCGCTGAAGAAAGTGCGAATGGAGAGGGAAAGAGATGGGATTCCTCTGACTGGATTACGGGAAATAAGTCTGTTGTTAAATCTTGAGCACAAGAATATTGTTCAGCTTATAGAAGTAGCTGTAGGGAAGCACTTGGATAGTATTTTTCTTGTAATGGAGTACTGTGAACAGGATTTAGCAAGCTTGCTGGATAACATGCCGTCACCATTCAAAGAAGCTCAGATTAAATGTTTGATGTTGCAGCTGTTCCGTGGTGTTCAGTATCTTCATGAGAAGTTTATTGTACATCGAGATTTGAAGGTGTCAAATCTTTTGTTGAATGGGAAAGGAATTCTTAAAATAGGTGAGTGACCTATTCAGATTCTTCATACATTTAGATAGTTAGCCTGTGAGCAGGCTCTCTATTTGGGAGCAACGTGAATCTCTCTCCTCGAGGGGCGATACCGTGAGCGCGGAAGGCGCAAGTTTCAGCGAGCGAAGCTTGTGCCCAGTGGCTTGCTTCGCTTGCCAAAACTAATGCCTTTGGCGCTCCAAGAAAGCAGAGGCGGATCCAGGATTTCAAAAGGGGGGGGGGGGTGGATTGCAGACCATTAGGGCCTAACCCTAACCCTAACCCTAACCCTAAGTGGCGGCAGACGGCGAAACGTGGCGTAACAACAACCAGACATGAGCGAGAGCTAATTTTTCTTTCTTTCTTTATTTTCTATTTCAAGTAAAGTGACATTTCGAATTTTTTTTTCTGAAAAATGGGGGGTGGATATCCACCCTATCCACCCCCCCTGTATCCGCCCCTGGAAAGATTCACGTTGCCCCGGAATAGAGAGCCTGCTTGTAGGCTTTTAGATGGATAGTAGAGAAAATAATTAATTTTAAGAATTCCCTCATGTTTACAAACAAATAGAAAGTATGAGAAGATTTTTCATGCGAGTTTTGTTTAATTTTTTACTCTTGTGAGTCAAACAAAAGCTGTGCGGGTTCCCATGAGATCATTCGGGACACTATCTGGTTTAAAACTTAGAAAACATTGGACCAACAATGGAGCAATCTGATTGGTTGATTTTAGGGGTGACTTTTGGGGTCATTTTGCCTATTGCGATAGGCAACTATTGTAACTATCGATAGTTAATGAAACTATCGCGATTGTTATCGATAGTTGATTTTGCGATCGATGCATCGCTATCGAAGCACTCCCAATCGCGATGCATTGATAGTTCGATGTATTGTTACACCCCTAGTTGATTTTACTTACGATTTTTTCTGCCTACCTTTGTCATGTGATAAGAAGATTAATCATAATTATAACAAAATTCTTGTATCTGATTGGTTCTTAGCACACTCTATTTTTTCACCAAATTGGAGCACACACAGCTTAAGTGTCCAATAACAAAGTGTCCAATTACAAGGTGTGCAATAGCAAGGTGTCTGATAACAAAGTTCGCATTCTGCGCATGCACATGCACATGTCTTTTCTCCATGGCTGTTAAATATTCAAACACTCCAAAACTAGGGATATAGCTAAGATTTGAAACTGGTGGGAATTTCTTTGCTATAGGCGGGTACTAGTCATGAAAATGGCTTTAAAACCTACTCAATTTTCCCATTCGCTAGTAACCTTTATAGGCAGTAAAAATTCATGCAACAGACAGGTGTTTTAGTGACCCAGCTCCTGGTTTTAATCTACATCCCTGAATTTGAAAACTATATTGTTTATGTGTTTATTTTTGTTTTTCTTTAGCTGACTTTGGTCTTGCTCGTAAATTTGGTTACCCATACAAGCCCATGACTCCAATTGTGGTCACATTGTGGTATCGTGCGCCTGAGCTTCTGCTTGGCTCCAAAGTACAGACCACCGCTGTAGACATGTGGGCTGTAGGATGCATTTTTGGTGAGCTGCTCGGCAAAGTGCCACTTATGGCTGGCAAATCAGAGATCAACCAGTTTCAACTGATTGTAGACTTACTGGGGACACCCAGCGACCAGCTTTGGCCGGGATTTTCAAGTCTTCCTGGGGCCAAGTCAATGAACTTTAAACGCCAACCTTACAATAATCTTAAACACAAGTTTTCTTGGTTAAGTCCTGCAGGACTGACTCTTATCAACCATTTGTTGATGTATGACCCTTGTAAAAGAGCTACAGCTTCTGAATGCTTGCAAAACTCATATTTTATCGAGAAGCCATTTCCTATTCAACCAGATATGATGCCAACTTTTCCTGAGCACCGGAACTATAGCAAGAGACCCTCTGATAATCAGGCTGGGGAGAAGCGGCCAGTACCCCAGGAGGCTGAACATGAGTTTCGAAGAGGCTTTGCAGATTTTGGGCCTCAACTGCCACAAAAGAAGAAAAAGAAATAAAATTGCTGGTGCCAGTTGTTCAAATGATGGAAAATGCTATCCACTAGATAAATCACTATCTAGTTATTCCTTTTTTTGGTTAACACTTATCTACTGGATAGCTATTTCTCTGGTGGATAGCATTATTCATCCTTTGAAAACCTGGGCCTTGGTTTACTTTTTATTGCTGCTCAAATAAAACAAAATTTTGTGCTATTTCTATTATGCTTACTGTTCAGTTTATCAGAAAGATGGAGAATCGAAAAAGGCAGATTTCCAAATATTAAAATTCTACCTTGGTTCTGAGACACAGGTATTTAAATCAAAATAAATTGTTGTTTATCTCTCACTCTTGGCATCAATGTGATTTCTTTTGTTTTTATTCCCTGGAGTGTTGGCCCTTGGAGCCAAGTTAGAATTTTAGTATTCCGAGTCATTAACTTGATGCTATGATGCTTAGGCAATTTGACAACACAGTAGCGAAGATGATTTACATTTGTTGTTTGTCAGCATTGACTCAATTCAGCTATAAACCCTGTATAGTTAAGATTTCAACGTTGGAACTAACCGTTGAACTTGGACGCAACTATAGAGTACAATATAAAGAGTTTCGTATTGGACTTCATTTTCTAAGTCATTTGTTCAGAGTGGTTCAGGGCTAGAAAGGGTCACGAGGTCAATATTTATCTTTTTATTGGACTTTTACAGTGAATTTTATAGCAACGATGTTTTTATTGTGTTCCTACAGTTTGTCATAGTTTTTGACCCTAATTATTTCATTCAATCGATTTTCTAAGGTCTTCTAACTAAACAGATATTAGGAGGTGCCCACTGGAAACGTAAGACTCAGCAAAGCACTCAGAATAAGCCAATCAGAATTCAGCCCGGGAAAACATGCAACCAGTACCAAGTGCGGGAAAATCTGACCTCTGACGTCATCAAAGTTGTAAAACGTGAACCACATACTTTTAAAGTTTTTTTTTAGCATTTTATTGATGTCAACAATGAAATTTTCGTGCTTATTTTCATGTCTCCAGACTACGTTTCTTTAAAGATTCGACGTTTTAGAAATTACGAAAGCTCGACTTTGAGAATTTTGTTTACAAATAAAGCCTACAAGAGAATAGGTTTAAGACATTTTTACCGTATTTGAGACCTTTCTGCTTTAGTAAGAACATATTTTGGCATCAACCATGGTTTACAGCTTTATAACGGACTCTTCGAAAATATTTTTTCGAACAACTCTGTCCTCGAAATTTTGCAAAGTTGTTAAAACTTCACAATTCCTACTTTCTTGATAAAATGTCCCCCAAAACCAAGTAAGCGTGCAAGGAAACTGAAGATTACACCTCTACAAACCACCTATCAGTTGCCAAAATAAAATGGAAAAAATCATTTGCCTAATTTTTTTATGACAGAATATTTGGTACACCAAGAGGTTCTGCCATCATTCAGTTTTGAATTCACTTCTGAGGGGTGGGGGAAATAAAAATTAAATGCAACTCTAAATGATAAATACTGACTACATAAGCCGTACGATCGCTCCGATAATTCTTGCCATTCTCCAGAGTTTTCAAAATTTGGTGCGATGTACCCTATTTCTTTTAAAATCACTGATGTATCACGGTCTCTCGGCAAGTTTTCCGCCTTAAATTTATTGGAGAGGTGTCTTTAGAGTACTGGCAATTTCTTTAGATTGAATCCAGAAAATCTTTGATGACCTTTGATGTTCTACCGAAACAGCGTTTATTTTTATCGAAGAATCTGGCATTTTGAGGTCACGTGTCAAGAGGCATTTGAGTGGGTTGTACACGCAGTAACAATTACTGCGTGCTGATGGCTCCTAATGGTGTCATTACGCCTTTTGTGAAGGGTTCCGAGTCTTGTTGTCACATCTTTCACGGAAGCTGGTTTTAAATTAGCTTAGATTAGTAGCTAATTGATAAACACTTTGCATGCACAACGCCGAACTGAGAAAACTAAATAAAAACGGTGAAATTATAGTAAGGTTACACTTCTTAAAATAGGATAAATGTTTTGAACTTAACTACGTCGTGAAGTGCAAACATCATGGTATATACATTCCATTGAATTGACTTTAAGTTGTTTATGTCGTGATGTTGTACTAAAGCTAGTAACAAGACACCAAAAAATGTGTTTTATAGCCGTGTGTAATAAAAACTACTTGGATCAATATTTGTAACATTGCATGCTTCAAAGATCAAAGCTATACTGATACCTTGAAACATCATAATAAACTTATGCAACATCACTGCTTTCCTTTTTTAACTTATGCCGTGCAGAAAATTCCACCTGGCTTTAAAGCGTTTACCTGGTTCATTGTTTAGCGCGATTATTTGTTCCATAGGATTCAAATGAATTGTACCTTCTTGCAAAAAAAAAGTTCTAGTTTTTTTTTCTAGCCGTAGCGTGTTACACACGAGATCTCATACTTCAGTTGATTTAGAACACATTTGTGGCCCTCGTCTCCGTACGTCAACTTAAAAAATGACATGACATTTTACATAAACACGTTTATATAATGCATTTAAAGAATAACTCTAAAGAACTAGGAGTTTACTTTTAGAATTATGATGACGTCGGAACTCGGAAGTCAAGTGTCAACTTGTTCTTATATTTGGACTGCAGATCAAAATCTTTTAAGATTTAAGATTAAAATCTTTCTTTCAGCACGTAGAATTTATAATCCTATGTTGCAAACAAAAACCGCTTATTTTTGAAATGACGAGTATCGCAAGCAATTTTTTGTGTCCTTGAGATACAACTTTTGGAACTTCAATATTTTAAAAACATCTCAGTCTCCTCGGGCGCAGGAATTTGCATGCGTCAGTTTTGATATAATATCGTCCCTAACTTCTACCATACAAAATATGGTCATTTGCAACACATGTCATTAAAATACTTAACTAAAGTACTGATTTAACAATGTGTTTCCTTGTACCTACTGGTCACACATTTTACGCTTTTAACATCCATCTCCGTTAAAATACTCCGCCGATTTTCTCTTTCTTTGAAGGTTTTGAACTGCTTATAGCGGAGGCCCGGCTCATGTAGCGTGTTTCTAAAATGTCCAGAAACCAATATTTTTGTGCTATTTCGAAATGTGTTTGGTTATGATATTTAAAAAAAAAATTGCGAAGTAAAAACTAAACTTAACTGCTCTTTATTTTTCGTTTAACATTACAAAGCCACCATGCTGGTGTAGATTTGGCTCCGACAATTCATTCAAAAATGAAACTTATTTATGCAAGCAGCCTGTAGATTTGTTATATGAATGAGTGCAAACGATACGATAGACACTCCATATTGAAAAGGCATTTGTTTCATTGACGCAGCCTGAATGCTCTCACAAATATTGCTCTGATGAGAAACAAGGGCGTCAGAAATACAGATCTCGGGATAGCGCGTTTGGCTGTTTCTCCATCTCTCAGTCAACGAAAAGCTCTATTTTTTGCCCCGTTGAATTATGAAGAATATCGTGTTGGGCATTTTAGTTCTGTTTTGTGTACTCCATGGTTTAACAGTGATTCCGGGAGTGAAAGGAAGACGGTTACGGAGAGAACAACCAGCATGTAAGTCTTATATTATTTATGAGGCGCCATTGCTCTCAAAGCTACACGAAAGAGAACAATTCTACATTGGACTAAACACGTAAAAAACAGAACGGATTTAAGCTTGTTAGAGTCGATTTTCATTTTAGTAAAGACTTCAAAACTACTACTTCGTTTTTGGTAAACGTAGATCAGAATGTAGAATTTGATGAGCTATATTTCTTATATTACTCTTCGGCATAACCTACTTACACAAAAAAATTTGATAAAATACTAAATAAATACATTTAAAAATAGTTTTGAAAAACTCGACTTTGAACAATAGACTTGATCGTAAACGTACTTGCAGATATTTATAATTTACATCGTTAATATAAACTTTATTTATAAGAAACGTAGCTAAAAGATTAGTTTATGAAATGGAAATTCTAAATGCCTAGCCTTACTTCGTTTTCTCTCCTTCAACCGATATCTTAAAAGTGAGCCCACACTCGTGTAAGCGGATGTTGTCGTCTTCTCTCGAATAAACCTATACCGACCGATACCGACCTATACCCGGGCCTAATTTCACTGATTTATGACAATTTCAGAGTGTTTGACATTTCAAGATAAAGTTAAGAGCACAATTTGTTTGTACTTTGGTTAATGTAGAAAACACATCTTTGATCAGACTAAATACACCATGTAATTAGATGTAAACTCATGCATTTAGTTTAACGATCTATTAACCCATTTTACTACATATTTTGTTTAAGTTCCTATTCTTATTGACGTCTTATTTTGTTAGTATCGGGACAGTTCAATTCCTCACCAGTTTATTCTCGTTTTTTTAGCACAGTTCATATAGTAGATATTTAAGCAGCTTTATATCTTTACTATGAACAAACAAAACCAGAGGGCAGTCCACATTTTTCCGGACATAAAAATTAAAGGAAAAAGAACACAGTTTTGAAGGATCTTCGCAGTTATACGCAACGTTGAAATAGTGCGATATCTGATGAAAATGCAAAGAATTCTTTCTCTTTCATTCCTGAAAGTTTACAAATCTTATCCTGATTAAAATTGCTGTTTAACTCTCTCTTTTTATGCTATGGCCTTCACCGACAATGTTGACCTAATTACGCCGGAATTTAGATCTTACCTTGACTTTGTTTAGACCGACAGGCCGAAGGACATTGAAGTTTTTTGGTCGGAACATTTCTACGTTCTGTTTAGTAATGTAAACTGACAGTTTTAAATTTAGGAAATAGTATAATGAAAAGTCTCGAATAAGAGGTCGACCACGGAACACCTGGAGACGTTCGCTAGAAGCAGAGATCAAGTCCATTGGCAAGCGAATTGGTACCAGCTAGAGAGGGATGCACAGGACAGGAGGCTATGGCGAGAGCGTGTTGATGGCCTATGCTCCTGAGAAGGAGAACATGTTCTCGTTCCGTACTACTTCATACAACCTGCGTGGAAACTATATACTGGAAATGCCCAAACCGAAAACTACAACTTTTGGTCTCCAATCCTTTACTTATATATCTGGCGACAAAAGAATGGAATTTTCTATCTAATTTTATAAGATTATGTAACTTCTCAGACTTCAAAAAGCACATCAGCAAAGACAATTCATGAAACGTGTAACTGGCATTTTTATAATTAGTTAATTTAAGTCAATTTGTAAATATGTTAATAGCAATTTATATTTTTTAATTTTTCGTTATCAAATATTTTGTTCTCGGAAATATTAGCTTGTCAAGCTACTCTGAAATTCGAGATTAAATAAAGTTTATGATGATGATGATGATGATGAAGGGCTACTACTATAACAAAAAGTCAGAAGATGCTCAACATACAATAGCAGGCTGTTCTACTCCTCCTCCCCAAGCCTCTCGCGGCTGCGCCGCTTGCTTGTGCGCGCCTTAAAAGTTTTATACGGCTTTAGACAGCACAAAGAACTGATGAAAAACGGTTGGTTGTCTTTTAGGGTCCTCCGTAAAATCCCAGGCTACCGATCAGGTTGAGCTTGTTCTGTTCTTGAGTATACTGATACCTTAAGTGTATTCAAGAGAATTCTTTATATTTTCTTGGTGTATTTTATGGTGGTTATATAGAATGTGGACGCTTAGCTTTACCTAACAAGCTAACACGCACTATACTCAATAGATCACTGTAACCTAATATAAGTGGTTAAAAGAGTTGGTATTTATTTCTGTTTTGTAAACAATATGTCTACAGTGTAATTAAGTGAACGTTATGTTCTTGTCTTTTTTGCAGCGCCTAACAATACAACAAGTGTTTTCACCAAGCATGACGACATCGCTCATTTCACGTGCACAGCACGTGGCCAGGTCACCATCAGCTGGAAAAAGGAGGAAACAGATCTGACGAACAGCGACCTTGGAGTAGCGATGCTGTCAATGAAAAATGGCGACACTTTAGAGAGCCATTTATTTATTGCCGTAACAGATGATGATGTACGAGGAACATACACGTGTATGTCGAGCGAGAATTCAGACGAGGCCCTGCAAACCTTCATTATTGAAAGTAAGATACTAATAACTTATATATTTCTTTTTTCGATTCTGCGAAGAAAGCCTTAAGATGCAATCAGGTTCTCGAAGAGTCACCAAAAATGTAACGTTTAAACACGTGACACAATTTACAATTTTTAATGTGAACCTGTTATAGGTATGTCCCATTTTTATACCTCTCGAGCTCTCACCTTCCCTCTCTCCCGCTTTTCTCTCATTTGTTTTGATTCGCTACAGAACGATGGTGTAAGGAAAAAATTCGCTTGATGACGTGCAACTCTAAGCACAGATTGTCACCTTGTAAAAGTTTTAAACACTGACAAAAGAAAAAACCTTGTAGTATACTTTCCCTTCCTCTCAGTATAAGCTTCCATTTGATAAACCCTTTAGCGTGAACGTAAATTAATAAAGCTCCATAATGATCTACTTTTGGCGCACAAATTTGCATACAATTAGTTTTGCTCTAAGAGTAGATGGGGGGAAGGGGCAGGAAAAGTCTCTCCCCTCCCCAATATACCTATTTCCCGAGTGGAAAGCCTGCTTGTAAGTAACCTGAGATCATGCCCTCCCTCCCCACTTGCCACTCCGGGGAAGGAGGGCATGATACATTTACTTGTCGAAACGCATGTAAAAAAATAGGTCACCAAGGGTGACATGAGTCTAATGCCGTATGGCATAGTGATACAGATTGCGCGGTTTTC
Source organism: Oculina patagonica (assembly GCF_052425735.1). NCBI lineage: Eukaryota > Metazoa > Cnidaria > Anthozoa > Scleractinia > Oculinidae > Oculina > Oculina patagonica. The sequence goes on along the minus strand of NC_135761.1, from coordinate 7,710,358 downwards.
GTAAGCCGGTTAAAATTGGTTAGAGGTTTGTGTTCGGGAGTTTAATTTAAAATGCTTATAGCAAGCTAGGGGCATCGTGGATGATTATGGATGAAAACGAAACAGTCATAAATGTTACATGCTTCACAAAATTTAAAGTATGAACAGGAGTTGATGTTACTTCTTCCGTATTGTCCGTAAAAGCAGAAACGATTAAACATTTGGACAAGATTGCGTGACGATTTACAAAAAGCATGTTCATTACAACAAGGGTTGAAGAACTTCACATCGTTTTCTTTCAGATTTTTCACCATTTTGACGATGACTCTTGAAACAGATTTTGCAATAAAAGCACTTGAAATAGTGACTGTTACTCCATTGTACTGTAAGCACTTAGTGACAGATTTTCCTAAAAACGGGTGTAAATGCTCACGTCAATATAATGATGACCTTTTGAACGCTGGAAACTAGGCAATTATTATCGAGCTACCATACACAGGAGCGAAGACTGTTTATCATGATGTACAAATTTCGCGAATCATCACTTCCATATCAATGTAACCATTTTATGATTTTTCTAGCTGTAAGAAGAACTTAAGATCTCTGAGAGTCGTAAAAGCATGAAATTCGATTTCAGTGTATGGCAAAGGCCGGGACAGTGTAATACTGCAAAGCGGCCAAACAAACGCATTTTGATTTAGTCGCGTAACTTGATTTACATTTATCCATGTACATCTTTTATTTTTGAAGGTTTTTGTTTGCACTGTAAAGAAAAAATTGGTCAAAATTCGAATGACTTAAATACAAAAACCGAGGTAAAGTTTTCTATTTTTTGAAACAAAATAAATATTTGGTCGCATTGTGTAAATAAACGCGAGTCGCCGTCGAAATATTTTTTCTCAAAGACGTCTTGCTTTTTAAGCAAAACGAAAACACAAGTGCTTAACTGAACTGAAAACGAAGATTTATTTTCACAAAAAGCTTACAAATGTCTTAACTGGAAAATTATTTCGTCCTGTTCAAGGGTTGAATAATCGTGACTTGAGAAAGAACTTTTAATTATGCGTGGGAACACGTGTCGCTGATTGGCTGTTTTTAATTGAAACTAATCGTGCGTGTCCGTACGGAGTCCGTTCTTGCAGCTGATCATTGTTTTCTACATTACAGCGAACGATTATCGATCCCGAACCATTCCCTTGGGATTGCTAACAGCTTTTTTCATATAACAAAGAGTCTAATGCGCATGCGCAAAGTGCACGCAAGCATTAGACTCAAAAACCGGATTCTGGTTTTTCTTCTGATTGGTCGAGAAACAATACTAAATGAAGCGGTGTAGACTGATTGGCTGTAGTATTTCAACGAGACTTCCGGTCAAATGCTGGTGCTAATGGCTTTCTTCTACGTTAGCTGAAGCCCGGGGGGGTACTCCCTAAAATTTACCACGGGGTGTGCCGCTGAGTCTCTGAGACTCTGGACCTGTTCCAGAGAAAAAAAGCTGAATTTGCGACCCTGTTCCAGACAAACATTGCAAAATAGGTACCCTGTTCCAGACAATATCCACAATGGAAATATATGTAGATAGATATAAAAACACTAGCATATACATCACAAAGCGCTCACTCTGGCTCACTTGACTTCTTCAGTGGCTCGGAGATAAAGCGATTTGAGGAGCGGAGTTTAATAGCTAACTTTGATCGTGTTTAGTCCGGATTCTGGGGAAAAAAACGACCCTGTTCCAGAGTCAAAAGGGTGATTTTTATACCCTGTTCCAGAGTCAGAGAGGCAAAAAGCATACCCTGTTGAGCGGCACATACCCGTATAGCCCTTATATGGGAGTTACCCCCCCCCCCCGGGCTGAAGCCCCGACAAATTTTAAGTGTAACTCACTGAATGCAGAACAGATAGAGTGTTCGACAAAGCGTAATTTGTTTTCGTGACGGTGTTTTGGCAGTTCATCGAATGAGTTTCGGGAAAACAAATTCACCAAACAATATTCCAGAGGGGTTGGAATGTTTACAGTGTTTACTTAAAAGCTACACGATGCTATCCGCGCCGTGAAACAGCTCATCTGTAAATTCCTTTTTTGTGAGCTGTAAGGGACGCCATCTATCGCTGATAAATATATATTCGCGAGCGCCATTTCTCCCTGCTACTGAAAGAATTTTTATTTTAGCACCGCAAAGTTTAAATTCAGGCTGTACATGTAGAATTATTCTGTAGACGTTTTTCACGCCTCGTGGAAATCCGAGTCCCGAATTTGCCGCCGTCTACAAAGAGTGGTTTGACAGTTCGACGACACCTTACTTTATTTAAATTTGGGGGCGGTTGGCGGCCGGTTAAATAAATGTATCAGGCGTTCTTTTTCCCTCTCTCATCTTTCTAAGGAAAAAAAACGCCTGATCGCAGGTTAGCTTGTAAGTTATAACTTATAAGTACAGCATGATATTTGCATCGCCGACATCATGTCTGTTCCATGAAGTGGGCTTCATTTACAAATATTTCTGTTGTTTAGTTGGGACTTTATTTTGATCGTGAAACAAAATTTTATGCTGAAATCAAAGCAGTAAAACAAAAAATATATAAAATGCGATTATTTTATTTACCAGCAAGACAAAACAAAAAAGAAATAGGTTTTTTCAGTTTATTTTTTTTACTGGCTAATATATTCTTCTTGTACAATAACTAAATTTAAACGTAAAGTAGCTTTTCATGTCAGAGAAGACGTCGACTGCAAATTTTGGTACCTTTCAATGACATACGTTCGATTCTTATGTTTACTAGTGTTTCATGTTCTGAAGCAGGAGCCATAATTATGGCTCCTGTCTGAAGTTATCACAAATAAATTCACTTGTTTCGGACGTTTGATTGCTTTTTGAATACCTTACAAAAATTCGTCTGGCGTGGTGAACGAAAGAATGGCAAACAACTGATCATGGTTACCTTGGTTTGTTTTTTTTCACCTCCCCCCTTTCTGACAAATCACGATGTTTTGAGAAAATCGAGCTCAATAATCGTTTTATCATTCGATCACGGTTTGCACAATTACCTTCAGGAACTGAAAGCCGCGCGCTTCCTTGCTTCGCCTTCGATGATACGAGCCGGTCTTCATCCAATTCTCATCAGTTCTTTCAGATATTACCTTATATAACGCTTCAGTACTACTACAGCAGCAGACAAATCTTCTCAATTTAATGCACTGATTTTTTTCCAGATGACCCCGAACGCGAGGGAATGTTGTCCACTGAAGACTACTGGGCAATCATTTTGTCCTTAGTTATCAGCTTTATTATCGCGGTTTCCATAGCGTTTTTCTTGTGGCGTGGAAACCGGAGACTCAAGAAAGCCCGTGAAGAGGCGAAGGCACAGAGATCGAGGAACAATCATGTAGGGGCTCAGGTATGTACTAAAAACGTGATCAAGATTTGTGTACCCAATAACAAGATTACAAAAAGGATCTCTTAATTTTGAACAAGCAGGCTGTAAGTAGGGGTATGGTATGAGAAAACAGACTTTTCTCTTTGCGCTTAATTGTTTCGAATTCCCCGCTTGACAAAGTTGTCTACGATTCAGTATGGAACGGGCGAAGAATTGGAAGAGTTAGGTAAAAGCACGACTCGTGAAGGCTATTATTGTTTACAGTTAGGGACGGACCTTAATTTTTTGGATGGGGGGAGGGGGGGGGGGATGGTTTTGAAAAATATTGATAATAATTGTTTCCAAGGCCTAGAAAGACAATGTATAATAAAACGTAGGTGGAAATTCGAAAAAAAATGTTTGCAGAGGTGCATTAAGTAAAAAAGAAAAGTTTGCAGCATAAATTTTTCATACCCTTCCCCCTCCAAGAAAATAATGGTCCGTCCCTTATCTACAGCTGGGTCGCCCACTACCTCTCGGAACGAGTTAATTCATTGGTTCTTAAAACAATAGATAACAGGTGACAACAATTATGCCCCTAGCCCTGAATAACAATAGAGGTAGTGTTTACAGCGGGCGAATGAAAATAGAGGTTCCAGAGAGGTAGTGTCTTACTGCTACAGCTGACTGCTATAATTTGGAAAAGACCATAAAATCGCTGAAAATATAATTCGATAATATACGATTTAGACTAATTATTCTTGCGTTTGACTGCTTGGCAAAACGAATTGATGTTATAAAAATAATTTATGTCATCGCTACATTTTTTTCTTCCTCTTTCCTTCCAGGAAAACCTTGCTGTGGAAGAAGAAGTTGTTGATATTGGAGTAAACGAGAAAGGAAGTGAAGATGAGAACGAGAACAAGAAGAAACCGATTGAAAATGGAAATAACAACACACCAGATATGAAGGACAAAACAGTGACTCCCTCGGACAATAAGACCGAGGTGGTCATCGAGTCTGCTCCTAATGGGAAAAAGGCGAAAGAAAGCAGCACACAATTTTAAATAATAAGCATAATTATGGCAGGCTGATTGTAACTGCTATATCCAGGTTTAGACGAGCTTTTCTCACAAGATGCTCTTTATATGACTTAAACGTGTAGCATCGTGTATAAAGTTTTACTTCTTATAGTACCTCGTTCAAATCAGCAAAAAAAACACGTTTACTTTAACAAGATGTAAAATATAACAAAGCTGAAAGGAGCTACCTTCACTTCAAAATAATACAGTGAAAGGTGTGTTCGTTATATCAGGGTTCCTTTTCATATATCATTTTACTATTTCTGCGGGAAAGAATATCGTTCGTTCATAATACCGGGGTTAAAGCTTGCACTTTCAGTTTCGTTATAGTGGAAACTTTTAAGTTAGTAAGGAAAATGTTAAGCAAAAAAGTTAGTTAACAAATCAGCTAACTTCATTTAAATAAAACACGTTTAAGGTATGAAGGATGTTGACGGGATTTTAAACTGCAAAGTACACTTTACTGGTCTGATTGTGTGGCATGACTAACTTGAGGACTTGTTTGTGTAATAGCTAATATCTGTGTACGTAAAATAAGCTAGGTCGTTAAGCATAATTTTTATCAATAGTTCGTACCAGTAAAAATCGATCGATCTTTTTGGGAGGTGGCGTTGCTAAGGTTCATTTTTACCAATGTAGCATTCTTAAAGAAGTTCTCAAAGGTTCTCCGCAGTGGATCTGGTTCAGTTTGCTTCACAGTCCTTCACTACGCTCTGTGATTGGTTTAAAATCTCCCGCCACTTTGTCATCATCCAGAATGGAACCAAAGCCAATCATGACTCGCTCGCACGTGTTTTCGGGCGCTTTACGGAGGCTACGTGTTTGCTTCGAGTTTTAATAGGTTCATTGGATTCCCCATGTGCCAGAGTGATTACTTTGGTTTTGGTTTCTCGAAACTCGATTAATTAATGAGTGATAAGGTACAGAGGCCGAGCCATTCCACCTCGATCTTAGTAAGACATTTTCTTGTAAATTTCTTTTTTTAATTTTTTTGTGCTTCTTTTCGGCTTACTTTAAAAACTTTTCATATAATACTACGAAGCAAGTGCATCAACAATCGACTTTTAAACCCTATTAAGCAGGTTTCTAGGAGTAAAATGCCCCAGAATTGTTATTGCCGGTGTATGTCCCAAACAATTCAAGCGCTGCATTTTTAAGTCTATACATATAAAAAAGAAACTTTATTAAAACAATTAAGCAAATAATAAAGTTAGTTTTACTGACAGGCGTGATGTTTTCATTTGCAACAACCGTCAAATTTCCTGCGCGCTGATTGGCCAAGACCTTAAGTTTAGAGTACATAGCACGATGTGGTGTTCCAGATCACGCCACTTTCCGTTTGAATGGGTTCATTTGAAAAGTTTTCGTGTGACTATTGTTCTCCATCGTAAAAACATTTATGCCTTCAGGTTCTCGGATTGTTAAAAAAAATTGTCGCGGTTCGTAATTAAAAAAGAAAACGCACGCATTTTTATAATCCTGTTTTAAGGTATTGGAATATGTTGAATTGCTGTTCTACTTGTTTGCATTGTGATTTTGAGCGTGACTTTGGATTACTCACAAGAAGTTGTCAAACTGTATATAACTATGAAACTGCATCACTTTCTTCGCGGCAAACGTAAAACAAACGAGATATCAACATAAATGTGTTTCCTAAACACCTTCAATCTCTCTGGCGTCCAAAAATTTGCAAGAGAAAACGGTTAAAAGTTTAAAAATACAATAAGCGCAATGTTATGAAGTTTAAGAATATTCTATTTCTGTGTGAAGCCTTCAAGCAGTCAAGCGTTACGAATAAATAAAACCTCCGTGTGTGATCCGCGTGCACGTGATTATGAAGAGGGCCTTTATGTTCACTGTCCATAAGTCCAAAAGTCCAACCTTTGAAAAAAGACTGATTAACGGCATCTCAGTTCAAGCTAAAACCGTCAACGATGCATTACTCTAGTGCTGTAGTCTTCGTTTGTTGTGTTTTTTTTCAGATCATTCCTCAAGTTGAATGCGGTAAGTTTGTTTTAGAAGTAGCTTTGTTTTGTTTTTTGCTACGATTAACTTATGAATTCGTCAGGCGTGCTTCGCTTTAATTTTGCATTTAAATTATGCCCGTTGTTTAACTAACTTTTCTAGAAATTCCGAAACAACAGCAACGTTTGTAAAGTTCTTGAGCATTTTAAAGTGTCTTACTATTTACTGATCAGCATCAAGTAGTGCGCAAATTGAAATCGTTTCTGCGTATAGCCTGTGCTGCTTAAGTTATTACCAGTACAAAGGACCGTTGTTCATCAAGTTATAAATGGATACAAAGAGTTTTGCAACAAGCTTGGAACAATATGTGGACCTTGTTGTTGTACACAGTCTCATTTCACTCGTCTAGATCTCTAGATCTACAGCACGAATTTATAATTTGTGCAGCCGATCTTGACCAAAACTGTCCTAAAATGATACGCCCTTTCACGAAACCATAATTTGCTTAATAACAACGTCTTGCATCAGGATTTATGCGCATTTTATTCAGTACTGTGTTTTTCTGCTTTATGCGATGATTTTTTCTGCACTTTAACGCTCGACTCAGCTCAGACTCATGTAGAAGATAGCCCGTAGTTCTTTTAATTTTCTGAAGTTGACTGCGTACCTCAAAACTTGACAAGAAAATTAATTATAAATTCCCGAATTAAGACAATGAAATCCTCTCTGCATATAAGCAAACAAAACGATGTCTGAACGTTATGCATCATATCCTTTAGCAAACAAATCTGAAGCTAATTTTTGATATTTCGTCAAAGCCTAGCAAAGATAGGATTTGGCAAAATGGTCTTATAATAACCATTCTTACGTGAAACGTTTGACCTATCACCTCGACTCAAACTTTTTTCATTTTATATTTCAGCTGATCTTGGAAATGTCGATTACATTGCTATCGCTGTATCCCTGGGATTAACGGCGTTCTTAGTGTCCATAATGGGCTGCTTTTTGTGGCGCGCCCGCAATAGGTCCGCAATGGATACAAACAACGTAATGGGACAAGTAAGTATCGAGTTTTATTGCCAATAAAAATTAATTGCATATCCCACAATTATTAATATTCCACAAGACAAGTCAGGAAAATTAAGGCCTTGATCGGTCCTCCTGGTGAGAACTATACATCTTTAAAGCCCTATATATTCTTCCAGTAGGTAGAATTATATAGGTACAATCACTGATGATAGCAATAATAATAACTTTAATAATTCCTATCTTTTTAGAATAATCTTGCTGTTACCGCAAACAACGATGGAGTGTATGGAGTAAGCTTGGCACCCTTGCCACCAGCCTATCAAGAACAGAGTATAATCACAATAGACGCTTAAACAATTTTATAATGGTCGATTTCTAGGAGCTACTTCCGTGCCTACACTGTAGCTTACTTGTTTGTCACAAATATTCTGTACAGCTAATTTGTTTAAATCGCTTTCAACCATACGATAACCGTTAACTGATGCAAAGTAGACCAGTAAAACACACGAAGAACACTGGATTTACGTGGAATAGTTAGATATTTTTTGTACATTTCCTTTATTTTATGTAGCAAGCTTTTTGCTAAAACATTAAATGTTTTTTAGATACACATTTTTGCCCAACAAAGTAGAAGTAATTTTTATTTTAGTCGATATGGAAATAAATAATGAGATAGGTTTATAGTTAAAAGTTTTGCTACCTTCATTCTTGAAAGAAGTAAAGTAGAAATTGTTACAATGTAGTACTAGGGACAAGTGTGAAATGATTAAAGTTCATATCATTTGTAAGACTGCGTGATGTTTGTTAAACTGCGTGACGTCACAAAAGGTGGTCAACAAGTTCAGTGAAAAAAGTGGGACGAAAAACAAAACTAAAAAAACCCTAAGAAACTGCTGAAACTCAACTCATTAAGATGGCGCCCTTTCAGAAGTGTTGACTAAGCATTACAAGTGCGTTAAAAGCGCGTTGCAAGCGCAGAGTTTAGAGAGTGCTCAAAACGGGGACCACTTTTGAAAAAATCAAATTCGGTGAGAGTGGAAGAGCCGAGAGTCATCGTAACTAAGATCATGAGACTGTTTCAGGGCTAAGTTAAGAGTTTAACGTTAGTTAACTCCAGTCCTGTTGTTGTTTGGTCGGTCTTCATTAGACATGCAGATCAGTGATATTACTCTCGCGTCCCCTTACCTGGTTTGACCACGCTTATAGTCAGTGACATTTCAGTTAAGAAAACTCTTGTGTAACACACTTTATTTCGTCTCATCTTTGACAACTCTTGCTGTAAATGTCCAGACACTAACATGAAAATAGGTCAGTTTACTATTGTGGCGAGTCGGTGTCTCAGTCTCTATAGAGCCTGAAGGGGCGATACATCGGGTCCAATTTAGGTTAGAGGCCATCAGTTGATTCGCTGATATTTGCCCGCCTAATGAAGCAGTGGCAAGTATACTTATTTCATTTTTCGGCAATAAATTTGGATTAGAAGTAATTTTCTCGTCTTTGGTCACGAATCGGGTGGCACATTCGCCTTTATTCCAAATCTTCTTGTTTTTCTTTGACACGAACTCTCGTTGGTCATTGAAACGTTTGCTGGCCAAAAGTAAAACGGGCAGTTAAAAAATTGTTTGAAGCTGCAAAGCGTTGAATCAACACCTCATTAAAATTCAGCGACAAAATATTTCTATGTCTATATTTTGCTTGCATGCAAGAATAAATTGTTTTTCAATTGAAATGTTTCGGAGCGGATTTGCGCATCGAAGCTTAGAGGAAATGGCAGTATAATGTGTCAATGAATTCTTGAAGAAACAAACAATAATTTTCCGGAGTGGCAAATTACACAGACATCAAATAGACTAGTGTTTGTCATAATGTACGGTGTGGTTAGAACTATACAACTATCTTTGGCTGTATTTTGCTTGGCGCTTCTTCGAGTTACAGTATTTGCTCAATGTGGCGCTACAAATCAGACAAATGAGGGTAAGTCCAAAACCTTCCATTCACCTTTTTTCCCTAGGCAACTCAAACTGCAGTTAGATATCAATAACTGAGAAATCTTGTTTATTGGTAATACTAGTTGAGCCCATCGTACGTACAGTACGTAGCTAACTTTTTCGATGTATCAAAGTCGGTAATCGAAGGTTTTAGTCACGAAGCCAACGCTCGTTATATTGAAATGAGTGCCTTCTTTTATAACAAATGCCTGCATAAATTACCTTAAAAAGGCCTTTTAAAGGTGACTCCCTCCATTGCAAGGGTGTTCTAAGCAATATTTATTACCATTTTGAAAACCGTTTGCCATTAGTAAAGTAATACGTTCAGTATTTAAGTTTAAATACGAGAGATATGTAGTAAAAAACAACAACCATGCGTATTAATCGTCAACAAGCTCGTGCTTAATTGGTGATATTTCAGATCGTTTATTTTGTTTATCTCCTTGGAGAAGTAAGCGCGTCTGAAAAAGGCTATAGCAAGATTTTTAATTCACTTTTCTAATCAGGTACTAGTTACGTTTACTTTACATTGTGAACCAGAAATCCGTGAGCACTTTACCCTATCTTGCATATGTAAATTTCTGAAGAAAACCATATCGAATGATACCTCAAACTGCAAGAAATATAGAACGCCGGCCACGCAGGCTACAAGAAATATAAACAAATGGACAGAGATGAAGCCAGCAGGTTATTTTGCGTGAATAATTTGTCAACTATTTCCTCTACTTCCTTTTTAAAAGTATAATGAAAGTGGTCTTCGTGTTTTCACTGTAAAGGAACCTTCGAAATATTAGTTTTCTGACGGAATGGTAAACAGTCGAATAAACAAGTATGTTACATCCGAAGAATACTCGAAGAAGATCAAGACGGTTAAGAACGACAAACTTACTGTAACGTGAAAAATAGCCAATGTTTTCAAGATCAAGAAGCGCTGTCAGTTACCGAGCTAGCTCCTTTTTATGATTTTGCTCTAGTATATGAGTATCTTTTCTATAATATTAACGTATTGTTTTATTTCAGCTCCAGAAATAAGGATGTTAACGTTTGAACTGGGAAGCAATGTAACGCTTTTTTGTGGAAACATAAACCTATCTTCCTCTACCGAGCTGTCATGGAGCAGAGGCGAAAACATTCTTCTGAACATAACTTCTCATAATTCCACTTTAGTTCTATCCAACCTCACAGAGGAGGGTAACGGCTTGTATATCTGCATGGCAAACTCGTCTCAAATACTGAGAAAAGTGCAACTTAGCATGAGAACGAATGGTAAGCATCCACTTCACAACGAATGATCGATACAATATGTAGAGGGTTATTTTTATAGGGGGGTTTTCAGTTCGCAACCACCATATTTTTTCTCCCTGGAACGCGAACTTCTTTTATTTACTCCTAAAAGACCGAGATCGCCATATATTTCTTGATCGTAAACCGCCAGAAAATATAGAATGTGCCCGTAGACCGACTCTCAAAATCAGCTTAATCCGCCAGACTGCCAAAGTATAATAGACCCCTATGAAATCTGATATCACACCTAAACAGGAATAGAAGTTAAAAGCCAAAAATAAATAAGCATACTAGAATAAAGGCTTTGCACTAGCTTGGTTCTTGTATGCGTTCGCTGATGATTCGGTGACCGCGCAAAGCCTGGGATATGGGCGATTGTTCTCCGGTGACGTCACCACTCACGACAAGTCCAGCTTTTCCGCTTCTTAGGGACGGACCATTATTTTCTTGGAGGGGGGGGGGGGGGGGGTTTGAAAAATTTTCCTCTGCAAACTTTTTATTTTTTAGTTTATGCACCTCTGCAAACATTTTTTTCGAAATTCTTACTATTTTTGTTATACATATCGCTTTTGCAAACAATTTATTTTGTCTTTCCAGGCCCTGCAAACAATTTTTTTCAATATTTTTCATCCCCCCCTCTCCAAAAAAATAATGGTCCGTCCCTTAGCGAACATAATACTTGCTGCATTGATGATCTCTGTCAATTTTTAGGTGCAGATAATGGAGGTGAAGAGGAAGAAGAGGAAATACAAGATGAAGGACTTACAGATGTCGACAATATCGCTATTGCTTTAGGGCTTGGCCTGACAACTTTCATTATTGTTTCAATGGCAGTGTTGCTATACAGGGCTGAAAAACGCCGCAGGCATGCGAAGTACATGCAAAAATGGAGAATAACCGTCAAGGGCCGTGTAAGTAGCTATTAACAAAGAGTTAACTGATAACCTTAATTTAAAATGATAAGACCAGTTTCGTCGCATGATACGTACCCCTCCCCTAGCTAGGGGGATTTAACCAGTATTAATTTTTCAGGGGTTGTCAGTGTTTTTGACAATATTTAAAAATATCATTATAGGCCTTATGTTAAAATTGCTGTCCGATCCATGTCTTCTGTTATTGTTGTTTTTCTCCAGTCTTTACGCCCGCCTTTTTTTCTTACTCACTCGACGTTCCTAGGAAGAATATTAGGCAGTGGGGGGTTTAAATTTGGCGCAAAGTCTGACAGCTCTTTGCCTATTTAATCTGGTACAATTACTCTCTCGCATTCTTCGTTTTTGACTCGACTTCTGGTGATCTTCTCCTCTCCTTCTGCACTGGAAGCAGAGCCGTAGCGTGGGGGAGGGGGAGGGGGAGGGCGAGGGGGAGGGGTGTCTGCCCCCCCCCCAAAAGAAATTGGCTAAGATAACATAAAAATCTTCAAAAGTAGAATAGTAATAATGTTATGATACTGTTTGATTCTTTTAGCGTAATTTTGTAGCGTAATTGTGATTTTGTCAGTTAAAAATTGCTGGAAAATGCTCTAAGAAGGCTGGAAATGCTATTTTAGAGACCCAGATTTGAAGTCAAGTCAACGAGCAAAGAGATTTGCTAGAGTGTGGACTATTTTTAAACCAAATTTGCATAGTTTTTTGTAGTAAAATGCACTCATTTCTGGTTAGGAAAACATGGCTGTGGAAGAGGAAATTATCACAACAAAACCCGTATCGAAGAATGATTTCCACTTGAGGAATGGGCCCAGGGCAGGACACAAACATGCACGTGCAAACATGACGCCGGCGGAATATCGATGGTTGGAGACGCTTGGAAGAGAGAACGAAATCGATGGTAATCAAAATAGGATTGGAGCTGCATCGATGTGGCGAGCTACTGCCTACGTTTGATTCACGACATCGTGTCATGCTCGTGAAACATTTAATAATCTTAATCTTGAAGTACAACTGGAAATCAAAAAACCACGTTTTTCGTCTGAATCTACAATCAAAGGGGTCGTCACAAAGTGCGAGCTCGAGGCAGCGAGGCGTGCGACCCATTCCGGTTAGCCTAAATAGCACTTCGGTTAGCCTAAATAGCACTCCGTTTAGCCCATAGCTAGCTTAGGTTGCTTGCGTTAGGCTTTTTTATTTGGAGTAGGGATTTCTGTCTTGCATGCCTCGCTGCCTCGCCTCGCACGCCTCGCTATATCTTGCTCGCTGTTTTTGTTTCGAACTGATACAGTTTAGCTTAATTTAATTATTAGTCAGACTTTAAAAGTTGAGCTTTGATTTAGACATGATAATAAATTGCACCTTGAAGTGTAAGAAACCGTAACTTTTGTAGAAATTTATATTTTTAAAATTATCCTGTTTCAACATGTATTATTGAAACATACACACATTGTTATTGAAAAAAAGTAAATTAAAGAACTCGAACTCCTATTTTTCTCATAAAATATCCATGGGAAACTTTCTTTGACCCACAGTAAAATTTTGGTTTTGGATTCGACTGCCATTTGGCTTCATGATATTTTTCTCCTCGGATCTAAGGTAGGCTCTTAAACTTGAGTTAAAATCTTCCCAAGGTTTCGTTTATTGAGTAATCATGCGGCAAAATATGCTTAGCAACGTGACTTTTTAATCAATTATTCTGTCATTGAAAAGTGGAAATCAGAAACTCTTAGCACTTTTTATTATTATTTCTCAAATAAGCGTTATTAAAATCAAAAGCCTCTTTGGGTACCTTAGTCTGCGAAACATGACTGACCAATGCGCTTGTTTCCGCGAGAGAATATTTTATTCGGCAAGAAATATAAAATTTTAAAATGTGCGTTGGAGAAAGTCAACCTTCTCCAATGTCTGTAAACTTTAAGAATTAGTTCTCTTTCTTCTGTTTCCCGAGGAAACAGAAGATTTTGCTTGGTCGATGCGGTGTTGTCAGTATATGGGGCCTTCATATACCCCACGTTTGTGTGGGATAACAAAACCTAAGATCACCTTTTTTTTTACAAGCCGTGGGTTTCGACTTTAAGAAGCAATCACTAAAACTGTAAATAGCTGTGTCAACACAGGCAAAGCTTCACGACAGACAAATCAATTTATGTAGCTAACCAAGAGATTTTAAAATAAATAAGTAACCTGACAAAGAACTATCTTGAGGTTATTTGCACAGAGCTCTGTTTTACATATTTCCTGTTCCACCGAGAGAAATAACAGGATAATTATAAAACCACCACCGTTTTTCTTTGTTAAAACACGATAATTTCCTTGTTACATTATCCGGCTAAAGCAGAGAGGTGTGACGAAAACAAAGTACACTTCTGTCATTGTTTTGATGTACTGTCATCTTCTCAGAAAGAACATTAACAAATGTATGGGCAACTAGTGTAGAGAAGTCGTGTTTTCATCTTGAGACCAAAAGGTTTCTATAGTTTCGGAGTTTCCCTGCAATAATTTTGTGCCTCGTAAACAAATATTATTCCACATACAGCCAGTACCTCGAATGAATGAGCTTTCATGCGTGTTAGATTTATGTTGTTATGATCGGTTGCCCATATTAAAATATCCTTTAGAGCTAAAACCATTTCAATATATTTTCCATCATTTTTCCCAAGCCTTAATTAAAAAAAACTTATTGTCTTTTTACGGTTACCAGTAGGAACGAGGCTGTGATTTAGATTAGTACATTTTGACAATTTTCAGGGCAATTAAATGAAGTCCATTTTGTGTATGCAAGATTCCACCTGCATCATTATTACGCAATCGAAAAGTAAATAGGGTTCAAGCTACCGCGGAGTTACATTTACATTTTGATCTCATTCTCATGCAAATTTATAAGAAATTTTTACGCGCTGTAAGACTTTCATGATTCACGTGCTTGTAATCAAGCCTGGGATGCATTTGACCCGTTAAAACTGCCTACAATTTATTTTGAAAGAAGAAACGCTCGAAATCCACCTGATTTACGCTAAAGCTGACGTCAAATCGACAGTTTGGGGGTTAGCACGTGGACTCGACGAGAAGGCCGATACAGCTCTCAAATACAACCGATTCATTTGCCGGCGTGGTCTGATTCAAGCAGATGTAAATCGTGGCGAGATAGTGCAGTTCAGCTCCGAACCGACCTGAGCATTTCACAGGCAAATGTTCGTGTTTTTGGTCGCCTTAGCCGGCAGTGTTTTGCTTCAGTCTGTCTTGGTTGTCACTGAAGGTAAGTGAATAAGAACGTTTTACATTTTGCCGCGTTGTGCCGCTAAACTTAAGCTTGCCTTGTCATGCATGAATTGAAATCTAAACTGAACCAACCGGCATTTGTTAACTCTAGAGTTGTGTCAAATAGAAAATGTACAATTTCTCTTCCGACACTACAAAATGCATGGACGCATCAGTAATGGCAGTGATCGAATCGCTACCAACTCTACGAGTACATCTTATTTTTTGACAGCAATTATAATGATAAATTTGCATAAAGGCAAACGATCTGTTACATAATTATATTTTAATTTCGATTTTTGAAAATCTTTTCCTTGGAGAGGAAGCTTATAATTTATTTTTCATTTATCTTCGTGATTCAACGCGGACAAGTTTTGGTCAGCGACTCTAACAAATTACCATAAGTGACGTTGTTTCCATGTAGGAATCACTCAATCAAAACTGGAAGTTTTGTGGGTTTCCATGTGGATCGCACGCTGAGCTCGAAACATAAGTTGGCATGGCGTCCACGACACAGATTATGGCCAGAAATGATCAGTTGTCTTCGTAAAATCCTCGAAAAAAAAAAAAAATCCCGATCATATAAGCCGAAAGAAAGTAAAATTGTGCTGCAAAATCAACTAAGAATCCATTTTGCTCGCAGGAGTGGTAGCTTTTGAGCTAACTGATCCGTTATGGCCACAGTACGAATGTATTCTTGAGCTAACTCTACTATGAATAAATCTGTGAATACTGCTAGAATAAATACATTCTCGCACAGGCCCAAAGCCTCAGTTTACTTCCGGCACCTAGCCTGTAACTGCCTGTTTTGTTGTATGAGGAAAAAACCTGTTAAACAAAACCTCGATTCTTTTTTCCCCGCAGTTTAATACACTCTTTTTTATAGATATAAGAACGTCTACTTTTTGGCCGATTCGAAGATTCGAACCTAGAATGTTTTTTAAATGTTCTTTTTTTTTAAATTTCAAAAACAAACTGGTATTGCAGTAAATTCATTCCTAACCGATATGTACGTTTTCACGTCACCAATGAGTGATGACAATTTTAGCTAATGTTGCATTATAGATCAGGATTTGAATAAAGATTTATTCAAGTAGTACACATATTTGTCACTCACAAAAAAAGGAAGAAAATAAAATTCGATCTTTACCAAATTTCAGCGTTGGGCACGTTTTAATGCCCGCTGGCTTATGGCTTAAGGGTATGAGCAAGCAACATTAATTTTTACCGTATTCACTCACGCATGCATGGTGCATGCAAATTTAGCTCCGAAACTCTAAACCGAAACATCTTATTAATTTTTAAACATTTCTTTATTTATTGAAAAGAAAAAACATTGAAAGATCAGAAGATGACAAATGCTTTTGTGAATGTTTCGAACGCATTTCAAGTCAGGATTAGCAAAAATCGACGTTTTTGTTTAAACCAGCGCATTTAACGAACTTTACAGTGTAAAACCCTGGAAGAAAGCTTATTTTCGGATTTAAATTAATGGCGAGGCGTGAAAATTATTTCTTTTTATCACTCCGTTAACGAGATGAATAATTTAGGCTTTTCAATTTACAGTTTTTTTAAAAAAATCAAGTTAGGTCTAAATTTATTAATATCTGTATGAGCGCCCTGCAGATTTCTTAGAATCTCAAGAAAGTCGATTCCTAGATCCAGTTCTAGTTTATATCGTTTTGTCGATCAATATCCCTATGGTTTTATTTGACAGTCTAAAAGAGTAGTGCTTGACAAGTAATGATTTCTTATGATGACTGATCATCACGGAAAAATTGAGAACGCATGAGAAAGCTCACGTTTTTAAGTTGCTCGGAATCGATCAGATTGTTGAAACCCTGGTAACAATTTTGTTTTAAAAAAAATCAGGGATGTTATTCGGCGTTTAAATTTTTTAATTTTCTAATTTCATTCAAACGTGTTTACGTTCCACTAACTAACATTCGTGCACAATTTTATGCAACTATAAATTGACGTTAAAGGTGTTCATAACATTCGTGCAGACGTCTTCTGTCTTCTTTATGCTTTGCTGTTTACCCAGGCCACTCTAAATACGAAATTTTATTTTTCTTAGCAGGTATCACGCCCGAAATTCTGAATAACGGAACAGCCCTCGATACCAAGGATGACGACATAGCTCATTTCACGTGCACATCACGTGGGGAGCCCAGACCTCTCATTCAGTGGGAAAAAGAAGGTGTAGCAGTAAAAGATAAAGATGAAGGAATAGCCATTTTGTCAAAAAATAACGGCAGTATAGAAGAAAGTCATCTATTTGTTGCTGTTTCTGGGAATGGGAGACGTGGGGAATACATTTGCGTTGTAAGCAATGAAGAAGGAGTTGCAAAACAGTCTTTTACTATAAAAGGTAAGTGGAATTTTTTAAACAATGGAGCAAACTAAACCAAAGTTAACACATCTAACTAATCAAAACTCGTCCAGATATCGCAGCGAACCAATCTGAGCTCGCTAAAAAATTTTGGCGGGAAACCTGCGCGGGAAAGGTTACGAACCCAATTCGGCCTGCACTTCGGGCAGGCGAAGAGTGATACCCAATAAAAAAATGTATATTAAATTTTAGTTTTCCTTCTGTTTGAATTTTAAGGTACATCTAATAAACTTTCAATTTTGGATATCGCTGCAATTTGCATATCGGTTGGACTCGGGATGTTCTTTGTTTGCGCCATTGGGTTTTTATTGCGGCGGGGAGCTAAGAAGATAAAACAATCCGAGAGGAGACACAGAGCTAGAACGATATCACAATCTTCCTGCCAGGTATGTGACAGTTAATTCTGCCTACTAAATATTTGCCTAAACAAACAGAAGTATTTCTTTGCTGCTAAATTCATCCCCGCACTTCACCCGCGCCCTTTCGAAGCGGGAAAGAAATGGGTTTGCGCGAAGATTTTGAATGCAATACGTCAATATGTTTTTTAATGAACAAAATTACTTTCATGTAGAAAAACCCCAAGATAATAGTTTTAAAGGCAGAACCACACCAAAGAAGAAATAATAAAGCGATAATAAGCAAAGATGGTTACGACTAAAATGGATTAAGACGGACTACAAAAGACATAATTAAAAGGCCATTTCTTTCAATACGCGCCGTCGTTGACGTAGCTCCCGACACGGCAAGGTCTGACATAAATGGCTCGCTTTCCTTACAAGATAACAATATAACAAACAATAGGAACGATGCCCCAAGCCGCAAAAACAGCAGCAACTGACCAGTGGAATTGCAATCGTACATTTGTACGAGAGCTGCTACACTCTGACGTTTAGAGCAGTTTTCAATTGAGTGTCGTAAAACCAAAACCAAAGTAATTACTCTGGCCAATCACAAAAGACACGGACAATCCAGTGAACCAATCAAAACACGAAGCAAATACATGTAGCTGGTACGAAGCGCGGGAAAACGTGCGCGAGCGAGTCACGATTGGTTTTGGTTTTAGTTCTGATTGGCTGAGAAAGTGGCGCGAGATTTTTAAGCCATGCAATCACTAAGCGTAGAAATGGAAAACCAAATCAAACGCAATTTACTTTCGACAATCAAGTGAAAACCGCTCTGTAGCTTTGGTATAATTTCCTTCCCATTAGCGGTTTCCTTAATTACCTTTTCTTCTATTTTTTATATTAGGAAAATGGCGCCTTAATCGGGGATTCGCCAGAACAGGAGAACAAGATTGTTATAAATGGGATAAGAAAATCAAATACTTGTACAACTTCTGTGTGAGTTTATTTAAGGGCAGTGCAACATTTATATTAGAGTAGGCAAAGACATAGAGTGAAAGTTTTTACGTCGCGGTGTTTTGATCATCCTGCACAAGGGAGGTCACTAAATTGTGTGTAGGAAAGGCATTTTTTTAGAAGTAAGAGTAGAAGTAGAGCTTAATTATTTCGTAGTGTGTGCTCGTTTTCAATTTTGTCCCTTGAGTAGCAATAGGCCATTTCCACGAACACACAGGGGCTTAGGGCCCTTCGGAAGCAAAGACAAGTTCGAACAAGCAAAGGAGAAATTATTCCCGCCGCTCGTTCGGACTTTTCTTCTGCCTCATGAAAGACAGATTCCATGGGTCTCGAGAACAAAAAAATCTACTTTAACTCAAGAGGAGGTCTTCTAAAGGTCGTAATGGGATTTTCGCTTGGACAGTTAAGATAAAAAAATAAAAAAATAAAAATACATAAAAATAAGAAAAAGAAAAGAAAGAACGATTTTGTCAGAAAATATTGTTGCATCCTTTGTTGTTTTGGAAACCCACGTGCCTTAAATTGACTTGGAAAAGGTAATTTTCTACGCCTTGTCTAATGCTGTAGGTGGAAAGTATAAAGATAAAATCTTCAGTACTTGGCTGAAGGAGAAACCGAAGGTAAACTAACGCTGGACGCATACAAGTCTTCTATTTTGTCTATGAGTTTAAAAAGGATTAAAATTACTTAAGGTAGCCGGTCCTTGCAGGCGCAAAAGAGTAGCTTTAACTGTGCCGGCAGTCAAATATTTATTTACTGTGTCTTTTAAAAGTTTATTTTGAGGAGGAGTTATTCACAACACATACGGTTTTGAAAATTATATTTATAACGAGTGTAAGGGCAAAATGATATCCTGTCTATAATAGCTCCCACACACATAGGCGAGTCACGCAATCTGTTCATTGAGGAGAAAAGTTGTCACGCAATCTGTTTGTGTGTGTGACCGGCCCAAAGAGGTGGCTCAGAATCAAAATGTTTTCTTACTTCTTACCAAACACGTTCTTTAAATCTATAAATTAGGGGAGAGCAAATTTTTGTTTATTATCGTTTTCATTCTTTAATCAGATCCTTTATTCAGTAAACTGACCGTGTCAGTCCTCTTGCGCGCTGGCTAGTCCCCAGTCAACTGTTTCCAACATCCTTAAGCGCGCCCTTTTAATAAGTTCTTTTTGTTCAGTTACAAATTAAATGGACTTTATATTAAGCGAAACATTAATTTAGCGGACATTTCTAAGGGTCGCTAATATTAACTCTTTCATTCCCAAGAGTACCGAGCCTCAGAAATAAACAATGTTATTGCTCAATTTATTCTTAATTTTACTTTTTTACAATATTGGAAATAAACAATACCACGTGGAAGTACTGCTGGACAGCTTTGAGTTTGAATAATCCGATACACACGAGTTTAATTTATTGACAAAACTTGACATTTCGAACCACAGACACTAATAATTCACTCGATCGATAGTCAAAGAGTGCATCTGGGAATGAAAGCGTTATGAGAGGTTCAGTCTTTATTTTTAGATCAGATATGTTTTTATTGTTATTATTTAAGCTGGCTTACTGTACGAGTGGCATAAAATAAACAATTCAAAAAGGAATAAATTATTTTAAAAATAAAGAGCTGTAGCTGTAGACAATTTCTTTTCAAAGTGCTTCTCTCCACTTAGTGAAGTACCATTGTAGCTGGGGAAACGTGTCAAAATGGCCGGGGAAGTAGCAGACAAAAATGTCCGTTCGCAAGTGAGATGCTAGTGTATCACTTATTTCCGCGGGGGAGAGATTGAGAGAGAGAGAGAGAGAGAGAGGAAGGGGGGGGGGGGGGGGGGGGGTGGGAGGGCGGATATTCTTATAGTCGCTTGACACTACAGGAACCCTCTTTCCTGCGCAGAAGCTTCTGTTGTTGTGTTCCCAAGTGCGTGTGAGAAGATTGGCTGATCATACTACGTGAAAAATAGGCTTTGCGAGACAACACCACGACTGGAACCGATACCGCAGGATTGCAACCGCGGACAGAAACACGTGATGTGGCAGCGCGTGATTCGGGGGACAAGTAAGTTCAAAGTACGGAACTTGATACAGTGTACGGGTTATTGGGCAATTTATTTGCGTTGGTCTTTGGGCTGGCGTCATTTAGATTCGCTACACCGCGCTGATGAGTTCCAATAAGAACGAAACAGCTGTCCGCGGTTGCAATCCTGCTGTATCGGTTCCAGTCGTGGTGTTGTCTCGCAAAGCCTATTTTTCACGTAGTATGATCAGCCTTGCTTGCAGTTGTTTGTTATTTCATTTTATTGCTGATCAGATCTCTCAGTAGATCCTACGAATAGCAGCATTATCGTTTGCGGTCCCTTGCAGTTTTAGTCTTACGAGAAGATTGGGGTGGGGGAAATCTAAGGCGCGCGGTGTACAACGGGAAGAGAGGAGAGAGGACTGTACCTTTTCATTGCTGAATATTACTATTAGGGTCGGGACACACTAGGCGACAAGTCGCTGCAACATGTCGCAGGGGACAAGTTGATGCAACATGTTGCCTCGTGACATGGTGCATTTTTGCGACGATCTTTGTCGCTGCGACAGAATTTTGTCGCTCCGACTTGTCGCACGAGTTCAAACTGGTTTAAATTCGTTCGACTGATCGGAGCGATAAAATGAGCGAAAGCAGCGTTGTCGCAGCGTGTGCACACTTCTGCGAAAAGTCGCTGCGACAAAACATAAAATAACCAATTAGAGAGCGTCATGTATTTTCGCCACATTGAAACTAGTTCACGTTCCTACTCTTCCAAATTCGCTGTGTGTGCACCCAACAAGCGCCATATTGAAGCGACTTGTTTGGAAGCAGTACACACAGAGCGACCTGTCGCAGAGACCTGTCGCTGCAGCTTGTCGCCTAGTGTGTCCCGACCTTTAGACTCTGGTACAGTCACTGTACGAGTGGACACTGAGCCGGAGTTTGAGACACCTGGGTACTAAACTACGAAGTTGTACTGTTCGGAGTCAGCCGTCTGCTCGTGCTTCAACCCTAATCCCGGTTTCATTGGTTTGAAAGACGAGGGGACGACTGACAGGACTCCATACTTGTCGTCTGGTTATTTCTTGTTCGCTTCGCTAGAGATTGTCCCTCATAGTTCCATCAGCATATATACCGGTCAGACAGGGATCCGGAAAGCTACACTTGAAAAAATCATCTTGACTGTGCTCGTGGTTTAAAATATTCAGAAACCTAAGTAAAGTAGTACGTAAATTAACGAGCCGACTTGTTTTACGGAATTGAGCAAAAGCTCAATTCTGCTCTAACATTTTCTTATCCTTAGAAGAAATGAAACAATTCATTGTACAAACAGATTGATTTTGTTAGAATTCAGCCCTCTTACAAGTAAATTAACTGTGTCGACGGTAAATTGAAAGCTTCGGACAAGTTTTTAATTGAATGATTCAAATTCCACCCGAAATGCCGAAAAATTGGAGCTTTTTCTTTTGATGGTAAAATTTTTTTGCTGTCTTTGCTGTCTTCGGATAAGTTAAATTCATCTTTATTTTTAACAAGGACTTTGACCTCTGCGGCCTCAAAGGAAATCATGCCACCACCATTCAAACCATTCGGTTTGGAGGTTAGCACGTCGACTCGACGAGAAAGCCGATACAGCTCTCAAATACAACCGATTCATTTGCCGGCGTGGTCTGATTCAAGCAGATGTAAATCGTGGCGAGATAGTGCAGTTCAGCTCCGAACCGACCTGAGCATTTCACAGGCAAATGTTCGTGTTTTTGGTCGCCTTAGCCGGCAGTGTTTTGCTTCAGTCTGTCTTGGTTGTCACTGAAGGTAAGAACGTTTTACATTTTGCCGCGTTGTGCCGCGCTAAACTTAAGCTTGTCTTGTCATGCATGAATTGAAATCTAAACTGAACCAACCGGCATTTGTTAACTCTAGAGTTGTGTCAAATAGAAAATGTACAATTTCTCTTTCGACACTACAAAATGCATGGACGCATCAGTAATGGCAGTGATCGAATCGCTACCAACTCTACGAGTACATCTTATTTTTTGACAGCAATTATAATTATAAATTTGCATAAAGGCAAACGATCTGTTACATAACTATATTTTAATTTCGATTTTGGAAAATCTTTTCCTTGGTGAGGAAGCTTATAATTAACTGCGCTGCGCAGTTCTTGCTCTGCAAGCGGTTTGTTTTTTTCTCAGTGACCAGACTGATGCCCCCGCTCGGCCGGGCTTGTGTCACGCAAGGTTTAAAAGCTAGAAAAAAACTTACCAATGGGAAATTTTCAAATGCTTTGGTCTTAATAAGCATGTTTAGCGTGAGATGTCCGATTTTGAAGCGTTTTACTCAAAGAAATTTCTAAATTTTCACGCGTCGAAAGAAAAATATATTTCAGCGGGCCAGAATCTGTGAATAAATACCATTACGTTGCTGTAAAAGAATGTGCTGACATGACAAGTTTCACTTTCGATCGGCTAGACCTCGAGTCACGTAATTTTTCAAAGCTATTATCAGCTACCTTTCAAATCTTTGCGAAGCCATTAATCTTTCTTTACAAAATTCAGTGTGAAGTATTTTGAAGCGTTTGAATCGAAGATAATACTAAAATTTCACGCTTTAAAAAAATACGCTTTAGCGGGCAAGAATTTACATTTATTTACATTACGTTTGGAATGTGCTGGCGTTAGCAAATTTTTACTTTCACAAGGCACTGATCGGCAAGAATCACGCAATGCTCTGAAAGGTTTAAATCTGCCACAAACGGAAACTAAACAAATCCTCTGGTCTAAACTTAGCATGTTAAGTGTGAAATGTTCGACTTTTTAGCGTTATTTAATTTTGGAGCTGTGTCATCCATAGGATTTCTGAAATCTGATGGAAAATCACTGAGACAAACCCTGACTTGCAAGGGTTACGTCATTGCTAAATTAATTCCCCGGGGAATTCCCATTCAGCAAAAACAGGTCTAGTGTTTTTCTCAAATTTGTTTTAATTATTTGCTCCAATATTCCATTTTCGGAGCTGGTTATTCAATCTTTAAACGGTAATTCAAGACAACACTGGATGCTGATTTAAAAGATTTTTATGTTTCACGGATCAGGATCGTGGGAATTAAATTTGGCCAGCATTAGCATATAAGGTAAGAAAAATATTTAATTTCGGATGGAACTAGTCAACCATGAAATGTCACGCAAGGTGTTTTCCTACCATCTCGTTTGTCAGTCGCAACATTGTTCGACGCAGGTAAAGGGGAAAAGGGGGGGGGGGGGGCGCATTTTTTGTTCCCCCCACATGGCTCCCCTAAAGTGCTCACGAGACCAGCGCAGTTGTAAGCTCTAAGAGCTCTTGTTTATTTTTCATTTATCTTCGTGATTCAACGCGGACAGGTTTTGGTCAGCGACTCTAACAAATTACCATAAGTGACGTTGTTTCCATGCAGGAATCACTCAATCAAAACTGGAAGTTTTGTGGGTTTCCATGTGGATCGCACGCTGAGCTCGAAACAGAAGTTGGCATGGCGTCCACGACACAGATTATGGCCAGAAATGATCAGTTGTCTTCGTAAAATCCTCGAAAAAAAATCCCGATCATATAAGCCGAAAGAAAGTAAAATTGTGCTGCAAAATCAACTAAGGATCTATTTTGCTTGCAAGCTAGCTTGGTAGCTATTGAGCTAACTGATCCGTTATGGCCACAGTACGAATGTATCATTGAACTGAATTTCGCTTTCAGTAAAACTGTGAATACTGTAAAAACATTCTCGCACAGGCCCAAAACTTCGGTTTACTTCCGTCACCTAGCCTGTAACTGCCTGTTTCGTTAATATACTCTTTTTATTAGAACATTTAATTTTTGGCCGAGGCTAAACTTTTATAACTTTTTCGAAGATTTGAGCCTAGAATGTTCTTAAAATGTTCTTAGTTTTTAAAATTTCAAAAACAAACAGGTATTTATACCTAATCGTACCTTTTTGGTACGCTTCGGCTGCATATCAGGCGAGTTTGTATCATCCTGCTACGCCACCTTAGCAATGCTCAGGAAGCTTAAACACATGCTTCCCTTCAACCTACGCAAGACCATTGTGCAAGCACTTGTGCTGTCTAAACTTCATTACAACGACGTAATCTACCACGCCCTTCCGGACTACCTCGTAAATCGTCTTCAGCGTGTGCAAAAGGCGGCTGCGAGTTTTGTAGTGGGAAGATATGCTTCTCTAGACGATGTCCTATCCCTCAACTGGTTGCCAATACAAGAACATAGACAACTGAATTTGCTTAAATTAGTGCACAAAGCTCTGTATAATCCTTTTTGGCCGGAATACTTACGTTTAACTGTTCACAATCCGTCCGGAATCTTAAGGTCAAACAGATGTATTCAATTAGAAATCCCACTAATATCTAACACCTTTCAAGATCACGCCGCTACCCTATTTAACAAACTCCCAACGAACCTTAAAAACACTGTGGACCATAATGCATTTTGCAGGTAAGCAAAGCGCTTCCTTTTGAAGAAAACTAAATTAACAGATTGATCTCCTGTAGCTTTTTATTTTTATTTTTCTCTTAGATGTATATAGTATAGTAATTTTTTAAACGCATAAATGTATATAGTATAATATAGCATAGTAGTACACAGTAATTTAATAATAATTATAGAATTTTAATTGTAAATATCATTTTATTTGTTAGGTTAGGGTTAAGTTAATTGGTAAATGTAGAGCTACTCTGTAGAAATGTTACCAATAAACCGTTATTATTATTATTATTATTATTATTATTAGTTTGGTCGAGCCATGGTTCGTATTTTGGCGAGACGCAGTCGAGCCAAAATACCCATGGCGAGACCAAACGAGCCTGATATGCAGCCGAAGCGTACCAAAAAGGTACGATTAGGTATTTACCGTATCCAAATTCAGCAAAAAATCCGGTTATATTTATCGCTTTGTTGAAGCCATGCTTGCAAGGTACGTACTGTAAATTGTGATGACTTGGTCTTCGACACTTTTACCAAGTTCCTCTTCTGCCTTTTCCACTCGTTTGTTTAGAGTTTCATTCTCTACATTTTCAAAATTAAAATTTAGCGAAAAACTTGGAAATTCCGACTCCAATTTTTCACTCTGAATGTCTCAGTACTCGTCGGCAAACATCGCGCAATTGGCGAGCGCGCTCAAGTTTAGTTTTGACGGGAAAGGTTTTCTCTTTTTACGACCGCTGAACACCGCTAAATTTAAATTACGAAGTTCTGTTCTATTGGTAAAACGTCTTTTCAATTCATCACACAGTAACACTACTTTACTTCAAAGTGACCGTGATATGGGGGCATATCAGGTCAGTGACTTGATATCGTAGGATATCAGGACAGTAGATCGCGCTTCTGATTGGCTACTTGCGAATTTGGGTACGGTAATGCAGTAAATCATTCCTAACCGGTATGTACGTGTTCACGTCACCAATGAGTGATGACAATTTTAGCTAATGTTGGTTATAGGTCAGGATTTGAATAAAGTTATTTCCATGTAGTACACATATTTGTCACTCACAACGAATAGAAAAAAAATAAAATTTGATCTTTACCAAATTTCAGCCTTGGGCACGTTTTTAGGATGATCTTAAATTTTGGCCTTTTTTCAGCCTCGAAGTTCTTATATAAAAAATTATGTATGCACGCAGGCTTATGGCTCAAGGTTATGAACAAGCAACATTATTCTTTTATCGTGTTCACGCACGCATGATGCATGCAAATTTAGCTCCCAAACTCTAAACCGAAACATCTTATTAATTTTTAAAATATTTCTTTTTTAGATCGGATAGAAAAAACAATGAAAGATCAGAAGCTTACAAATGCTTTTGTGAATGTTTTCCAACGCATTTCAAGTCAGAATTAGCAAAAATCGACGTTTTTGTTTAAACTAGCGCATTTAACGAACTTTACAGTGTAAAACCCTGGAAGAAAGCTTATTTTCGGATTTAAATTAATGGCGAGGCGTGAAAATTATTTTTTTTATCACTCCGTTAACGAGATGAATAATTTAGACTTTTCAATTTACAGTTTAAAAAAAAAATCAAGTTAGGTCTAAATTTATTAATATCTGTATGAGCGCCCTGCAGATTTGTTAGGAGAATCTGAAGAAACTTAATGCCTAGATCCAGTTCTTGTTTATATCGTTTTGTCTATCAATCCCAATGGTTTTATTTGACAGTCTAAAAGGTCTAAAAGAGTAGTGCTTGACAAGTAATGATTACTTGTGATGACTGACGATCACGGAAAAATTGAGAACGCATGAGGAAGCGCACGTGTTTAAGTTCCTCGGATTCGATTCAGATTGATGAAACCCTGGTAACATTTTTTAAAAATTAGGTATGTTGTACAGCGTTTAATTTTTTTTATTTTTAAATCTCATTCAAACGTGTTATACACGGATCCAGAGTTTCAGACTTCCGGTCCAAATTCAAAAGAAAAGTGAGACTCATTAAGTCAGGCTGTTGTGTTTTGCGATGTTTAACAATGATCTGACTTAATGAGTGCTCACTTTTCCTTTGAAGTTGGACCGGAAGTCTGAAAATCTGGATCCGTGTAATAATTTTTTAAAACCCCCGGGGTTGGGGGGGGGTATTAAACGCGCCGGGGGCGCCGGGGGCGGCGCTTATCGAGTAAATACGGTATTCCACTAACAAAGATTCGTTCACAATTTTATGCAAATCAATTACGTTGAAGGCATCCATAACATTCGTGCAGACGTCTCTAATCTTCTTTATGCTTTGCTGTTTGCTCAGGCAACTCTAAATGCAAAATTTTATTTTTCTTGACAGGTATCACGCCCGAAATTCTAAATAACGGAACAGCCCTCGATACCAAGGATGACGACATAGCTCATTTCACGTGCACATCACGTGGGGAGCCCAGACCTCTTATTCAGTGGGAGAAAGAAGGTGTAGCAGTAAAAGATAAGGATGAAGGAATAGCCATTTTGTCAAAAAATAACGGCAGTATAGAAGAAAGTCATCTATTTGTTGCTGTTTCTGGGAATGGGAGACGTGGGGAATACATTTGCGTTGTAAGCAATGAAGAAGGAGTTGCAAAACAGTCTTTTACTATAAAAGGTAAGTGGAAATTTTTAAACAAGAGAGCAATCTTGAAACCAAACCAAAGTTAACACATCTAACTAATCATAACCCGTCCAGATACCGCAATGGACCAATCACCGCTCGCTGACAAATTTTGGCGGGAAACCAGCGCGGGAAACCGTGCGAACCAACTTCGGCCAGCAGTTCGGGCAGGCGAAGAATGTCGTACCCATTAAAATAAATGCATATTAAATTTTTGTTTTCCTTCTGTTTGAATTTTCAGGTACATCTAATAAACTATCAATTTTGGATATCGCTGCAATTTGCATATCCGTTGGACTAGGGATGTTCTTTGTTTGCGCCATTGGGTTTTTATTGCGGCGTGGAGCTAAGAAGATAAAACAATCCGAGAGGAGACACAAAGCTAGAACGATATCACAATCTTCCTGCCAGGTATGTGACAGTTAATTCTGCCTACTAAATATTTGCCTAAACAAACAGAAGTATTTCTTTGCTGCTAAATTCATCCCCGCACTTCACCCGCGCCCTTTCGAAGCGGGGAAGAAATGGGTTTGCGCGAAGATTTTGAATGCAATATGTCAATATGTTCTTTAATGAACAAAATTACTTTCATGTAGAAAAACCCCAAGATAATAGTTTTAAAGGCAGAACCACACCAAAGAAGAAATAATAAAGCGATAATAAGCAAAGATGGTTACGACTAAAATAGATTAAGACGGACTACAAAAGACATAATTAAAAGGCCATTTCTTTCAATACGCGCCGTCGTTGACGTAGCTCCCGACACGGCAAGGTCTGACATAAATGGCTCGCTTTCCTTACAAGATAACAATATAACAAACAATAGGAACGATGCCCCAAGCCGCAAAAACAGCAGCAACTGACCAGTGGAATTGCAATCGTACATTTGTACGAGAGCTGCTACACTCTGACGTTTAGAGCAGTTTTCAATTGAGTGTCGTAAAACCAAAACCAAAGTAATTACTCTGGCCAATCACAAAAGACACGGACAATCCAGTGAACCAATCAAAACACGAAGCAAATACATGTAGCTGGTACGAAGCGCGGGAAAACGTGCGCGAGCGAGTCACGATTGGTTTTGGTTTTAGTTCTGATTGGCTGAGAAAGTGGCGCGAGATTTTTAAGCCATGCAATCACTAAGCGTAGAAATGCAAAACCAAATCAAACGCAATTTACTTTCGACAATCAAGTGAAAACCGCTCTGTAGCTTTGGTATAATTTCCTTCCCATTAGCGGTTTCCTTAATTACCTTTTCTTCTATTTTTTATATTAGGAAAATGGCGCCTTAATCGGGGATTCGCCAGAACAGGAGAACAAGATTGTTATAAATGGGATAAGAAAATCAAATACTTGTACAACTTCTGTGTGAGTTTATTTAAGGGCAGTGCAACATTTATATTAGAGTAGGCAAAGACATAGAGTCAAAGTTTTTACGTCACGGTGTTTTGATCATCCTGCACAAGGGAGGTCACTAAATTGTGTGTAGGAAACGCATTTTTTTAGAAGTAAGAGTAGAAGTAGAGCTTAATTATTCCGTAGTGTGTGCTCGTTTTTAATTTTTGTCCGTTGAGTAGCAATGGGCCATTTCCACGAACACACAGGGGCTTAGGGCCCTTTGGAAGCAAAGACAAGTTCGAACAAGCAAAGCAGACATCATTCTCGCCGCTCGTTCGGACTTTTCTTTTGCCTCGTGAAAGACAGATTCCATGGGTTCCGAGAACGAAACATCTATTGTAACTCAAGAGGAGGTCTTCTTAACGTCCTAATGGGATTTTCGCTTGGACAGTTAAAATAAAAAAGCAAAAAAAAAAAAATAAATAAATAAAAATAAGAAAAGAAAGAACGATTTTGTCAGAAAATATGGTTGCATCCTTTGTTGTTTTGGAAACCCACGCGCCTTAAATTGACTTGGAAAAGGTAATTTTCTATTTTCTAGGTGGATAGTATAGAGATAAAATCTTCAGTACTTGGCTGATGCATAAACCGTAGGTAAACTAACACTAGACGCATAAAATTCTTCTGTTTTGTCTATGAGTTTAAAAAGGATTAAAATTACTTAAGGTAGCCGGTCCAGGCGCGGATCCAGAAAAAATGCTGACCGTTTTCCAATAACACGATCGCCGATGGAGCGAGCCTGAGAGCATGCTCGATAGTGACAAGTACCATTACCCTGGAAGCTTAAAAGTCGCGTTTTTGATCTTGAAACTAAGAAATCTTCTTTAATTGCAAAAATATATTATATTCGTTTTAAAATCTGACCGATTTCCGTAAAACGGTGAAACCGGTCTGGATCCGCGCCTGCGGTCCTTGCAGGTGCAAAAGAGTAGCTTTAACTGTGCCGGCAGTCAAATATTTATTTACTGTGTCTTTTAAAAGTTTATTTTGAGGGAAATTATTCATAACACATACGGTTTTGAAAATTGTATTTATAACGAGTGTAAGGGCAAAATGATATCCTGTGTTACACAGCAACCACACATAGTTGAGTCACGCAATCTGTTCATTGAGGAGAAAAGTTGTCACGCAATCTGTTTGTGTGT
This sequence comes from Oculina patagonica, assembly GCF_052425735.1. Classification (NCBI taxonomy): domain Eukaryota; kingdom Metazoa; phylum Cnidaria; class Anthozoa; order Scleractinia; family Oculinidae; genus Oculina; species Oculina patagonica. The sequence goes on along the minus strand of NC_135761.1, from coordinate 7,680,095 downwards.
GTGACCGGCCCAAAGAGGTGGCTCAGAATCAAAATGTTTTCTTACTTCTTACCAAACACGTTCTTTAAATCTAATTAGGGGAGAGCAAATTTTTGTTTATTATCGTTTTCATTCTTTAATCAGATCCTTTATTCAGTAAACTGACCGTGTCAGTCCTCTTGCGCGCTGGCTAGTCCCCAGTCAACTGTTTCCAACATCCTTAAGCGCGCCCTTTTAATAAGTTCTTTTTGTTCAGTTACAAATTAAATGGACTTTATAATAAGCGAAACATTAATTTAGCGGACATTTCTAAGGGTCGCTAATATTAACTCTTTCATTCCCAAGAATACCGAGCCTCAGAAATAAACAATGTTATTGCTCAATTTATTCTTAATTTTACTTTTCTACAATATTGGAAATAAACAATACCACGTGGAAGTACTCACCAGGTGGGACTGAACATCAGCCTCACCAAAACTGAGGTCATGACCCTAAACAACTCTAACCCTCAGCCCGTCAAGGTGAATGGAAAAGACCTCCCAATGACCGAGCAGTTTAAATATCTGGGCAGCATTGTCAGGCAAGATGGTGGTGCAGGCATAGATATCCAGAGCCGGCTGAACAAAGCCAGAAACACCTTCAGGATGCTGAGCAATGTGTGGCGGTCGTCACAGTTCAGTACACATACCAAGCTCAAGATCTATCAAAGCTGTGTCCTGTCTACCCTTTTGTATGGGTCAGAATGTTGGCGAATGTTAGAAAGTGATCTAGAGAAGCTGTCAACCTTCCATACCAAAAGTCTGCGAAAAATACTTCGCATCTTCTGGCCTCAAACAATTTCCAACAAGGATCTACTTTTGCGGTGCAAACAGGAGGACATGGGTACTATTATTATGCAACGGCGCTGGAGTTGGATTGGCCATGTCATCCGAAAGGAAAACGAATCTATCACAAAGACAGCACTATACTGGACACCCGAAGGAAAGCGCAAGCGTGGCAGGCCCAAGAATACATGGCGACGTACAGTAGAGACAGAATTGAGGGGCTTAAACCAAAGCTGGAACACCATCCAACAGCTGGCCAAAGACAGACAGCAGTGGAGGACCTTTGTTGCTGCCCTACGTGCCAGTGGGCACAATGGGCAGTGAGTGAGTGAGTGAGTGAGTGAGTGAGTGACGTGGAAGTACTGCTGGACAGCTTTGAGTTTGAATAATCCGATACACACGAGTTTAATTTATTGACAAAACTTGACATTTCGAACCACAGACACTAATAATTCACTCGATCGATAGTCAAAGAGTGCATCTGGGAATGAAAGCGTTATGAGAGGTTCAGTCTTTATTTTTAGATCAGATATGTTTTTGTTGGGGGGGCGGATATTCTTATAGTCGCTTGACACTACAGGAACCCTCTTTCCTGCGCAGAAGCTTCTGTTGTTGTGTTCCCAAGTGCGTGTGAGAAGATTGGCTGATCATACTACGTGAAAAATAGGCTTTGCGAGACAACACCACGACTGGAACCGATACAGCAGGATTGCAACCGCGGACAGAAACACGTGATGTGGCAGCGCGTGATTCGGGGGACAAGTAAGTTCAAAGTACGGAACTTGATACAGTGTACGGGTTATTGGGCAATTTATTTGCGTTGGTCTTTGGGCTGGCGTCATTTAGATTCGCTACACCGCGCTGATGAGTTCCAATAAGAACGAAACAGCTGTCCGCGGTTGCAATCCTGCTGTATCGGTTCCAGTCGTGGTGTTGTCTCGCAAAGCCTATTTTTCACGTAGTATGATCAGCCTTGCTTGCAGTTGTTTGTTATTTCATTTTATTGCTGATCAGATCTCTCAGTAGATCCTACGAATAGCAGCATTATCGTTTGCGGTCCCTTGCAGTTTTAGTCTTACGAGAAGATTGGGGTGGGGGAAATCTAAGGCGCGCGGTGTACAACGGGAAGAGAGGAGAGAGGACTGTACCTTTTCATTGCTGAATATTACTATTAGGGTCGGGACACACTAGGCGACAAGTCGCTGCAACATGTCGCAGGGGACAAGTTGATGCAACATGTTGCCTCGTGACATGGTGCATTTTTGCGACGATCTTTGTCGCTGCGACAGAATTTTGTCGCTCCGACTTGTCGCACGAGTTCAAACTGGTTTAAATTCGTTCGACTGATCGGAGCGATAAAATGAGCGAAAGCAGCGTTGTCGCAGCGTGTGCACACTTCTGCGAAAAGTCGCTGCGACAAAACATAAAATACCCAATTAGAGAGCGTCATGTATTTTCGCCACATTGAAACTAGTTCACGTTCCCACTCTTCCAAATTCGCTGTGTGTGCACCCAACAAGCGCCATATTGAAGCGACTTGTTTGGAAGCAGTACACACAGAGCGACCTGTCGCAGAGACCTGTCGCTGCAGCTTGTCGCCTAGTGTGTCCCGACCTTTAGACTCTGGTACAGTCACTGTACGAGTGGACACTGAGCCGGAGTTTGAGACACCTGGGTACTAAACTACGAAGTTGTACTGTTCGGAGTCAGCCGTCTGCTCGTGCTTCAACCCTAATCCCGGTTTCATTGATTTGAAAGACGAGGGGACGACTGACAGGACTCCATACTTGTCGTCTGGTTATTTCTTGTTCGCTTCGCTAGAGATTGCCCCTCATAGTTCCATCAGCATATATACCGGTCAGACAGGGATCCGGAAAGCTACACTTGAAAAAATCATCTTGACTGTGCTCGTGGTTTAAAATATTCAGGAACCTAAGTAAAGTAGTAAATTAACGAGCCGACTTGTTTTACGGAATTGAGCAAAAGTTCAATTCTGCTCTAATATTTTCTTATCCTTAGAAGAAATGAAACAATTCATTGTACAAACAGATTGATTTTGTTAGAATTCAGCCCTCTTACAAGTAAATTAACTGTGTCGACGGTAAATTGAAAGCTTCGGACAACTGAGTTTTTAATTGAATGATTCAAATTCCACCCGAAATGCCGAAAATTTGGAACTTTTTCTTTTGATGGTAAAATTTTTTTGCTGTCTTTGCTGTCTTCGGATAAGTTAAATTCATCTTTATTTTTAACAAGGACTTTGACCTCTGCGGCCTCAAAGGAAATCATGCCACCACCATTCAAACCTCAGTTGATAATGAAACCGGATGGTTAAGCAAAACAACTTTGAATAAGAGAGTGAGGCACACGTGGAGTTTTATATACAGAGCAAAACCCACCAAAGGATCTAACCGCGGAACTTTCAAAATGACTTTGACACCTGGGCCTGCTAAACATGTGCAGTGCATTTCACACTATTGTAAAAGTTTTCCTGATTTAATACAAAAGTTTTTTGTCGTTTTATTTTTGTTGCTGGATCGTAGGGCCTTTTATTTACAATATTATAAAATTACTGAATGATTATCCATCTCAAGTCCACAAAACCTTTATCCAAATCCACAAATCCTTTGTTTTGGTAAGCACTATAATTGCAGTACATTACATTTTTGGAGTTTCCGGAATCGCAAATTTTATCCTGATAAGCGAAAATTAGTGTATCGCATTTTATTATTGTTTTGAAAAGTCTGAATCGGGAGTTTATTAGTTATTTTTTCACGGGATGTCAAGTTCAACTGGCTGCCTTTTGGAAAGGAAATATCAAATTTACTGCATGACTATATAGTGCAAGTCAAAGGACTTTTTACCATAATCAACTGCTTTGTACAACAATCCGTACTCTGGCTGACTTACGTGATATGGAAACAGCATTTTTCTACGCAGTAATTGTTTTTAATACGTTCTTCGTCGCTAATGGCCTCGATGAAGGTAAGCAGGTTTAAATTTTTCTTGGGCACAACTTCAAAGCACAGGCAAGGAGTCAGTCGAAACAGGTTTTTTGTCAGTGTCGATTATTCAAAGCTCGATTAAACAACATGGCAGAGACACATCGGAGCGACCAATTCCGCCTGGTGGAATTTATCGGGTTATACCTGCTCTTACGCATCATTCTCGAAACAAGTTTCTGGGCAAAACTGCATGTGCACGTGTAAATTGAGCGAGCCTTCAGGAAAAATTTAGTTTACAAACATGCGCATTGGTATAGCCTGAATTTTAGACGTCTTCTCTGGCAACTGTACTACTTCCAAGAAATTCAGTCTAGCCGCTGGCAGTCTTAAAACGTAAAATCCGTAAATTTTGTTCCCTGAGTATTCTCAGTAATCTAGCTTGCATGCGTCAATAAATTAAAATTCACGGATGACTAATGCCTGCCGGGGTTTGAGTTGAGGGTCGAGGAAACCGTGAATGGTCAGCCATTAATTTAATACAGGTCGCTGTCGTTACTTGTGTGCGTGAAGCATGCCTCATTTAATCTCATCATCACCGATATAGAAGAAGAACTGGTTAAAGTTTCTTCCAGTTTATTTGTAAATACACTTAATTAATAGTAGGTCCCTTCACCAGCTTGCTTGGACTACTAACGAAAATAGTATGTGCTATTCGTCTCTAAACTCAGGAGTTTGGGGCGTTAAAGGTGCACTTGAATTCCTTATCTTGGGTAAGCCGGATTAAAAAGAAAGAGACTCAAACTTTGAACCCGACAACGCAAGTTAATTATTTTGACATGTTCAGAATTACTAGGTTACAACAGATAATATTTGTTGGTTCCGTTTAAAAGCCATCAATCTGTCGGGGTTTTTTGGTCTTTTAAACCAATAAAACCACCGGAATTTGGGTTGAAGCACGAGCAGACGGCTGACTCCAGACAGTACAACAAACAAGTAACTTTCATTGGTTTCCGGAAAGGGGTGATATCTTTTTAAATGTTAAAAGTCTCCGTCCAACTGTCAAGCTAACCTGCGATCAGGCGTTCTTATTTTACGCAGCGCACGAAAAAACATGAATCACACTTTTCTCTGTGCTGAGTTCAAATTTAAAGTTGAGATATGAAAACACGTGTTTTCATTGCACCACATTGTTTTAGCGGTTACGTCTACATTTCAAGAGGAAACCCCTCCTGGAGCGTTCCTAAATAACCGGATTCCTTGATGATCACACCTGTCCAAATAATCACTAAGAATTTGTCCCGAATAAAAAAAAATTACTGAGATAACCAAGTAATTGTCCTGAATAAAAATTCTGGTCTACGATACGTTTCGGACGCTTCTCGGAGGGTTTTCATCACTAGGTGCAAACCGCGGTACAGGTATAACGCATTTTTTTCATCTTGATCACCCGGGCAAGGGGCACTCACATATGAAACGGACGGGGATACTAGTCGGAAATTTGGAATTAAACCCCTAAAAAAGACCAATCTGGGTGTTGTACAACCTTTTTTGACCCCTAAAAGAGTCAAAAGATACCATTTTTCATATCGAGGTGTGTCTGAACGGTCTAGTCCGCCAACAAAGAATGAGGACGCTTATTATTTCTTCACGTCAGTGGCATGGGCTCCTATGCACGTGCAAAGCTCAGAACGAGACCTCGACGGCTAAACAAATATAATAGGGGTCTTGAATGGTCCCTCAAAAGTCGCAGTGCTCGCAAATAAGCTTTTGCTCGGAATGCTCGCAAAATTTTAGTGTGTGCTCGTTTTCTCGCGCTCGCACTACTCTCGCCTCGGTATAGTGGAGTAGGTGAAAAGTGCTCGTTGCTCGCAAGGCCTTTTGTCATCTCGTGCTCGCAAGAACGCTGTGCTCGCATCTCGCAACTCGCAGACCATGACACCCCTTATAATGGTCGTCTGTCCTGAACACCCTAAGTGAGACTAAAATCCATGATTTGCACTGCTAAGCGAGACGACGAGCTTTTCCGTCTCTTAAATACGAGAGTTCCTCTCCTCTCCAGTTATTGCCACGCGTTTATCCCCTGAGGATAGGAATCTATCGAGACTTCTCTTACGCTTTCCCTCAAAGGTGTCCTCATTTTTCTCAATTTCTTGATCAGGCCCATCGATTAGAACAAGCACCCCGACTGTCCTGAACACAAAAGATGGTGAAATAGCACACTTCACGTGCACATCACGTGGTCACTCATTGCCGTCTGTCACGTGGGAGAAAGGAGAGACCAAATTAGGAGATGACAACCCAGGAGTTGTAATAATATCCTGGAAAAATGGCACCACCATGGAAAGTCATCTGCTTGTAGCAGTCACTTGTGATGACAGGCGAGGAAACTACACTTGTGTTGCGTCTAGCGAGGATGGGGAAAAACGACAAAAGTTTGTTATAGAAGATAGTGAGTAAAGATGTTAACAGCCACAAAAATCCTTTTGATTGTGTTATTAGTATTTTGAGTGAAGCACGCGCGCTCAATACTGTCTCCCCCTCTCTTGAGAGCCGAAAAATTACATTCTTATGACGTAGCTGTACAGAGATTCTGATTGGTTATTGCTTGATTTTTAATGTTTGCGCGCAAGTAAATGGCGACCAATCAAACACCACGCAGATCTCTCAGCGCGCAAAGATCGATTGACCTGACTGTTTATTTAGGCTACTCATTGATATAATAAACAAAAAATAATGCAGTGCTATGCAATCCCAGGGGGGGGGGGGGGTACTCGGTTGCAAATGACGGGGATGATCGAGGATTTTTTTGGGTTTGAAATTCTTCCGGGATTTTTTTGGGTTGGAAAATTGGCAAGTATTTTTTGGGGTGACTTGATTCATGGGGATTTTTGGAAAAACAACTGTGCCTTGGCGTATGGTTGAATTCAACTCGGCGTTCCTCCCTTCTGGGGTATGGGGGATTTTTGGGGGGTTATTTTTGGTCCAGGGATTTTTTTGGGTATGTCGGGACTAGGGATTTTTTGGGTCCTGAGCCTTCCGTCTCCCCGTAATTTACAAGTCGGAGTACCCCCTGGGTATGCAATGCCATTCCGTCCCATCCCACATGATCAATCCCAGAACAGAGTACAGGTTTTAGATCTCAGGGCTGAAATAGAACTGATAGAGAATGATATATTTTGGCTCTGAAATAAGCCAAGGTTTTGAGAGCCGAGAAACACACACCTCTGCTAAAGCGTTGGAAGCTAGGGTACCTCCGAGCATTCATCCTACCATCATATATCTTGACTGTTATCAACAAAATGTCATCTCTATTTTATAGGTCGAGCAACAAAAGAACTCAAGGACATAGATTACATTGCTATTGGTGTGGGGATTGGAATAACGCTCTCAATGTTTACAGCAATCGTATTTTTCTTGATCCGTGGGAGCAGGCGTCTTAGAGAAGGAACATTAGAAAGAACGCCCAGATGTGTTGTAAATGGACGAGTAAGTTTCCTCTTAGGGACGGACCATTATTTTTTTGGAGGGGGGGGGGGGGGGGATGAAAAATATTGAAAAAAATTGTTTGCAGGGCCTGGAAAGACAAAATAAATTGTTTGCAAAAACGATATGTATAGTAAAAAATAGTAAGAATTTCGAAAAGAATGTTTGCAGAGGTGCATAAACTAAAAAAAAAGTTTGCAGACGAAAATTTTTCATCCCCCTCTCTCAAGAAAATAATGGTCCGTCCTTTTTATCAGTTCTTTACTCAAGGAAAACCTTATATTTATATGGCCTTTCTTTTTTGGATTACTTTTTGGTTGACTCAGTTTATTAGCCGGATAAAATCTTTTTTAAATGTTCTCTGTTCCTTTGAGAGATATGTACAGACCAGCACTTACTAATGGACATTTTCTTTTCTTCTCCCTCTCTTTTTTTTTCTGTTTTCGTGAACAGGACAATGAAGCAGTTGAAGAAGAGACCGCTAACGCTGACTTCGCTCTCCAAGGGAGAAATACTCAAAGTCTTCCTAAAATTCCCGAGCTACGGAGTGGGTGAATCATGACCGTATCAGACTGTTCAGACACACTTGCTTGTTGACGTGGAAACGTAAAGTCTACAGTGTTTCTTTAACTTATTTTGAAGTTGTAGTAGAGTGATTTCATTTAATCCGTGAAACAATACCTACCAGTTTGTGCGTAATAGTCAAAAGGAAACAAAAGAAAACAATGGAATTTGTGTGTAATAGTATCTAAAAGTGTAATAACTATTTCACGGGTTAACTGAAATCACTCTATAAGGGCCGGACCATTATTTTTTTGGAGGGGGGGGGGGAGGGGATGAAAAATATTGAAAAAAATGTTTGCAGGACCTGGAAAGACAAAATAAATTGTTTGCAAACAGGATATGTATAACAAAAAATAGTAAGAATTTCGAAAAAAAATGTTTGCAGAGGTGCGTAAACTAAAAAAAAAAGTTTGCAGAGGAAGATTTTTAATCCCCCCCCCAGGAAAATAATGGTCCGTCCCTAAGGCCCGAACTTAGATTAAACCCCTGACAGGGGTGGAGAGGGGGAAGGATCAATCTTGTCCCTAGAGCCCACTTTTCTTTTGGTCGCAGACTCTGGCCAAGTCATACATGAACACTGGACTACCGCTCATTGATGATCAAATCTGATTGGCCGACAATCGAAAATGAATACTGTGCATGCTCCAAATATCGGACCTGGCCGCCTTTTTGGTGCAGATCTTAAGAAAAGCGGGCTTCTGGGGTCGGAGACGAGATTCTAAGATTGGAAAAGGATGAACAGCCGCAGAAAGGCGCATCACCGGAGCTAAAATATGTTGGACTATGAGCCCCAATTCGAAAAGAGTTTGAAATTATAATTTTCAATATAATTTGTAAAGCGTGGTAATAAAGGACGATTTTAATACAAAGAAAGTTACATTTGTAATTTTGCTGTTACCTCAATTGAAAAGTGCATTAAACATACTGTATTTTGTAGACATGTTAAGTTCATTCGCCGCGGCATGTGAAATGGATTCGGGTTGTGGGATAACTGGGGAAATTTTGGGACTGCCCCCTCCAACGCAAACAAACTGACCACAATCCGGGAAGGAATGTATTTCCAGAAGACCTAAGAACCCCCCCCCCCCCCAAAAAAAAAAAAAAAAAAAAAAAAAAATGATCGCCCATAAACCTATACGTACCATCTCGAACATACTGAAAAAACCAAAAGACAGGATCGAGAAAGAGGATACCAGAGGAATTGTATATAAGATCAAGTGTAAGGATTGCGACTGTGTTTATGTTGGTCAGACATCACGCGCGCTTAAAACACGTATAAAAGAGCACGCGAAGGCCATCGCAACATTGGATAAAAACTCTTTGTTGGCAAAACACCATATGCTTAACGACCATCAAATAGATTTGGAGAGCGTCGAAATTGTTGACAGGTCAACGGTGTGCAAACAACGACTAATTCTTGGCATTCTGTGCGAGATAGGAACGCTATAAACGAACACATAGCGCTACCAAACGTTTACAATAGGATTAAGAATTCATAGACTCATTAAGAATGCTCTAGAGACTTTTGTTGCACTCGGAAAGTTCATTTAGTTTTTATCAAACATTCGTTACATATTTTAACGGGACGCCGTTGAACATTTGCATTTTTGTCTTGCTGAAGAAAGCAACAGTAGTGGCCGAAACGTCCAAAAACAATATTTTTAGCCAGTGCCAACTTATTAATTCAAATTTTTTTTTTACCTAAGAACCCCGTTTTAAATAGCCGATTCCCTCTATAGCGCGCGCCTGCAGGGAATCACGGTAGTTGTATTCATCAAACCATGCGCGAGACTAAGCAACGATGCACGCTGCGGAGTCTCGCGCATGGTTTGATGAATACAACTACCGTGATTCCCTGCAGGCGCGCGCTATAGAGGGAATCGGCTATTGACAAGTTAGAGGCTTCCTGCCATAGCCAGTTGGAACTTGGAACTCGGTAGCTTTTTCGTTGAAAATCGGGCAGTATTACCATTTAATCACATTCCAAGAAATATTTATTAATATTGGCGGCACTGTGTATCCAAAAATGAGAGGAAATTACACCATCCCAAGGAAACAGGCTTTGAGAAAGTCTATTTTCCCCCGTCCTCCTCCCGTTGGGAAAGGATTGACTTCTAGCTCGATCTCCAGAGATAATCCTGGGAACGAGGTTACTCCAGGTCGAGGCTATCGACAAAACGCATGGCAAACGATGCATTGCAAATCCAAGATGGCGGCCGAGGTTGATGGTGGAAGAAAGAAAAAGAGAGAGACGACAAAAGAGGAAGGAGACGACGAATCGTCAGATAGGTAGGTTAAAATTTAATTTAATTATTGGAAGAAAGATTTAGGCTTATTTCTAAATAATCCTCTTTGTTTTTCGCGAGTCTAGCAGTGACTCAACTCGTGAAGACGGCCCCCATATTGGGAACGAAAAATCGACATCTGACCGTAAACACGAACACAAGAAAAAGAAGAAAAAGCATAAACACAAGCACAAGAGTCACAAGCACAAACATAAACGCCACAGAAAAAAAGATAAGGAAGATACGACTGAGAATGGCGAACCTGCCGAGAAAAAGTCTAAAATCGCAGACGAACTTTTAGAACTCGAGAGAAGAAAAGCATTTCTTCAAGAACAGCTGGCCGAGAATGCTCAGGGAAACGAGAAAACTTCATTTGAAAACGATAGGCTCCCGAAGAGTAAAAAAGATGAAGAGTTTAAAGACAGGCATAGAGATCAAGGGAAACAAAGACATGAACATAAAAGCGACAGAAAGGTAGTTGACTCTAGGGCTGAAACTGATAGCTTTGAAAAACACAAGCGAAAGGAACCAAGCCCGTCAAGAGGTAAAGAAAGAAAAGAGGATAGCAAAGAAAATAGTAAACCACGCACAGATAATTCACAGAAAGACGAAAAGTCTCGAGATCACTCACACAGTCATCGTTCTAGAAGGCATAGCAGCTCTCATGACAACAGTAAAACTGAATTAAAATCTAGGCATGATTCAAATTTAAAAACCACTATTGAAAAGGATAAGTCTGCGCTCCAAGAGAGAGATTCATCCAAGACTGATACTAACAGAAAGGACAGTGGGAGGAAATCAAGGTCACCTAAACGTCGCTCAAGATCTAAATCGCCAAAGAAAGACGGACTGTCTGAGAAGGAACACAAGTCAAAGGAAAGATCAAGAAGGTCAAGCAGCCGATCGCCAAGGAGAGATTTATCAAAGGAAAGGAAAAACAGACAGGAAGGCGGCAGAAGAAGTAGCAGATCACCAAGGAGACAGGGAAGGTCATCTTCAAGGTCACGAAGGCACAGTAGATCTCCAAGGCGGAGAAGCCGATCACCAAGGCGCCGTAGTCGCTCTCCAAGAAGGAGGAGTAAGTCTCCAAGACGGCGTAGTAGGTCAAGGTCACCACGTCGAAGACGCAATAGCGATAAATACAAGGGTAGTTACTCTGAAGGACAGGCACATAAAGGAGACTCAGATCACGAGTAAGTGTTCTATTCTGTTATTTTGAACTGCCTACTGTACATGTATTTCCTTCACTTTTCAATAACATGCGAACTCTGAAGCTCAAAACCCAACTAACGAACCTTGAAACAAACAAAATGGATTGAAATCTACCAATCTCAACCAATGGATGTGACCTTTCTGATCCATTGAAGTGGACCCCTGTTTCCTGAGAAGTCCACTTTCTGAGGGCAGTGAAAAACATAATGTTGATTGAGCAGAGTTTGAATGGTATTGAAAGGCTCAGTAAGAGTTTGACTGCAAGCTTGATGTTTCTATCAACAGTGATAGTTGGAAAGAGGCAAAGCCCTAAATCAACTATTAAGATTGATTGAAACAGCAGGAAAACTGCTATTGAACTTACAGATTCACATTTGAATGTGGATAATTAGTTAAATGGCCTAACTCCTCTGAGTCTCAAAGCAATATAGCACCTAACCAGTTTGCTGAAGGAAACTGTAGGTCTAAACTCCTTAATTTTCTCCCAAGCTCAAAATCTACCGTCAATCTTTCCATACATGCTGTGCACAAAATAATGTAAAAGGAAACAAGGTTTTGGACTTAAGTAAGTTATCTTCAGCAAGTCATCTTTTACCTTAAAAAAAAGTTTGATGTTTTCCTCACAAATTATTTCAAGCCGGTTACCGGTAGGTCTTCAAAAATAATTGCGGGCCCAAGAGAGGCCCGCAACCCTAATCTTGACAGTGACCAGCGGATTGCGTATTACGCGTGCGCGCCACGTTTATAAAGACTATCTGCAAACCGGAAGTTGAAAATTTTGTTCTTCCACAAAGAACGATCGGAATGCGAAAAAAGTGTCAATCACGACAGTTTGTCGAAACACCGGGAGAGAAAAATCTTGTCTCGAGCGATAAGGCTTAAAATGAGGCTTCTGTCTATCGGAAGATTGCAGACATTACGTTTTGCAGACGTTGTTTTATAGGTGTTGCTTTTGAGAAGATCTGCTGTGATTGTATCACAGATAAACTACGGCAAAGCGAATGATTCCAACAACGGTTATTCTCGAGAAATTCCTTATAACACTGACAACAAAGCGAGTTTGCCGACGGAGGAAAATCACATCTCAATTCACACCGCTTGCTCGACTACACTTCGCAAAACTGTCAATCAAAAAAACAACTCTGATTGGTTCGCGGCAATAGGAAACGATAAAAAACATTCGTGACTTATTAAGCGTGACGCGTTACTCGACCTTTCTCAGAATAATTTTCTTTTGTCCAGTGATTTATCGACACTGTCTGAAAAATTTAATATCGATAAACTTTGGCTTATTCACCATTGAAACATGGCAAACTTGTCAACATATGATTGGTAATATCAAACACGTAAAAAAATCATCATAATTTCGCACACATTGAGATACTGTTATTCTCGGTGGACAGACTCCCAATAAACAACCGCAGTTTATAGAAGAAATCTCAATTACCACAGTTATGCCAACTTCTGGAAAACTTCCCAAAAACTTCGACTTGAAGTAATTTTCCAAACTAACATAAAACACTTCCCTCCCAGTACCTTCTCTTAACTGCATCGAGGCCCGCACTTTCTAACCTGTGGTTACCACTAGTATTATTTTATAGTGTACAGTTGAGCCTCTTTACTATAGCCACTTAACGGGCAGGGAAAATTGTCCATATTTTGAAGATGTCCGTTTTACAGAGGCAGAGTTTATATGAATTTTGGTCTCTTCCAGACCAGAACTGTCCTTAATAAAATTGGTGTCTGTATTAAAGAGGTGCCCGTAAAGAGAGGTTCGACTGTACTTGTATAGCAATTTATAAGCTAGGAATAATCATTTAATATCATCTTGATTTGGAAAAATCTAATTTACATTTACTTTCTACACACTAATTTACATATGCGATTTCTAAAACCGGTTTCGTCTAAGACCTCGTCAGTTGTTCGCCATACAAAATTTGAGTATAAACATACGTCATGTACTAACACACGAAAAGTAACTACTCGACACCAGGTCCTCATAATTTGTTACAAAGACTCGGAAACATGCTGAGACAGGTCACAGAGTCGGTTATGATTAATGATTATGATTATTGACGAGAGGAAGCTAATTAACTCCAAAAATGAGTGGAATTATGTCCGTATCCCAAGAACTGTTATCACGCTGTAGCGAACTGAAAAACTCTTGTTTCCGAGCCTTTGTAACAAATTATGAGGACCTGGTGTCGAGTAGTTACTTTTCGTGTGTTAGTACATGACGTATGTTTATATTCAAATTTTGTATGGCGAACAACTGACGAGGTCTTAGACGAAACTGGTTTTAGAAATCGCATATGTAAATTAGTGTGTAGAAAGTAAATGTAAATTAGATTTTTCCAAATCAAGATGATGTTTAGTAATACTTTCTTGGCTTTGACGAGCAAAATCTCTCAAAAAATCATTTAATAAGTACATGTATTATTTTTTTTGTATTTCAGTGTTGACTTGTACCACTTTGAGATGGAAGAGGAAGAAGAAGAAGATGAAGATGCAATAATTGAGAAAAGAAGACTCCAGAGGCTAGCCATTTTGCAGAAGTATCAAGGCACCACATCAAATGTACCCTCAACAGCAACCTCATTAGTGTCACAGTCGCCATCTGGAGAGCGATCAGACAGCGAAGATAGTGACACTGTGGAAAAGCTAGCCACTGAGGATTTGGAAAAAGAAATAGCACTGGCCAGCAGTCAGACAGAAAATGAACTTAAGGATGCCATGAATGAAAAGGAATCTAAAGAAGATAGCGAGACAAAATCTAGTGTTGGTGACATGTTTGCTGATGATGATATGTTCTCTGACAGCTACAGTGTAAGTTACCTAAACATGTACATTTAAAGGGGCTTTGTCACCAATTTTACCAAATTTCTAACCAGCCAAAATTTTTATTTGTGTCAAAAGAAACTAAAAATAATGGTCCAGTCTTTTTTAAAAGTTGCTATATTAGGGCATTGAAACTGTAAACAAGTGTCATTGGCTACGGATGGCACGGATCGAAATGGATTGCGATTTGAAAGATTAAGGCTTAATTTTTCAAATGGTTTCCGTGCATCTCCAAAAAAATCGATATTTATAGCTGTGGTTTGATTTCTCTCAGAAAATTGCGGTCATATCTTCCTTTTAAGTTTAGATGTTCAAAGATAATGATTTTCATGGGTTAAAATGGCTTCCACTAATTTCAGAGCAGTTTAGACCAAAATCTGCTTAATCCTCGTGACGTAGCCCCTTTAAGAAATTTAGCCATTTTACAATGTAGGTTAATCTTTCAGAATACCTGTGACACTCCTGATAACTATATATTTGAATTATAACACTTCCACAGAGAAGGTGAAGATTAAGCTGAAAATGTGTTTAACATTTAGCTGAATAGTGAGAATCCCTTGCACGGATGTGACATCAATTTGTTTTCATTGCTTTGTTTAATTTTCTACATTTACGGTCATACATGTATAATTAATTGAATGTTTCTCGTGTGAAACTAGTCCAGAAGGGGAATCCACTAGCTCTGGGGTAAAAAACAGCTTTTGTTGTACACTCCCCGTATAAAAACGTTTTATACGGGGAGGCTCCGCCCCAAGTTCTAACCCCTTACCCTTTTATATACCATTTTTGACAGAAATTGTACCCCTTTCGTATACCTTTAACTGAAAAAAGGTACCCCTTTCATATACCTAAGAGACATGGCGTGGACTTAAAATAGGACGTTTTCTTGTAATTTTTATGTAGCGCTTAATAAATTAAAATAATACAGCCATAAATTGCATCTGTTCGAAATATTTTAATTAAAGGCCCTTTTAAATAGCCAAATGACAGAACTCTATACCCTTTCATAATTATACTTAAACTCGTGAAATCCCTACCCTTTTATATACCTGAAGCCTGAAAAAGGTACCCCTTTCGGGGCGGAGCCTCCCCGTATAGGCCATTATATGGAGTACCCCCCCCCCCTCTCCCGGGTGTACACTGTATGTTTTTGGTCCTATTTAACTCTTGGTACATGTACAAATTGCTAATTTCTTTTGTTCTGGTGTGTTGTATAATGTTATGATAATGAATACAAAACAAAGGAAAATACCAAATTGTACCAAGGATAAAACTGGACCACAACATACATGTATATATATATATATTATGTTAATATCAAAAATGTTATCATTTCAGAGTCCTGCAAGAGCTCTAAAAGTGGAGGCAGGAAAGGAAAACCCAAATCTAACAGATAACTGGGATGATGCTGAAGGATATTACAGTAAGATAGCCTTGTGTATCCTACTTAATTCTTCAATTATTTCATCTGGTCTTATTTCTTTTCTTTTTCTACCTGTATGTATCTTTCTGTAACAGTATTTCAAAAAAGTAGAAATAAAGTTGTTGTATCCCATTTGTACATTTAAGATTTGCAGTTGAAGTACATAAGATTATGCCCTTAAGGCCACGGGGAAAGCATAATAAATGTCTCAGTTCGGTATTGCCATATTAAGACCATACATTTTGCAACGATTTATGGCCAAAGTGCAAAGCGGGTAGTCCCTAAATCAACAGGAAAAACAGGGGCTTGTATCTGACAGTACAGACCCAGGAAACAAAGCTCTCCTCTAAATCTCAGTTTGACCAAACACAAAACACACACAACCCTTGGGTGTGGCTCGCTTCAAGCCAAGCGCTGTCCAATCCGCACATGCCTAATCAAACATAAGATACCCACGAGAGCATATTTTCCTGCTAATTTCACAGTCAAACGCAGGAAAATACTATTGATAAGATGTTTATAAGATCTTTTGCTCTGGGGAAAGGAAAACCTTTCAAGTCGAATGCACAGCTGTACTGTACATTACTATGACTCATAAAACTGACTAATTACAGTATGCTTGCTGTCTGAGAAATGCAATAAACAAGTTATAATGCACAGGTTCAGAAGCTACTCTCTTCTAGATCTTATAGACAGTGTACAGTCAGAAACCCATAAGGGTTGAAACGTGCAACTTCCTATGATTCGCATTGTACAAAGCGTTTGCACATTCGTTTACACTAAGTACCATATTTGGAAAATCACGAAAATCACTAAGTACCATATTTGGATTAAATTCACAGCACGCGCAAGCTCACGCTCGATGGCGTAATCTTGTTTTTGAACAAGCTTGGTTAAATAAAGTTAAATTTGGTTAAATTCTCCTTTTCATCTTCATGAGGTAGTCTGGGGACCTTCGCTTCGATACACTTAATATATTTCTTTAGTTTCTGTAAGAAATTTACGGCGTTTAGGTCGAAATTCAAGCAAACTTACCGAAAACCAAAAATTATGTTGCGTGTATTATTACGTGTATAAAGCATTCGCGTACAAATTCTTCGTGTTTCCAAATATGGTACTTAGCAAAATGAATATTCAAACGCTGTGTGCGCGCGTTACACGTTTCAACCCTTATGGGTTTCTGGTACAGTATTATTAAATTTTTGTACTTTTTTATTTGGGAGGCATGCTGGTGTTCTAATTACCAGTGCAAGTCTGTAAATTGACTGCTTGGTTTTGTTTGTTTTCACTTTACAGGAATTCGCATCAGTGAAGTTCTTGACAAGCGATACTGTGTGTATGGCTACACAGGGGCAGGAGTGTTTGGCAATGTTGTACGTGCAAGAGATCAAGCAAGGGGTAACCAAGAAGTGGCAGTGAAAATCATCAGGAACAATGAAATGATGTAAAATGATTGTTTTGCTGTTTGTTTCCTTAATTTAGTTTGATTTACATCGTACATCAGCAACATTTCATTCTGGTGGTTCATGTACTGTAAATGTATCATGCTAACATTAACTTGTTGGATTGTTAAATTATATGTTTTCTTGTTTGCTCTATTATTAATCAGTACAGTGTTTCATTTTTAATATTAATTTTTCTAATACATGTATCTTTCAAATCCTAGGCACAAAACTGGTCTGAAAGAACTTGAATTCCTAAAGAAACTTAATTCAGCTGATCCAGACGACAAGTATCACTGCCTGCAATTGTTTCGACATTTCTTTCACAAGAATCATTTGTGTTTAGTCTTTGAATCACTCAGGTAGGTACAAAAATTAAGTAAATGTAGACAGTGCTGTTCATACTGTAAATATAATACATGATTGTGTACATCCTTATCTTTTTTTTATTGACCAGGGCCCGGTTGTTCAAAGAACGAACACTAACCAGGAAGCGTGAAATTTGATTCAATTATAACATCATTGGTTTTCTGTTGATATCCTTCTGTCCCTCATTTACGTGGAGAATCTTCAAACTTAACAAAACATTAGCTATAGAAATTTTAAACAAGAGAAAAAATTATTTGGGTTAGTGTAACGTCTACAAACAACCCGGCCCAGTGTTTGGATGATACCATGTGATGTACCTTATTACATTAAATTTTTGTGACACGTTAATTTCATGATTCCAAAAAAATCGCGAAATTAAAGTGACGCGAACATTAAGTGTCCTGAACATAACATGATGCAAAAATTAAGTGACTCACATTAATTTTTGTCAATAATCAAGAAAGAATAAGTTTAGTACCATGGAAGGAAGGAATTTTCAATGTAACTGGATGTTGTCATCAATTGACTCAAGAACAATAACTCACCTACATACACATGCATAACCTGCTTGTAGACATTGTGATAACTAGCTGCTCTGTTGTTTCTATTGCTGAGATTTAGTCCTGCTCTTGTGTTTTTATTAATTTTGACGTTATTGTTCCTTTGTTGAAGTTGTTTTATTTAACTCGAGGACATGTTTTAATAATGCCAAGGAAATGTAAATTTTGTCTTACTCAAAAACGCGAAATTGAAGTGATTCAAAATATAAAATTTTCGCAAAAAAGCGAATTTTAAGTCTCGCGAAAATATGCACATCTCAAAAACGTGAAAAACAAAACAAATACTGGGTGTTTTTCCTTTTGGTTTTGTATGTGTATGTTGTGGTTTAATTTTTTATTTGGTTTAAATTTTTCAAACCAGTAACTTGATTTTTTTTTTCATTGTCTTATTTTTAGTTTCCCTATTGTTATTTTTTGTAAAGCTTTTGGTCTGTTTTATTCCTACATTTAGTATGAACTTGAGAGAAGTTTTAAGGAAGTATGGTCAGAATGTGGGACTGCATTACAAAGCAGTGCGATCCTACAGTCAGCAGCTGTTGCTTGCCCTGAAGCTCTTGAAGAAGACTGGTATAATCCATGCAGACATTAAACCTGATAATATCCTGGTAAGAAACAGTTATTGATTGTTAATTGGTAGCCAGGAAAAAAATGTTCAATGTGCAATAATCAATAATAATAATAATAATAATAATAATAATAATAATAATAATAATAATAATAATAATAATAATAATAATAATAATAATAATAATAAAAATAGGCAGATTGTACATTAACTTACATGTACAATAAGATTTTTCTACCCTTTGTAGAATAAATTATATTATTGGTCACTGGCACTATTCATTTGCATTTTTCTTTTTATCTACGAATATTTTAAAATAACACACTGCTCTGAATATCTCAGTATTATTTTAGACTGTAGAAAATCCAACTTGACTTAACAACCCTCCAAGTTTATTTTTTTCCTAAGTGGCCATTTGGCCACCGACTGCTCAAGTTTGGTCGCCAGTGAAAAATTTTCTCAATTTTGGTCGACAGTCTGGCTACCTCAGTTTCAATTTAGTTGCCAGCTCCAAAATTTTAGTCACCATAGCGACTTAAATGGTCTTAACTTGGAGGGTTGCTTAATTCCTTGCTCCCCTCTGAGAGAATAGGGCCATAGACTGCAGAAAAAAGGGAATCCTCGAGCCATGCGGCCCATACTGCCGGAGCTAATCCCAGTTTCGGTAGCATTTAAGCGGCTAGGAATACTTCCCTCTGTGTGGGATGCTAGTCCATCGCAGGGTACCCCCCCCCCCCCCCCCCAGAGAGAGGTAGTGTGAGAGCAAAGAGAGCAAACTGTTTTGCCCAAGAACACAACACAGTGACCCCAGCCAGGTCTCGAACCCGGACCACTCGATCCGGAGTCCGGTGCACTAACCATTAGACCACCGTGCCTCTTATAGCAGAAAATAGGCTAACAATTGTCATTAACATTGAGATACTTTTTGTCATGCTGGGCTTACATGTTAATGTGGGCTTTATTGCTTATTGCAACAGGTCTTGCTGTTTGTCATATTTCACTTTGTTCATTGTTATTTTGATGTTCCAGTAATCAATTTATTTTCTGCTTTCTCTCACAGGTGAATGAATCAAAACTTGTCGTAAAGCTTTGTGATTTTGGATCGGCCTCATTTGCTTCTGACTGTGATATAACTCCATATCTAGTCAGTCGTTTTTACAGAGCACCAGAAATAAGTAAGTTGTTCTTAATGAAAAAATTTAGGAAATAAACCTGGTAGCCAAAACCTAAGTTTTAGTAGTCTTTGGCTAGTTGGCTACCGTTAGTCTCGTGCCCTGAGAGGTGTTGGTATGCAAGGCTGCATTTAAAAACATATCAGCATGTAGCTGGGACAATGACTAAGTGTCTGTTTACAAGAGGTGTCCTCCTATGGGAAGTGTCCATGAGCAGAGGTTTGACTGTATGACTGCACTAACTGTACATTGTAGATCTGCACCTACATGTACATGTTGGACATGCTGTACTTCTTTAAAAGGAACAATAACTATTTCTTACCTTCACATCCGACTGTACATGTGCTGAATCTGTTGAAATGGTACCATGGAAGAAGTCTTTATTTCAAACACTTTCAAAGGTGGTAGATTCAATAGCCTATCAGTAAGTTTATGGTTTGAGCCATTAGCATTGTCACTCAGTGTTGTGTTCTTGGACAAAAGATTAATTCTTGCAATGCTGTCTATAAATCTGGCAAAAAGCTGAAGAGGGGTGACAAAAATAATGCTTGGGGAGTAGCAGTACCCTTCTACACTATAAGTTACTGGTATTAAAGTTAATGCTCTGGAGACCAAGACTAGGCTTGCCCCAAAAGGCACCCCTTCACTTGCAACATGAAGGTAGAGATGTAATTTTTATATTGTTGTTTAGTTATAGGAGCAAAGTATGACTACAGCATAGACTTATGGTCTGTGGCAACTACAGTGTTTGAACTTTACACTGGAAAGATTATGTTTTCTGGGAAAACCAACAATGAAATGCTTAAACTGATGATGGACTACAAAGGGAAAATACCCAACAAGATGATCCGAAAAGGATTACTACGAGATCAACACTTTGATGAGAATTGCAACTTCCTCTACCATGAGGTGGACAAAATCACTCAAAGGGTAAGACGAGTACAACCATTAAATTTTTGGAACAAAGTGATGCAGTGGTGGATCTAAGGGGGGGGGGGGGAGGGGTCAGGCCCCCACCATAATTTCAGGCCAAACCAAGGCCTGTAGGGCTGAGAAAAATTATTTTTGAGTGCAGCCCCCCCCCCCCCCCCCCTATTCTTGGAGTATGGATGATTGGGCCCCCCACTTACCTAAAGATCTGGATCCGCAACTGTGATGGGTTACTGTATGTTAAGCTTGGTAGAAATACATGAGAATGTCATTATTACAGTCATTGATAAAAGGAACAGTGTACTGTAAGGTCATAGGTTTGACTCCTGTTGAGAGACTTCAGAACTTTTGTCACTGACTGTTTAGTAACACAGTTGGGTAATATTTTTTGATATTTTTAGTCAGATGCTACAAGTACCCTTTTCCTTGGTATTGCTTTATTGTTTGACCTGTTGTTGTGCCAGCAATCTTGAAACATTTACCGAGGACGTTGTTGTATTAGCAACTTTTCCTTGTTTAATTTTGTCCTAGAAGCATATACATGTACACTACATAATACAGTTACTGTACATTCCCAGTCATACGCAGCAACATTTCCTGTCTTTTTTCCATGTTACATTGTGTGTAGAACCAACTAAAACACAGGTAAATAAAAACAGTGTTTTTAGCTAAAAAATTACCAGTTCAAGATAGCTGTTAGCTGATAAGCTTAACTTTTTTCCAGGAGAAGATAACTGTAATGGGGGCAATCAACCCAAACAAAGAAGTGTTCGAATCATTACTTGGCTACAAAAAGCTTAACGAGGAACACAAACGGAAAGTGATGCAACTGAAGGATCTTCTCGACAAATGTCTCATGTTAGACCCAGCAAAAAGGATCTCACTCAATCAGGCTCTCACACATCCTTTCATCACAGAAAAGGTTTGAGCCGATGAACACTGTTCATAAGACTTGATTTCTCTCTAATGTTCTTGAAACCACCATTCATTTCTTACAAACTATTATTTAACATTTTAAGAGTGGCATTTGGATAGTTTGCATACTACAGGTATTATGAATGACTGCATGCATCTCCATGAACTGTTGTGCATAAACCATGCACAAAGTTACCGTATTTGTTTTTATTTTGAAGTCATGGGGTCCTGCATATTATTTTATTTTAAAGATACATTAACATGTACAGTAGGTATGTGTTATGATGTACATGATAGTGCATGTTCTTCTGGCAAGCCTTAACTTATTCAAATTAAACTGTTGGTTGCTGCACACATAAGTTAATTTTTTAGCTTGTTACTGAGGGCCTTACACTTTCTTGCTGTGCATAGACATAATTTTATTTACTAAATCAGGGTAAAACAAACAGGTCACACCCCATTGAAGCCTACAAAAGCCCTGGTCAAACAGTACCAATATTTTGTATTTTTATTTCGTGGCGCACCTGCAAACTAGCTCTTCAGCTAAGCATGCTGACCACGTTAAATAAAGATTGCGTGATTGATTGATTGATTGATGAATATAAAATCATCCCAAACAACTTTGTCGAGACTTGTTGGAGAAGTTGGATTTCATCCAACAGCATTTCAAAACCATGTGGAAAAGTTCAACATGTTATATCCATTTGACCACCCCATGCATCAGCACGATAATGGCACAACAGTCGAAGATGTTGGATCAAAGTGTTTGGAAGGTTTGACCATGGCTGGTGTTAGTTGAAGTGAGGGTGAGAGAACAGTGCTTGAAATGAGTCTTCAAAGTGTGTAGTATTTTAATGGTTCAGTTTCAAATTGCATTTAGCACCAATGACTAGTGAAGTAAAGTGCATTCTTCATGTACTTAATGAGTTACATGCACATGTACCGGGTACTTTTAGAACTTGATGGAAAAAATAAACCTTCAAGATGCAAATGATGCTGTAATGTACATGTGAAGACCACTGCCTAGTCTGTATTTCACACAAACAGTTAAAAACACAAAAAAGACCTAATGCCATTAACAGACTTGTTGAAATACTTAATGCTATAATTATGCATTAATGGTCTTGTTTATTACTGTGTGATATAACATGTAGATTATTATTATAGCAACTACTGTAAGCTACAGGTAAAGTTTGTAAGTACAGTTATAAAAAATACAAGTAGGCTGTTGGTCATTGTTTTGTGAGCTGAAGAAAAAATAATAAACTGTTTGATGTTTTTGTTTTTCTTTCACCTATTAATCTAAAGTCGCTTGTGAACCTGAAGTTTCAAAGTGCCTTAACCTGTTTCTTAGGTTCTGGCCTACAGTGTGTTTGTTAAGGAATTTACAATTAAATCAAGCTTGATTTCTATGTGTATGATAAAATTATCTGTAGACTAATTGTTATTATAATTATTATATTATTTTAATTATGGTTGTTCGTTTAGTTTGGAAAAGACGTTATTAAACTGCAGTCATGGAATACAAACTTGGGCATTTCTTCTCATACATTAACTGTACATTTAACCCTGTTCAAATTTAAGCAAAAATCACATGCATTAATGAAACGTATGTTATTAATTTGAATGGTTTTCCATTCCTACATAACAATGTAGCTGTGTCATGAGATAATAGGGACCTTCAGATCAGAGTATGAGTACGACTTCAGACTTTCAATCTAGTTAGGTTCTCAGAGCCCTTGCTCCTTGCTGACCAGTTGAACAGGAGACAGTCAATTTTAGATTGGTGTGAAATGGAATAATCAAAAGCACAAGCACCAGCTGAGATTCAATCCTGTACTCTTGCTCTGATCTGATATATATATCGGCGATATTGTTACAAAAAGCGCCTTCTAATAAGCTATTTAGAAGCAAAATTACTTGAAACCAGGTTCTAGATTTGATTGTTACTGTCAGTAGAACTTCAATGAATAATTTTATGACCTTGTTAATTATTCTGATATTTTAGTTTCCCTTACAGGAACAGCCTTAATACTGATTGAGAGTCAGCTCAACATGTCCAAGAATAACAATAGAATGTATTTCTCCAATACCTAGGGTAATGTTGACTCTTACTTGCTGCTACATCATTGTAACAATTAGTAAGAAATTTTAGAAGAAAAAAAAAACAGAAGTTACTTTGAAATCCCACCTCTTTGAGGCTCCTTACAGGTGACCCCATAGTTTTTGGGTTCCAGACCTCCTAGCAGCAGATAGTGTATTTCAAATTCAAAATGGCTGCTACAAATCAAAAGGTTCATTAGCAGGTGCCATTATATTTTATTCATCCTTTAATTTGTTGTAAGGACCCCCTGCGATTGAGCTGATCAGAAGCACGCCACAAGACAAAGTTTTCTTGTAGTGAACTCCATCCATCAACAGCCATCCATCTACAGGATATACCTTTGGGAGATGTATTTATTTTATTTCTTAATGAATTTCTTTGTTTCTGCACACCTTCACCAACAGTGTATCTAGCTTGCAGGAACTGAAAGGACTACCTTGATTGGCAGAAATGGAAATAAAAATTACAGTAGACATCAAGGCTGTGCTCTAAGAAAAATTACAAGGAGCCCAAAGGTTCCAAACTATGAGATCCAGGGTGCCCAGCATAAAGCTTATATGAAAGAATTAAGATTATCTGGTCGCCCAAAGACAAAAGTTAGTCGCCTGAGGCACCTGGGTACCCTTAGAGCACAGCCCTGGACATCATTTACTGTGGTTGTCTGTAAACTAGAATTCAATCTGTGCTCTGGCCACTTCATCAAAATTAATCATTACTAACAGTATATTGTACCATGTTATTGTAGTTTTGTTGCTAACAATTTCTTTTCTTGCATATTGCCTTTATGCTGCTGGTCATGCTACACAGTATCCTATGGTTATTTGGTGAAATGGATTATAGAGATAATCGCATCTTTATTGGAGGTATTACTGAGAGATAACACAAAGAAGATATGGAAAAAAATCAGTATTTGCTATACTAACATTCGTTGTAATTGAAATTTAGCTCAAAATTTATCTTGGTTTCCCATTATTGCAAATTGAGAATATTTTGCTATGTATTTGTAGGTGTCTTTTTTTACAGTTTGTTCCCTTGGCAAAACGTACATGTAATTTAGCGTTTTGCACTTCCTTTAAAAAGATTTTTGTGCCTTTCACTTCAAGTCCGCAAATTAAACCCTAGGGTGTGGCCATTTAGATGAAAACTATTCAATGATCAGTTCTTTCATGTGGTACCGTTTATTACACCGTGCAAGGTGATTGTAAAACTGGAGTAAACGCTTGTATGTGTCCATTGGAATGAAAGCTGTTGAGAAGTACTTTCTGCACTGTCTGTTAGAATTTCATATTTTCCAAAGAGGAAAGCTGCAACCATACACAGGAACTTAAATCTAAAAATATGCAGAATTGCAAGTGTGCGCATTTACCTGATTGTAATTGTCGTTGCTGGGCTAAGAAACAATACAATGTTATAATGTTATTATACATTACTTTCTTGAGGTGCCACCAACATACATGTTAAGTAAAGTAAAGTGTAGAGTTACCATGTAACTCCGTAAGTGGGTTCTACTGTTTCGAGCAAGCTTGGGTTTCTAGCCCAGTTACGCCTGGCAATAGTGCAAGCTAAAATACTTTTTCCTGAAAGCAATCTGGAAGCCTAACTGTTACACTTGTCAAAAACAAAAAAGACGAAACAAACAAACAAAAATGTTGAGGGAAAGGTGAATAGTGTATGTGACGTGAATATACAGCGGCCTAACAAACAAAGACAGGAGAGGTGGATGCGACAGTTGTTTGGCAGACTTGTGAGACTTGCAGTTGAATTGTATTCGTCTTTTGACATGTTAGTTTTCATTCAATGCTAAACATCCCAAAATTGTACCCAAAACAAACTTCAAACCCTTTCCCATAGTCTCTAATGCTCATATTCATCAGTTACATCAACTTGGTTTCCCATCGGTGTTTCTTTTTGTTTTCCACTACAGGTGGTTAGAGGGCAGTCTCTATGGTAACCAAAGGTACTGTAGCACCATTTAAATCAATATTTATTTAAAGGCACTGTGTCACGGCTAAGTTAATTTTATTTTATTAAGTTTTGCCAAATACTTGCTATGAAATTTTTAATGTTTGCAAAGAAATTACTTATATGGATCTAAGTTGCAAAACCATAGCTTTATTGCAGCCAAATATGTCTTCTGGGCGTTATAATTTAACGTTACAAGCAAACAAGATTAACTGTTCAGCCCAACAGTATTTCAAAAACTCATATCTCAATCCGTTGCAATCTTCGTCGCTTTTGGCCATCCGTACCTTTTGTATTTTTTGTGTTACTGAAATGTTCCTTCACTGTTTTAAGAGGTTATTTTTATATCTCAACGAATTTTATTGTCATTTCTCATGCCTAAGTTTAGCTAAAATCCGTGGCACAGCTCCTTTAATGATGGAAATTTACTTTATTTACTAATCGAAGACTATCGAACACTGCTGTTCTGACTGGAGACGTAGAAGAACGCAACAGTGCATACCAATTGTTTGACTTTTTTGTTTGTTCCGTGTCGTCTTGTGCAGTTTTCTCAATGGTTTAACAGATACTCGGCCTTGCCAGGCAGGGTTTGTAAACTTATTGCACGAGAAGTGTTTTATGGTAAAACCTAGGCAGCTAAAGTTGGTTACTGACTGGCTATCGTCAATGTTGTCAGCCAGGCACTTGCCAGCCACATCCTCTGAGACCCAGGGTCAGTTAGTCAAGGCGAAAAAAGTAAACTCAGCAAAAACTCGGAGCGCGAGAGTTTTTAAGAAGTGCTGAACCCCTCTTAAAAACCCTCGTTAAGATTTGGGGGTGGGGAGAGGGGGAGCTAATTTTTTAGGGGCTTATTGTAGTTTCCTTCATTCTTGGAAACCAGAGCTGAGCGCCGTATTGTTATATGTAAGACCCGTTGGCTTGTAGTCAGACGTAAATCTTTAATGGGTCAAAAGCTTTGTTACTCATATACTTGTTTTCTTTTCCTAGGTGAGTCTTGACGGCTTTTCAAAACAAGCATATGGCCCGTGAACTTACAACTTAATCAAAGATTAAGCTTTGCGCAGACTAAGCTCGTTCTCAGGACCTTGCTGGCACTTCGTACTCATCAAAGAAAGACTGCTTAAGGACTATTAAAGCTTTAAGTGTGACTAATCAGTGCTTACAAGATGACAACTCTTCTCTTCTAAAGCTTGACATCACTTTACCGTGCATAGCAAATTGTCCATTCTAACTCATTCTTCGGACTCAGCTTTGTGATTTCTCATGTAAATAGTTTGCAGCTATTTACAAAGAAATCCTCATACAAGGGACAGCTTTACTCCATTTAAATAGGCTTTAATTACAGCTGACAAGGTTTTTGCTTAAGGAAAAGTTGGCTCTGGGACGCATGATTCCATTGGCTAGATTTTAACAAAGGGAATTAAAAACGGTTGATTTGACTCATTACATTATAACAAAGGAAATTTAAAATCTAGCCAGTCAAAGCAACCGTTTGAAATTCCCTTTGCTAAATATCTAGCCAATCAAATGATATGTCCCCACAAACTTCTTTTTTCGTGCTAA
>NC_135761.1:7372960-7647960 GCF_052425735.1 Oculina patagonica | reverse complement strand
TATTAAACTTACTTGAACACGAACAACATTTGTCTGTCTTGGTTAAAACACAGAACTCAGTCAATTTTCATTCCAAAGCTATCATCCTGTTTTCTATATTTTTGACAGGTAACTGAAAAAATAAATGTATAAACAAATTTCGAAGCGACAAGAGCGTAAACTTCGCAGCTCAAACTTCTGATCAAATTAAAAGTCCTGGATGTCCACCTTCATGCTTGGCTGCCCTTAGCCAATCATAAGCCAGAAATGGTGTTTTCCCGCGAACCTAACTACAACTACCAGAAATCTTTGCGCTTTTACGTCATAATGCAAATGGTCTATTACTGAATTTTCGTGCGCCTTTACTGAACTATATATATGCGTCAACGAAAATACAATCCTCGCGAAAATTAAACGCAATAGGGTGACAAACGAGGCTTTCAGCTGATAAGCACAGATGTTCACTCGCATTTGACAACCTTCCAGACGTAACGGCGAATTTTTCTGCTTTTCCTAGTCGCATAGTACACCAAGAGATTTACACTTGGATTGAGAAAGGCGAGGGTTGCTAAAAAAGGTTTAATAGCTACCAGGAACTCGAGATTCTTGCTGCCGTACAAACCAAGCGCTACGCGTACACAAACACCTGGCATATAACACAGGAAAACAACACTAACCATGAGTAGAGCTGTCTTGGTGCTTCGCAAATCTTGTTCAGTCGGACCTTGGCTGGCATTCATCTGAGCTTGTATTTGCCTCTTATGACGAAGTGAGTTCTTCGCCATCTTGAAATAACAGACGAAAGTGATGAGCACTAACAGCGCGGGTGGAATAACGGTAAATACTCTGGCGGTGTTTATGAGGATGGTGGAACCAGGGAGAAATGGAACCACTTGGATTGTTGCGAATACAAGCGTAAACGACCAGGAAGCGATAATGGCTCGGATGACTCTTTCTTCAGTGACGAGGGTTTGATATCGCAGAGAATGTGCGATACAAATGTACCTGTCCACTGTTATCAAACAGATGCTCAGACAGGAAGAAAACAGTAAAGCATGAGTCCAGTAGCTTGCGAAGCCTTTCAAAAAGTTGCTCTGTGTTAATAAGCAGTCTCCAAGGAGAAAACTGATATGTCTGGCGGTTATCAAGGGCTGTACCAAAAGTCCGATTAGCAAGTCGGACACTGCTTGCGATGCAAGGAGAAGGTTGCTTGGTACCTCACGAAGTTGGGGAAATTTGATGACAGCCACGAGAAGTAAAGCGCTTCCTCCAACCGATGTTACAGGCGAACAACCATCGATGATACAATTGAGGACTGCTAGAGGAAAAAAAGAAGCGCCTTAAATGCGGCTAAGTGTAGTATTTGTTTGTAATGTCGAATGGACAGCTTACATCAGTCCTGTTCACAATGATAAGCTTGAATAAAAAATCCTCGCAACCTCAGCAGTAATTAAGGCGAAATGGATGTTGTTGAATTGACGGCGTAATTTGTCTAATTTCCTCTTCAACTTTTTTGGGATTAATGGAGAGGACATTGCTATCACTATTTCGGCTCATGTTTGTTTGTTCTGTTGTGTTCGATATGTTCGCTAATGATCTAAACTTTATTTGTCAAGGAAAAAGCACAATAAACCTGAACGTCATAAACATACGGCCACTGCTCGGCCACTGCCGTCATCTGAAAACGAGCAGCAATCAAGTAGAGAACGGTTTGCACGTACCAGTAATCACCTTTCTTATATATGCTATCACGTTTTATTTTATTATTCTTTTTTAATTCTTTTTTAAGTTCTGATCAAAGAACATAAAATTTAAGAACTCAACTCCGACTGACGAAGAGACATAAATAAAATCGTCAGTGTTTTTACAAGGTAGATGGCTTATCATTAGGTCGGCGTGGTTTTCATAGCATGAAGCAACTTTGGAGTTATGCTACTCCCCCTGGATGGGATGCTAGTGCAAGACTCCAAGAAGAAGGGAGGGGGGGGGGGGGCTGCTCTCGAAAATAATTTCTCCTAGCCGTACTTGCCTTGGTTTGGCCTGAAAATAAGGTGGGGGCCCGAGCACCTCGGGCCCCTCCCCTAGTTCCGCCACTGAACATTATACAGTAACTAGACGTAGCATAGCCCAAAATTGCTCGCAAACACTTTGTTACGATAGCAAACAACACCGCGTCACGTTTCGTCAACTTTATTTAAAAAACAAAACAAAAAAAAAACAATCAGATCCGAGAAATTAGCAAACATGTGAAGACTTTATTGATTTATTTAATTGAATTTAATAATAATAATAATATAATAATAAATAATTTTTAAAGAGGAGGCTCCCGTCACGTGAAGTGGTTTTCAGAGAGGTCCTCAAATAAAACTAATTACAAGGTTAAAAATCAAGTTAAAAAGATAAAAATATAAAATTACAAGTATAATGTTCTAAAAATTAAGAATAATGTTCTAAAAATAAAAAGCTAAAAGTACTTTGCTATTTGGACAAGCTGAACAAACGCTGGAAGCGGCTGAAAACCACTGAGCTCTCCTATCCTTGTCATGTTATTATACACGGTAACCATCAGTAATTTATTGATTCAGCTGTTGCCTATAACGTGGTGTGCTTAACAACACTTCTGATACCTGACTCACCACACGAGGCATTTAGGTCATTTAGGACCCGTCCATACAAATCCGGATAAATTTGAAAACGCATCTTTTTTGCTCCGGGTAGGCCAACTGTCCACAACGGAGCTTTTCGAAAACGGTCTCCAAAGTGGAGAAATTTGAGAACGCCGGCTTGGTGGTGTAGTGTGGACGGCAAAAATGGAGCTTTTCGAAAACGCTAACGTCAAATAGTCATGTGATCTCTGTCAAAAGCAAAAAGCAAAAGGCCCGCGAGTAAGAACCTAACATTTTAAGAACCTGTTAGGCTCAGTAAAATTTGCAAATTAGACCCTATTTTTATAACACCCTATTAAGCTTCAAATTTGAAAATAGGTTTTTATTTTCTTAAACTGATTGAAAATGTTTACTTTTGGGAAAATAAGTTTTGACAAGGCTTTACTGTGCATGTATACAATGTTGTGTTTCTGAATGATTAGTGCTTCATTTTTACATAAACATTTTTGTGGTATGCAAATTTTATACAAATATTAGGCCAATTATTAAAAAAAGTTCTAGAAGCAACAATGTAAATTTTTCCTCAGAAAATAAGAACCTATTAAGAACCTAAATAGCCTAAAATTGTGTTAAATACCATCTATGTAAGAACCTGTTTAGGCTAACCTGGAAAAACTAGGTTCTTACTCGCGGGTTTTATTTTATGTAGCTCTACTCGTGCGTTGCGACGTTGCGTTCCATGTAGCGTATCGTTTTCAAGTTTATCCGGATTAAGGTGATGTTACACGGGACAACTTGCAACAACAGGTTTGGACGAAAGTGTGTACGGAAAACATTTTATCCGTTTTCGAGGCAAAAACTCCGTTTTCAAATTTCTCGGGATCAGTGTGGATGGGGCCTTAGATTAACGTTAATATTAAAGCGATATCGGTGTTCCAAACAACACTTGCGTGTCTCAGGAAAAATCAATATTCATGACAGTGAACAAAGATAAGGTGATTAAGCGGGGTATTAATTCATGATCTTTCCTTTGTTCCCTTTTTATACGAATATTTGATTTTATCCCGACGCACGCGTGTATTTTTGGAAAGTTTATCAAGTGTTTTATAACGGCAGCACTGAAGGTATGTCAATTGAGCAATATTATTTGAATGTTAATCGTGTAACATGCAAACTTAAGTATTTAAAGCCACGCATTCGGTATTACTTTGTGCCCGAATGCACATACGTTGACTAAATAATGAAATGTCAATGTTTCTTGGATTAGCTTTACTTATCTGGCTATTCCGGCTGTAATGTAACGTTGCCCCCGTTATGACAATTCTTACGAAGAAACAAGAAGCTGCTCACAGCTTTAACTCGGGCTATCTTACTCTACGTCACGGACAACACAGTTTGGAAAAAATTGGCAATGGTAATCAAAATTGTCGTTCGAAATTTGTCTCAATCTTTATCAGTCGGAACTATTCTTGGTTATTTTCGGTTTTTATTGCTCCTTTGTTGTTTCTCTATGTTAGAAAACGATTATTTTGAGGTTTCCTTCAATTTGAAAGGAATCAGAAAAATGTGATATTGCTCCTTTAAATCCATCTAGTGTTTCGTTTGTTTTTGCATATTAAATTAATTTACAAGCAAAGGAACTGAAGTTTTGGCAGAAACCACCAATTTTACCACAATGTTAGTAATATAAACGGCATGTAGAGGCGATGACGTTTCTCAAGGGGGTCTTAACTAATTTTCAGGAAATTTGTTAAAACGTTAAGTATACTTAATAAAAGTAGCTGATCAAATTGAATACAGTAATTGCGGTTCAACAAAAATTTGCGTTATCTTGTAGTGTGACATCCGATATACGATATTCAATACTTCTTGCGAGCGACACGCAAGGTCAAGCGTTTCCATTGTTTGTGATCATGTCTGTCCACTGAAAGCGGAATTCAATAAAACTCACAAATACATAATTTGTCTCTTTCGTTTATACTTTGTATCAGTCCTTTCTAACTTTCCAGGAGTATTTTGCTTCGTGTTTTTTGTGGCGATTTCTTGTTAACTCATTCGGTGCTATTGAGTCCTATTGATCAGTCGATGGCGACAGAAAGTGGAACAAATTCCGCCCACTGCCTCTGGCATAAGGCTTGACTGACGTCATCGCCTAAAAAATGCAAGCAAGTGATGCAGCATTTATTTTCATTTTAAAAATAACTGCATGAAAACGTGAAAACGTGACATCCGCAAGTAAACAACCAAGGCAAAGTTTTGTAAGAGCAGCTCTGATGCTTGTGGTGAACCCATGTGTTTTTGTCGTAATATCAATTGATAAGTTTTAAGTGTATAAACTCACACATATTTCATTGTAGAATTGATTCCTTGGAAACGCATCACCTGCGTGTAAAAATACAAGCGTAAGAGAATACAACATTTGATCAGCTAAATCAAGTGGGGAAGTCAGAAATATTGTTGTGTCTCAAGCGCCAAAAATACTGTAATAATATATTTCGAACGACCCAACACCTATTTTCTGACATCATAACTACTTTTTACCCTATTTTTAAAACGCGTGTTCACCTAATTGCAATAACGTTGTCATAAAAAAAAGAAAAAAGGTAAATATGAATTAATTATAGTTTCATAACTGGTAGCATGCATTTACAGAAAACTCACGAGTTTTTCACTTTCAAGTCCACTTTTAACAAGAGGAATTTATTTATTTGTATGTTGAGGCCATTTGTACGAATAAATTTCATGCATGCGCTTAATTAATTTCTCTTTGTCTTTTTTCTTTTTTCTATGACAACCTTATTGCAATTAGGTGTAAATATCACAGGGGAACTTATATCTTCCTTGCAGTTTTGCTTGACACTATACGCGAAGCTGATTGGACGTATCGCTTTTTTTCACTAGTGAAATAAAGCAAAAATCAGAATTCTTAAAGTGCCACTAGGACCAAATTCTTCGTATATAATGTTTTTGCATTTTCGTAATCTGTATGTGGTTCTTACTCACCTGTCCAAACCGTTTTGCTGTTTGAGCACGGGAAGACCGTTTTTTTCGACTGTATTTCTCGGGGGTTTTTGGCCGCCATTATTCAAGCATGTTCCAGGGGAAATGACGTGGATCGTCGCGGATTTACCGGATGTGACGTCAAAGACTCAACCTCGTACGCGATTTCGCTTGTATCTCTTCGAATCTCTACAGAGATGGCTAGAGTTCTCTACAGAATTTCAGCCTTTCGAGACTTCACAAATACAATTTAAGTCCACCAGGCTTAATTACATTATGCTGGGAATTTAATGTGTGGTACATTCAAATCTTCGAGCAGCTGTTGTCCACAAATAGTTAAAATTTGCTCGCACACACACGAGCGAACCTTCCGACTGACAGCCGGCTGCTGCATGAGACAGGTTTGTGGTAGTTCATTTTATACGGGGATTGATCTCCGAACAATTTAGACGGACCATGCATAGGCCTTCTTCTGTGTGGTTTAAAATAAGCACAATGCCGTTGTTTCACCTTCAACTTCAACTTTATTACTTCCATCACTTACACGAACTACACGAGTTGTTTACACGAGCAATAGCATTAAATTACAGTGCCTTGCTGCTTATAATTTTATTGTCGATACATGTACTCATATTTAGCCAATCTTGCTTTCAAAATTCTGTTTTTTTTGTTTCTGTACAGGTCATCAAATGTGTGCTTTACTTGTTTTCTTAATCTGTCAGGCTTTATTGGTACAATGAGGCCCAGGATACTGTGCATGGTTGTATATTTCGATATATTTAGGTTGTTCAACAATATTACAAGTACATACCATTTGAGAAATTACAAGTATACCATTCGAGAGCATCATTATTGAAAGCATACAATGTAGCATGGTAAAATTCAAAAATTCATTGTGCTATCTTTTATTGCCACTGAGAAAAACCATATCCTGAGATCTTGCTTTGAGGAATTTAATAAGAGCAACCAATGTTCACTTTTGCTTGTGGGAGGGGAGTGGCTACATTTCGATTTTAGTCCTAAACTTCACCACAGCCTGCTTTCAGTATGTTAAAATACCTCAAATGGCAATCAGATCAAACAACCTTAGGCAGAGACAAGTTTAGCCTGTGAATACAGCCGCCTCTCATTCGAGTCCCTCACAGAAGAGCGAATGAGAGGCAGCTGCATTCGCAGGCTAAGACAAGTTGTGTACATAAAATTTTGCCAGCGACATTTTTGCCTGAAATTATATCCCTGTAACACTCCCACAAGCACCACCCACCTATGACAATGCCTTGTGTTCCTTGAAAAGAAAAAAGATTGGAAAAAAAAAACTATGCATCATGATGGTGCAAAATGTATGTGTGATGAAAATGTTGTTAACAGACAAACTAGCCATAACTTGACTATGATAATATTATTATGTCCCTTGTTATATAATAACAACAGTCATTTTATTTATGTAAATTTTATTGTCTGAGACGTGGCATTCCATTGTGTTCAGTCATCTATTTTTATTGTTCAACAATCCATAACAAATAATTGCTTAAAACTTCCGTACTGTTGTCTGGGAACCTGATCGTGATGATCAAGGAAGTAC
Organism: Oculina patagonica; assembly: GCF_052425735.1. Classification (NCBI taxonomy): domain Eukaryota; kingdom Metazoa; phylum Cnidaria; class Anthozoa; order Scleractinia; family Oculinidae; genus Oculina; species Oculina patagonica. The sequence goes on along the minus strand of NC_135761.1, from coordinate 7,640,793 downwards.
TCAAGAAAGTGGACTGTGAACAAGAAATGGGGAAATTATTTTGGAGTGATCACTAAGCAAAATACTCACTTAAAATCGATTCAAAACCTTGAGAAATACAAAGATAGTGAACAGAGAGTTTAAGGTTTAAATTTCATGAATGATAAAGCTTATGTTCCCCCTGACGTACAACATTCCGAATCAGGCACTTGAGATATTTCTGCATGGCCAAAATTTGTAACCCTGCATTTCATATAAGCAAGCTTTGCTTTCAAAATGAACGCTTTGAAAAAAATAAAAGAAGAAAACGACAAAAAACCAATTAACACACTACGTACCAATTTCTAAAATTAGCGTGTCGACAAGGCGGACCGAAGTGACGGGTATTCTGAAGTTGCTCCTGAGAATACAGACTCAAAAGCACACGAGTTCACGTGGCTGCCTTTAGCTTCTTCTCAAGCGTACTCCACGGCTTCTAGATCCTTCGCAATACCTGATCTGCGTTGTCGTTGTACTATTGAATGTTTCTATTTGGTTTGATGGAGAATAGCTTGCTCCTAAAGGCTTGGAGGACGGATAATTTCATCGAATAATCGCCACACTTTCGAGCAAAATCTCTACAAAAACAACACAGGGAAGGTCACGTGTTGAGTCTTTGACGTCATAGTGAGACCTGCCGCTGTGAAATATGCGGGCTCACCTGGAACCAGATTCGAGCAATGGCGGCCGAAAATTTGCAGTTTTCGGAGCTCGAAATTTTTATGAAGGAAGGCTTTTTAATTTTTCTTTCTGGATCAAGGTTCTCTATAGACCCCGGTGAGTTACTCTGTGGCAAAAAATGTCCGAAAAAAAGTTGTGAAATTTGGTCCTAGTGGCACTTTAAAAAATGTTGTGGTTATTCATCGTGGTAGAGTACAATAATAAAGTGTTATTTCGTTTGTCTCACGACGTAGTCACGTGTGATGGAGATCGCGACGTTTCGACTGCATACTGCTAGTCTTCATCAGGCGATAAGGTCGACTGGTTGTGCGTTAGCTTATAAAGCACACGGCTGCGCTGTGATTGGTTGGTTTTCAACAGCTGTGATTGGTGCATTTCGATCCTCAGTGTTCTGCATGCTGGTGTACTGTTGTTCCCTCGGCGGTCCGCAGTCGTACAGTTTTCCTGTTGTTGTGTTTTTTGATCGTGGGCATCCATGCCTCAGGAATTTCAATTCCACTGTCCCTGTTGATATTATTAGGGTGAAGTCTTATGTGAATCGCCTCTTTGACCCGGCGTGTGTACCAGTGCGAGTCACGATCAATAAACTTTACCTCATTCCAAAGCGGGTAGTGTCCGGTGTTGTTGGTGTGCTCTGCAACGGCGGAAGTCTGGGTGCGGGCGAGTCGGATGTCCCGGTCGTGTTCTTTGATCCTATCTTGCATAGCTCTTCCAGTCTCGCCGATGTAAACTTTGCCACATTCACAGGGAATCCTGTAAACAACGCCATCTTGCTTAGTCGAATCAACAGCGTCTTTTGGTGTATAAACGGCAAAGAAACAAATGCACTTCTCTCAGACGGAAAGCGATAAAAGAGCACTTCAAAAACAAATCGGAAAGTGGGCGTGAGAATCCGCGTGAATTTTGGCATACATATCGCCCCTTCTTAAACAGTAAAACTAAACAAGCAAATGACATAGTTCTTAAGGAAAATGAAGTTCCCATCACAAACAAGAAACAGATTGCGGAGTTGATGAATAATCACTTCGTCAAGGTGGCGGAAAATGCTGATGATATAAAGGAAAGTAATTTTGGAGAAGACTTCGTGAATCATCCGAGTATTTTGGCAATTCGTAATGCACAAAGACATGCACCGGTACAGTTTAGCTTTCATCACACGAACATGGTGTTGGTAGAAGAAATGCTTCAAGACATGAATACGCGCAAAGCATGCGGGCACGACATGTTACCGCCCAGGCTGATTAAGGATTCTGCTTCTGTGATCGCCAGGCCGTTGACAGTGCTATTCAACTGCTCTATTGATCAGAGTAGGTCTCCGGCATCTTGGAAGATGGGACAGATTACACCAATATTCAAAAAGGACGATGAACTAAATAAAGCAAATTACAGGCCGGTTACTGTACTTCCTGCGCTAAATAATGTATTTGAAAGACTCCTGTCAGCGCAACTTGGTGATTTCTATAGCTCGATTCTATCGGACTATATCGGCTCTTATAGGAAATTTCACAGCTGTGAAACTTCCCTGCTGCGCATGACGGAGGAATGAAGAAGGATGAGAGATCAAGGGGACATTGTGGCAGTTGTATCTATGGACTTGTCAAAGGCGTTTGATGTAATCCAACACTCTCTTCTTCTTGCGAAGCTCAAAGCGTACGGATTGGACCAAGCAAGCTGTGCCCTGCTTAAGGACTACCTTTCCTCAAGGAAACAGAGGGTCAAGATAGGGGATACTTTTTCAGGGTGGCTACATGCAAGACGAGGCGTGCCTCAGGGAAGCGTCCTCGGTCCTATGCTTTTCAATATTTTCATAAATGACATTTTCTTGTTTTGCGGGGATGTTAAGTTAAATGCTTATGCAGACGATCACCAAATATATTCATCGGACAGTGATCCAGTTGCGCTAGATGGGCGCATGCGTAACGCAGTCGAGACAGCAAACCGGTGGTACCGGCAAAATGGAATGTTGGCCAATGATAGCAAACATCAGGCTTTGATCCTGGGAGAATCGGAACACACCTTCTCGTTTCCTACAAAGGACTCAATCGACATTTTAGGAATGAACATTGATAACAATTTAAATTTTCACAATTACATAACTCTTATTTGCAAAAAAGTCAACAACCCGTTTAATGTATTGCTCAGGTTCAGAAACCTTATTTCCAGAGACATTTTAATAAAACTATATAAGGCGTACATACTCCCTCATTTTGATTATTGCTCAACAGTTTGGCACTTTTGCAGTGCAAACAACAGGGACAAAATAGAAGCTCTTAACAAAAGGATTCTGAGATTCATTTTAAGTGATTTTGAATCGCCTTATAATGTGCTGCTAGACAGGATAAACTGTCTCCAACTTCATGATCAACGCATCTGTAAATTCCTTACTATTAGTCCAGTCATTTTGTCGTTGGACCTGCAACTAATTGTAACAGAAGCTTTCTGACCGTCAATCATTTTAAATAAGTCCCTAGATCAACATACTAAAAGTCCCAAAGGATCCATGCATGGGAACATCGCGAAAATTTAACAGATTCTAAGCCGTGCTTTTGCGTAACATGAAAACGAGGCTCAAAAACAGAAGGTCTGTTATTATGCTTGTTAACGGCCAGAATTTCATTCATTTCATCCAAAAACCATGAAATATGCTTCAAATATGCTTGAAAACTTTCATCCGGAGGAAAAATTAAACAAAAAGTATTCAATAAGCAAAATAAATCTCATTATATTTATGTTTTTAATTGTGACTCGAATCGGTCTACACCAAAAATGGTAGTTGCGATAGTTAATTATCATTTAATGGAACGCACCAACTTTGCAAGCGAGCAAACAAATAAATATATCTTTCACAAGGGTGAAATATTCTAAAAGAACATCGTTTGTGAAATGAAAACGAATTTCACAGTTTCTTTAAGCTCTTGTGTCAATCACCGTCATCATCGCTATCATCGAAATCTTGATTAGTAGAATTTGTGCATGCTGTACCCCTGCTTGACCACACGCGGGGGAACACTCCAGGCCATGCTTTCGGCAGGAACATCTTTTGCTGGCACAATCCAATGAACAGTTGCACCTGATCATTCGAAGTAGGGACTCTGGTGCAGCCGGCAAGTCGGTCATCACGGGCTGCACTTGATCGTCGCTCAGTTTCCAGCCCCAGTCTTCCACAGACATGTCTTCGTCCTCACCTTTCCATTGCTTCACCTGAAGGTATTCTCTTTGGCTGTGATACCTGGCCGCTGCAGACATCGGAGGCAGATTCTGCGGCTGTATCTGCGAACTCTTGGTTGCTAGTTTTTCACAGTACCTTTGGTATCTCAAGGTGTCGAGCTTCTCTTCTGGCTTTCCACCGTAGAGGGATACTAACAATTCTCCGCCTGCTGCCACGACGTCATCTAAGGGGGAAGGCAAATCAAACACCTTTGCTTGCTCCCTGAAGTGTTGAGAGTTGACATATTTCTTCAAAGCTCCGGCCTTGCCAATTCCGTATGGGCGCGAGGTGGTGTCACATCCCGAAACAGCGTGAAGGAATAATATGTCACGACAAACATTGAAACCAAGCTGCTCTTTAACTTTCTTTATATTCCAGACCCGTCTCCTGGAGTTCGCCTTAGGTTGTCCTTTCTCGAGCAGATTCTACAGCTTTCTTCACAATAAGAACATCGGCGTCGCCGTCAGCGTGATAGGTTGTACAGTTGCTCTTCTTCAGAAAAAGGCTTAACATATTTATGAACCGCTGTTTGTTCTTGGAATTGGACAGGAAGTCATCCTTCTTTAGCGTTACTTTCATGTCCTCTGTGAAAGTTACGGTTGGGCCAGCTTTCCCCACTGCTCTTCTCTGCTGCGTCATGTCTTTGGTAGACACCTTGTCATAGCCATCAAACACGACGATGGGGTTTACATATTTCTTTACCACATAGCTTAAGCCACAAACATCCCGATACGTCATGGACCCTCGAGGCCACGGGATTCGGTGAAGTAGAGCTCCACCATCTAATACATACTGAACTTCGCCTGCTGGTCCTGAAGTGGCACCAGGTGACAGCTTTGCCCACAAGGCATCAGCAAGAGCTGGTTTTTGAGGCTGGCACAGGGTCAGGGGAGAATCAAACAATGCCGTCGGGTAACTGCACAGTTCATAGCTAAACAACTTTCCCAGGTCATCGGAACTGCTGCAAGCAATGATTAACCTTTGAAACAGAAGTTGCGGATCGATCTGCACGTTGTCACTTTCGATCTTGATAGACGACTTTGAGGCAAGGGTGACAGCCTGTGCATTGCGCTTGAACGTGTAATCTGCAACTGACTTTCCAATCATCGAGGCTAATATGTTCTCCCCAGTAGCTCTAGCACGATCCACAACGACAGCAGTGCCTGCACTTACGCCAGTCATGATGTTTACAAGGTTTGGGTTGGGTACAAAAGGATTCCTCTCAGCGAAAGTTGTCAGAATGGCGAGTGTGTCCTTCATATCACGTTTTTGTCTTGCTTGTGACATGTCCTTGTTCTGCTCTCCCGAGTTGAATTGCACCCCCGTCAGTTCTTGCATTGACCGGTTTGCTTCAGCACAGGCCGGCATTGATAAAAGCCAAATGAGTCGCTGCTGTTCGGTCATGCCTCTTCCTCTCGTTGAGCCTCCACTTGTCTTCAAGCTTCTCATCAAAACTTGCTCAATGACCAGATCTGATCTGATAATCCTGCCCATTGGCGATCACTTCTCCTTACAACATGGAATCCAGCTATAAAATCGCGATACACACCAGGATGCTCATTCTGAAGGTTGATCATCGACTGGAGGTATAAGTGCGCGCACTTGACATACAGGCTGTGCCCTGATGCAGCAAGATATGACAGCATCTCCGAAACTGTTTGAAGGTGAAGCTCCCAGTTGGCTGTACGTTCTGCCTTGATGAAGGTGCGCAGTATGTCAACCATTTCCATGTACTGTAGCCAAAGTGCGGCTGTGCGGCTTGTACCTCTGGTTATGTCTCTCTGGTTATGAGCGCGTTGTTGAAGAGTGGTCAGGACGCCTGCAGCACTGACTTCCCCGGCAGACATTTTCTTATCCATCAGCTCCTCAAACAACGCATGGGCAGCGTCAACTAGGTTCGGGCCCTGTGCGTTTCTGGGAAGATGGCCATTGGTGTCTGCTGTGAGGCTGTCGTGGGCTGCAAAAAGTTCAGTCAACGGGTTAAATCGTTCTACTGAATAAAATTAATTTACAGTTACAAATTGAACTAAGGTTTAAATACTTACTACTCTCTGCATGGTCCAGATGGTTAGCGCCGTTCTCAACCTTCATAATTTCATCGCTTACTGCAGGTTCATGTGAAGTTGATTGGTTATCTGATTCACCTACGATAAGATAAAACCAAATTCCAGTGTTATTTAGATGTATATTGTATAACTTAGAATAAAATAATCTATTAAACGAATATTCCAGTGAGCTAGTAATTCAAGGTTTTACTGCAAAACTTGTTTACCTCTCTGTTCTGAGTGAGCTGCGTCTTCGTCCGAAACGTTCAGGTGGTGCACAGTGGGCGGTCCATCTAATTGCGCTGCAATGAATTTAAGAGAACAATTAAATAACAACAACAACTTGAAGCAATTAGTGTATTAAGCGAGCACTTCTTAAGACGACAAACTACAAACAAGCCACCATACCTGTATGTTGAAGATGTGGAATAGTCACTCCGAGAGCTTCTGAGTAAAGAAGTGCATTTAAAGCTGCATCGACGATGAGGTGCGCGCGGACTGCGCGTGCAATGGCTTTGCCGGTCAGTATATGGTCAACTGCGTTTGACGCATATATTAAATCCAGAACTTCTCTCAACCCTGATCCTGCCATGAGATGACCAATGCTTCCAAGGAAGCTCATTTGTGTGTGAAAGGCTCCCAATCGCAAAATTACTTTGCGCAAGTCACTGTTAGCTGGTTCGGTGCTGATTATGTTGAAAGCCTTCCACCAAAGAGGCTGGTCAAATGTGACAATGGGGTTAGCGATGTTGTGACGCCGCGCATGTTCAGACACAAATTTCAGAGTGGAGGAAATACATGTGACTTCACTTGGGTTCAGGTCGATCATCGGTAGAAATGTTATTGACGACTTCCCCTGATGGCTACCCCGGTGGACAGCTTGCATCATTCCAGCCCATGCTGGGCGTGTGGTGTTAAACAGCAGGGACGTCTTCCAAAGTATGTCCAAACTCGCTGTGGGATCTATTACTCTTGCAAGAACTACGTCATTGTACTTTATTTCCACTTGTGATTGCCTTGGCTCAGATGGCGGGCGTATTTCAACTTTTCCAGCTGCTGAGATCTCGAGGACTTATCTTTCGTCTAGGGACGCTTCTTTTTCGGTTTGTGCCAGGAGTGATCGCACAAATCATGCCCATGCCATGAAAGGTGTCGTTACCGTCAAGGGTTCGTAGATTATGGTCCACATTGTCAGCTATGTACTGAGCAAACTCTCCGTCATAATCTGGTATATCAGTTCCCTGGTTCAATGCAGCATTTTGATTAAACAGCTGTACTTCTTGGTACGAAGAACAGAAGCCATGGCAATGAAGGGTGTCTATTAGAAATCTCAATGCGAAGTTGTGATGAAGTTGCACTGCTAAACCAAACTGTAAAGGCGCAAGAATCACTCTAGGCCGCGCCGCCTGAACAATGGCTTGTCCAATTGATGCTAACTTCACGTTATCTTTACCAACCAGAATACCCTCCAAAAACATCTTTAACGTGACTGGAAGGAATTTAACGTTTTTCTCAGCTTCTGTTTCGATTGAAGGGTAGACTTCGCCAGATGTTTGAAGCAATTTGATGTCATTCTTGATCAACCTTGAGGCAGTTCTGATAATATTTAATTTTTCCGAATCCAGATCAACTTCCTTTTGTTGTAAGTGAAATTCGTGCAGAATAGCTGATGCAGTACTTCTAAATGTTACAACATTTGGCTTTCCGTTGATCTCGGTTATAATAATCTGATCGCCAAAGTGTTCCTGAAGTCTTGCCTTCATATGGGTGGGGCTATATGCGGCAGTAGTCGAGTCACCAAGATATTCCTCCATTTTATCCATTAGATCCTTGACAGTAATTTGTTCGTCGTCGTTCTCCTTAAGAAAGTTCACCACTTTGACAAAAGCTTCGTTTTTTTCTTCATCTTGTAGACGTCCGATTTTTCTTTTCTTACTATCAGGCTGATCTGAGGCACTGAATACTTTTGGCATTTGTTTTTTGGTCCTGAAGTTGACGCTGCATGGCTGATGGTAAACAGCACCGACGGACGGCAAATCATAGACATTTAAAACTCTAGCCTGTACCACTTCAGCCCAAGAATCTCCCCTTTCAGAACATGCGTCTAAAACCGTCCCTCTTGTTTCAAGGGTTGTCACACGGAACACCTCTCCTGACTTTCTCTTTTGTTCCTCAACATCAATTTTGTTACCACAGTAGAAACAATCAGTTTTAAAGCTAAACAATTTCTCAGTATTGCGATCCAATGAACGACGTTTACTTGCGGTTTGCGAGCTTGTAACTTCTTGTCTGTTTGCTTGGGCAATGTTACTTGGGTAGCAATACGTGCGGCGGCATGTCTTGTGTACCTTTTGACCGGGAACAGTTTGGATGTTGTCATTGCGCTCTGCGCTTGCGCGGTTGATACCCTCACTTCCCTTCAGACGGAGAGATACTATGTCATCTAGATCTTCAAGCGTGTTTTGGCAAATCGCACAACACATTTCATCCATTTTAGGCTCTTGCTGGTCTAAAAATTTACCAGGATAAAAAGTAGACTGTTAAACGTGCAATAGAATCATAGGCGCTTCGTGTTTAGCCCAATAAATCTCAGCAATCGGGTAAAAACCTTTTGGAAACATATCATTCTTTATGAGTAGAAGAAAGGATAATATTGTTCTTATTTTAACTCACTGCAGCATCCTGTGCAGTGATCACGCCTTTTAGTGGATATTGTTGAAGCCAGAATGTAAAACGTGGCATTTCAACTTCGTTGAAAGACTCAAAGAAATACTGTAGCCGCAGAAATTTCGTTAGAATCACTTTAGAAACAGTGCATTCCACGTGATATAAATATGATTCAGCAAAGGGAAACTTCTCCATTTTGAAAGAAAAAAACTACTCTTGAAGAAAACTCAGAATACACTTACCTGGTCGGAGCACAGAACATTGAAGTTCTCAAGCCATTTTGTTCGACGGAGATTGAAATTTCTGCAGGCGTCAAACACAGCACACTATACCTGCGAACTCTCCCGCCTTGGGTGTGAGTCTCACGCCTTGGGCGTGAGTCTCACGCCTCCGAGTTAAAAACTTCGATCTCACGCTAACTCACGCTTTTCTTTCTCTTTCCACACGAAAATTAAGCTTCCTTGAATTGTATTACTATTTTTGAAGAAAGATTTAAACAGTTCAACAAGTTTCATTAAAAAATTAAAAAAAAAAATGAAAAATCGCTCCAGATAAAAAGCCAACTTAAATATTGTCATTTACACAGGGTTGCGACTTTTTTACGCAGCAAGCACCTAAAATAGACTTCAAATTAAAGTTGTGTACAAATGAAATATTCCAAATTAAGTTGATTTCTAAAATAAGAAAACCTCCCAATTGAGATATCGTTTCAAATTTTGTTGTATTTTTGACTTTTAAGACATAAACACGCGCGTTTTTGTAAAAGCTTTATTCAGCCTCGTTTCCATGCATCTCTAAAAACGTGTCTCAGAGCTTCTCAAAAAACCCATTTTTCAGTACCTTCCCCTAACGGGATTTTCTGGGACTTTCGATATGTTGTTAACGGTGAGTTTCTCGGTCAAAAACCGTTGGAATTTCTTCTTTGCAATTAGTTGCAGGTTTACCCATTATTTTTAGTAAAATGACTGGACTATATCTTGTACAAAAGTCTATTTTTCAATGACTATCCAGCCTATATGAGAAACATGTTCTCGTTCCGTTCTACTTCATACAACCTACGTGGAAACTATATACTGGAAATGCCCAAACCTAGAACTACAACTTTTGGTCTTCACTCCTTTACTTATCTGGCAACAAAAGAATGGAACTCTCTACCTAACTTTATAAGGCTATGTAACTTATCTGACTTTAAAAGCACATCTGCAAAGCCAATTCAATTAGTTAATATAAGTCAATTTTAAATATGTAAATAGTAATTTTTATTTTAATTTGTTGTTATCTATTTCGTTCTCGGAAATATTAGCTTGTTAAGCTACTCTAAATTCGAGTTTAAATAAAGTTTTATTATTATTATTATTATTATTATTATTATTATTATTATTATTATTATTATTTCGGCCGTACTAGTTGTGATCGTAGTGTAGTTTCCGACTTGAAAACAGCGCGTACGCCTTGTTGTTGTAGGCAGCGGCGAAGTTGCTCGGAAAGACCTTGGACATAAGGTAGAACGGCAGTAGATTTAAACTCAGCCACGGGTTCAGCACTGGTGTTCGGTTTTCTAGTCTTGGTGATCTTCTGCAAGAAAGAAAAAGGATAACCATTAGATACAAGAACAGATGACAGATGTTTTTTCTCCTTGGATATTACAGATGGTTTTGTTACGAGGCGTTTAGCGCGTTCGTAAAGACACTTTACAATACCGCGTTTTACTGATTGAGGGTGATGTGAATCATACGCTAAGTATTGATCAGTGTGTGTAGGCTTCCTGTATACGCTGGTGGTGAGGCGGCCGTCTAGTTCTCTCGAGACTGCGGTGTCAAGAAAGGCAAGTTTGCTGTCACTCTCTGTTTCCATGGTGAAGCGAATGGAAGGCTGCTGGTTGTTAAGATGTTGTAAGAAGCTATCGACGTTCTCGCGATCCAAGATGGTGAAGGTATCGTCTACGTAGCGTTTCCATATCTTAGGTTTGTAGGATGATGAAGCTAATGCCTGCTCCTCAAAGCTCTCCATGTAGAGGTTAGCAATAACAGCGGAAACTGGGCTTCCCATGGCTGCGCCTTCTTGTTGTTCGTAGATTGATCCGTTATACTGAAAGTATGTGGATCTCAATACAAACTTCAGAAGATCAGCGATTTGAGCAGGTGTTAGAGTTGTGCGGTCAGCAAGGCTGGGGTCATCCTCTAGTTTCCGTAGCGCGGCTTGTACAGCGCCGTCGATAGGAACGTTGGTAAACAGCGACTCTACGTCGAAAGACACCATGACCTCGTTGTTCAGGATCGTCTCACTGCTGATGGTGGACACGAAATGGGCTGAATTAGTCACCGTGAAATCCGAGTTACCTGTTAAAGGAGACAAGATGTTAGCTAAGTAGGCGGATAAATCATATGCAAAGGTGTTAACACATGATACAATAGGTCTTAATGGTATATCGGCCTTGTGGATTTTTGGTAAACCGTAGATTCTCAGCGGCTGTTTATGTCGCGGTCTGATCTTATTATAAACAGCCTCTGATAGATCTCCGTTTTGTTTCAAGGTCAGCAGCTTTTTAGACAACTTTCGGGTCAAGCGGTCTGTCGGGTCTTTGTTCAGAAGCTGGTACGGTCTGTTCTCGATCAGGGTAGACATCTTAGTGCGGTAGGTATCAGCATCAATTCGAAAAATGGTTATTGATGAATAATTTGATTTGGAAAGCAAGACAATTGTGAAGTTATATATATATTTCACTATTAAATACACGTATTTCAATAAAATGAAGATCAGACTATATAACGTGCAGATGACGAATAATTCGACGTTTTTAACATAACTGAACTTGGTATTATTTAAACCGGCTGGATCAGTTCGAAATATTCTGTTGGAACTGAAATATTACTTGAGAAGGATGATATAACTATTCTATACTTATTGGAAAGACATAACTGGGAGCAAGTCGGCTATATCCTAAAATGACTTGCATTGAAGGACTGTGGCGGGAACTCGCCGAAGGATACTTGACTTATGATATGTCCATTAGCGTTCTTTTTCTCCGTGTTAATTCTTGTATGGAATTCCGGTCCTGTCGTTTTCCGTCAAGATGAGCGTTTTCGTTAAATATCTTGTGATTGGTATCGTTATCCTGGTTGCATCTTGTGATGAGCCTCATTGAGCACTACAGAGCTGGGTAGGGACGTGTGTTCTTTTAGGCGGACGGGTGTGAGTACAAACAGCAACTGTGGAGCTTGGAACTGGACTAGCTTGGACGTTATCCAGTGAACATTCGCTGTGGACACTTGAAGAATCTGGACAGATGTAGACTGCGGTGCTTGTGTTGAATTCGGTCGATGATTTCAGGTCCTGACCTCTAGCATGGCCATGAGAGGACATCAACAGCAAAATGATGAGGAATTTAAGAAGGAAGATAGCTGTTTTCTTACACTGTAGAATAAATGGACCACGAGCAAAGTTGGAAAAGGTCCGGCGGTGCTGGTTTGTCGTCATTATGTCGTTGACTGGTTTGAACTGTTAAAGTGGTCAAAGGTCGTGCATGTGTTGCTTTTAGAGACAACATGATGGCGTGAGTGTTGCCAAGTTTCAATGTTCCGTCTGCAAAATTAATAATCGCATCATTGGCCAATAGGAAATCTCGACCAAGAACAGCGTTGGTGGTCATATTTTCTATAACGTGGAACTGACAGGGAAATTCTCTTCCGTGTAATGACAAGGGTACTTCGATCTTTCCAGCTGTCGGTAGTTTCTCGCCACTAACTGTATCCACTCGTGAATAAGTGCTTGGGACAATGATGGGTGAGGTCCCTTCGGGAAAGGCTTCTTGTAAGAATGCGGCGTCTATTACGGAGATACAGGCTCCTGAATCAACTAAGAGGTCAACGGGACAACCATGTATTTTGGCTGTAACGAAGGCATTGCGTTGCTCTTGTTTGGAAGGTAGACTTTCGCCTTTTGGAAAGTCTGTAGACGTTCGACCTTTCTCTTTCCGTTTTTGGTTCTGTGAAGGGGCATTGTCATGGTGCACGTTTGCCTTGGCTGCTCGGTTTGTTTCCAGTTTTGAGTTGCTACTTTCTGGTAAGGTCAGCTTTTCATATGCCAGATTTTCTTCAGTCACGGTAGGAATTACATGGCTCTTCATGTCACTGGGCCTGTCTGTGGTACAAACTTCTATTCGAATAACTAGAGCTCTTGGTTGCTATTGGTTCGAAGGGATTTTACAGAGGCAGCTTTGGCATGATGCTTGGAAATGGTGACAAGGTCCGTCTTAATTTCACTCGGTTGCTTCTCGTTTGCATTCGTCTCAGATGGACTGCTGACTGTGATGGTATCAATAGTGCTAATAGTTGGAACTTCTGAACTCTCAGGTGAGTTTGATATCGGGTGGCTTCGTCTAGCATAGTAAACTGGTTCAACTTGCTCATTCTGGGTATTCGGATCGCTGGAAGGCTGATTAGGCGAGGGGACAACTTGTTCAAAGGCAGCAATTCTGGGCTCGTTTGCTTGAGTGTTGCTGTTAGTGTGAACCGCTTGGGGCTGGTGATAGCTTGGACTCTGTTGGAATCGGTGAAAACAATTTTGTGTCACGTGACCAACTTTTCCACAAATGTCACAAATGGATCTTCGGGATGCATAAGTACGCATAAATCCATTCATGCGGGCTTGCATTCTGCAAATTTCCTCTAATGCACCGGGATAAGTCAGGGTTGACATTTGGTGATGTTCTGTTTCTGTCGTAGTTATCAGCGGTTCTTTCTCTCTGAGGTTGAAAATCTCTCTGGGCAGCCTTTAATTGGCGATTTTCTTCTCGTAAACGCTGAATTTCGCTGTTGTTTGGACTTTCGTGGTTAAAACTCTGAGTTGGTAGGCTGCGATAGCCTGAGTTCCAGAAATAATGTTATGGAGTTGGTGCATTTGTTGTTGTAAACTGGCTAACTGTTCAGCTTCTGAGGGCTGTGTCAACATCGGCTGAAATGCGGCGATTTTACTCTCCATATGGTTTTGAGGTGAGGTCTGAATATCCTGCGGCTTTTGCTCTAGTCGGGACATTAGTTTTTCAATGTTTTTCTCAAGCTTGTCTATTCTGGTGTTGTCTGAAATTGTGGTAGGCTTTGCGTTCTGAACAAGACGTGAAATGTCTTCTTCCCGTCGTTGTTGCAATGATTGCTGGATGGAATAGATTAATCTTGCAGTATCTTCGGCCGCCGCATAAGTCTTGGGTTCTTTCTTTAAAACGTCAGCTTAAATATCGGCGCGTAGGCCTTGAATAAGATAGCTTAGTTTGTCCTCATCACGTAAATCTAGGCAGCTAAATTTCTCGTTTAAATCTGCGAGAAAGTTTTCAATTGACTCGTTAGGTCCTTGGCGTCTAGTGGAGAGTGCTTGTCGGAGTCTGAGATGGTGATGTGCAGGAGAAAAACGTTCCTTTAGTGCTTCTTTAAGTGCATCATAGGAAGCTTGCACTGTGTTGGAGAGGTTGTAATAAAACGACTCTGCTGGGCCAGATAGGTGTAAGGCCAACTGAACGGCTGCTTGATCACTGTCTGGGTGTATTTTTCTATTAGCAAGGAAAGAGCAAAGCGTTGTAGCCAGCGGTCGACATTTTCGTTTTCTCGTCCGTGCAATGGAGTAGGTTTGGCCACTGTAGACTCGGCCACAGTAGGGATTTGTAACGAAGCTTGTGCTGCTTCAAGTTGTCTGCACATTTGGTGTTGAAGGTTGACCATTTGTCGTTGAAGATCGGTCATTTCGTCTGAATCCATTTTAAGATCGTTTAAACTTTCTTGACTAGAATTGATCGACGAGCCAGGAGATATAGAGGCAATGATTCCTTTATCGGTGTGTCCTTTTTCTGTTTCTATTTCAGTGGGTATAGAAACTGTCTTTTTACGGGACGAGGAGGGTAAAAGAGGTGTTGTTTCGTCCTCGTCTTGTTCAGACTCGTGAACTACTATTTTCTTCGTCGAGGTCCGGTGTAGTACTACGGGACGAGCTTTTCTCTGGAGTATAAACGGCGTGAAGGGCCGTGGAGGGACGGGATTGTCCGGCCTGGGTGGCTGTTTGAAAATTCGTGGAGGGACTGGGTTGTCCGGCCTGGGTGGCGGGTAAAAAATTCGTGGAGGGACGGGATTGTCCGGCCTGGGTGGCGGGTAAGAAACTCGTGGATGGACTTGGTTGTCCGGCCTGGGTGGCGGGTAAAAAATTCGTGGAGGGACTGGATTGTCCGGCCTGGGTGGCGGGTAAAAACCTCGTGGATGGACTTGGTTGTCCGGTCTGGGAGGCAGTTTCTTGGTTGAGTTGACGTAAATATTCTTGTTGTAAAATACTGGGCGAAGCTGGGCTATTTCTGCGGGGCGATCCGCTTGGTTCGTGGACGGGTTCCGTGTTGTCTTGGCGATGACAGGCACAACGGCAAATTCCGGTGTTGGAATCAAAATATCCCGGTGGACTAAAACAGTCTGGGTTATGGACGATTTGTTGACTTTTCTTTTTTTCTTGAACTGGTAAGAGCTTGTATTCTTCGACGGAGATTATATCGGGCTGTTCGTTTACCTTTGGTCATTCGCGCAACAGGCGAACAGGCACAATGTTTCTTAATAAAATATTGTTATCGTACAATAACAAAGTACTATCTTCGGCTAAAAAGCACGATAGATTGTAAATAAATTCAACAAAGTTCTTGGATGTAAACGAACAGAGTTCGTGGATAAACACGCAATTTCGAAGTGACTTCGTGGATAAATACGAGGTGTGTAACTCTCGTTAAATAACTTCAAGTGGAAATAAAACCACGAATACTCGAAAAGTTTTAGTTTCCGAGGGATTACCTTGAATTATTCGTTGAGTTCCTTTGTGTTGTCGATTTTCTGTCCTCGTTGATCGTCGTAAGAGCTGAAAGAACGTCTCGGGTTCGAACACCGCTGTAACGATACGTTTTATGACTATCGGGCGCTTATTTGCTTGTGCTTGAAACTCACGACGGATGAATGGACGATTGGTTCGGTAAATAATGTATTTCGACGCGGGACGGGGAGGACAACTCGGTAGAGCCACTGGCTAGGCTGCCGGCACTCGTTACGTATGCCAGAAGTACGGAGAACTTGCTCTTTAGCGTTAGTGGACGATAACACAGCAGAAAACCATGAAACTTCTTTGGAACTCAGCAAATCTTCTTTATTGTAGGTTAAACAATGACAGTACTTCACACTAACTCATAGTACAACTCTCGAGGTAATCCTCATAGTCCTCAATGACCTCAAGGTAATCGATTTGTAACAGTTTACCCGTTACTTATATACTAACTAAGGTAAATACAGTTGTCTTTCGCTATTGAGTTCTTATACAAAAGAGATCTTAGTAAATAATAAAGGTGGTAAATTGCAAGCTCGGGATAAATAGTGAAGAAATTATTCAACATGACACGAGCGTGGGACAAAGAAAAAATCTGAGTCCCCGATGGGAATCGAACCCATGGCCTCCCAGATACCGGTTGGTAAGATTCCCAACCGGCATGGGTTCGATTCCCGTTCGATTCCCGTTCGATTTCTTCACTAAAAGAGATTTTATTGTACATGAATCAAAGTTAGTTTTCATGCGAGAGATTGATGTATTTTCCAGAATATAGTATTTTCATTGGTTAAGTTGTAATTAAAAATCCAGATTAACTTTTGGTTCGTTTACCTTGAGAAATATAATGCGAGAATAAAAGGTTACTTTTGAAATGAAAAATCTATTATGTTTATGAATAGATTGACTTATTAAGCTATTTGCAAAGTCTGGGCAGATGTTCCTTTGAGATCTTTTCCTAATGTAAACTTTGTACTGAACTTATTGTATGCTAAAATAACTACTTCTGAATTGTATTGTATCGTTAACCATATTTGGAAAGAAGGTCAAGATTTCAGATAGAGTGGTCGTTTCATGTGCAATTCAGAGGTATTTTCTGGTTTTGAGGTATTTTTTGAGTTCGCTTCCTTATACTTAGATAGGGGTCTAATTCCTATCGTGACAATATATTTCGAACGACCCAACACCTATTTTCTGACATCACAACTACTTTTTTATTACCCTATTTTTAAAATGCGAGTACACCTTATTGCAATAACTTTGTCATAAAAAAGAAAAAAGGTAAGTAGGAATTAATTATAGTTTCATAACTGGTAGCATGCATTTACAGAAAACTCACGAGTTTTTCACTTTGAGTCCACTTTTAACAAGGTAAATTTATTTATTTGTATTTTGAGGCCATTTGTACGAATAAATTTCATGCATGCGCTTAATTAATTTCTATTTGACTTTTTCCTTTTTTCTATGACAACCTTATTGCAATTACGTGTAAATATCACAGGGGAGCTTATATCTTGCTTGCATTTTTGTTTGAAACTATACGCGAAGCTGATTGGACGTATCGCTTTTTTCACATGTGAAATATAGCAAAAATAGAATTCTATTTGCAAGGTCGTCTAAAATTCTCATTCTACATAACAGGTCAATTTAC
Source organism: Oculina patagonica (assembly GCF_052425735.1). Classification (NCBI taxonomy): domain Eukaryota; kingdom Metazoa; phylum Cnidaria; class Anthozoa; order Scleractinia; family Oculinidae; genus Oculina; species Oculina patagonica. The sequence continues at coordinate 7,623,692 of NC_135761.1, read as the reverse complement.
TGTGCCTCTCTTTCAGCATTGTTAGTTCCCTTCTGGTAAATCGCGCGGGGTGCAAAAGATACTAACAACAACTACGTGCTTGGCTTATCACTGCATCGAAGGAATCATGAAGACTTTGGTTTTATACCTCTCGTTAATCTTTATGTGTTTGGCAAAGTCCTCTGCTGATCTCGTATCACAGCATTCCTTCTTTGCTCCTCTGGATGAAGACCAAAAAGTGAAGCTGTACTGGAATGTCAGCATTGCAAACAAAGAAATTTATTTTACTGTGGAAGCTCAAACAACTGGATGGGTCGGTTTTGGAATCTCCAGCGGTCAAGGCAAGATGGAAGGAGCTGATATTCTGATCGGTTGGGTGAAAGATGGTAAACCTTACTTTAAGGTAAAAAGAAAATGAGTTATAAGATTGACACTTGGTTAATTTAACGTTAATGAAAAGCAACCAAGCCCTCGAGTCACTCTATTTAAATGTACTGTCCAAGAACTATCGGCTGATAGTGACCCCGTGGAAATTTGACGTGATTAAAACAAATGACTAACATGCTAACATCTTTCACTCTATCTTTTTATTGTACACCACTAAATTTTCTTCAGAACGGCCATTCAAAAACGAGCATCTTGAATTAATTTTTACGTTTTAGGATAAAACAGATAAAGGACTTACTTGAAAGCCGAAATCACAAACGAAACAAAACCAGGCAAGAAACCCACTAAATGCAATGAATTAAATGAGGTTTTCTGTCTGTAGGCCCGCTTGTTGACAAAAAATTCTCACGGACGAAAACTTTCCATCCGGGTATATTTTTCTGTCTCTCTGCGGATGAAAAATTTAAACCAATCAGATTCCGTGAACTATAATGATCGATATAGGGTATCTGCATAGCCAATCAAATTGCGCGTTTGCAAATGGTGAGCCACTGTAGTGGCTTGTGCTGATACGGCTCAAAATGCTCAAAAATCGCTACGTTTGTACGTCAATTACCCAGCTTCCATTTTTGACTACGTGGCAAATTGGTAAACGTGAAAGCTGCTATTTTAAAGCGTATGAAGCTGACAGCTTTTGTACTTCATGCAGGATCGTCATGCGACTGGTCACGTGACACCTCAGATAGATTCGCAGCAGGACTATGAGCTGATATCTCTGGTGGAGAATGGCGGGAAAACTATAATGAAGTTTAAACGAAAGTTTGAAACTTGCGATTTTCAAGATAACGCAGTTCAGGTAAATGTTTACTGACGTACTGTTTAGCGACTCACGATAAGTAATCGTGTGGTCGATATATTTTTAACAAGTTCGCCATGTTTTTATTGTCATTTTTATTTTTATTTTTTATCAATTGTAATTAAATTAGGTTATTCTTTGCGTATTTTTATCTGATTGTAATTTAAATCGGGTTTTTATATTTTTACTTTTAAATTTCAAATGTAAACGCACTGAGACGTATGTAAAGTGCGTGCTTAGAACTGTTATTATTATTTATTATTATTACTTACTAATTTACCTTTCATACAGGAGGGAACGACCAAACTCATCTACGCATTCCATCCAGACGATCCCTCCTCTGAAAATGACATTCCGCCACATGATTTTAAAAGCAGAGGAGCTCGAAGTTCACGACTACTCAACACTGTTGGTAATGTGCCAAAACTTCCCGATGATACAAAGACTTTCAACTTTACCGTCAACAAGGTAATATTGCTGAGACAAAAACACTTCGGTTTCTATCGGTTATGCATGTGTTTGCAATAAGGGAAAAACTTAAGGCCTGGCTAAACCAGAAAACATTGTTCCTTGTCATATTTCCTAGGTGGCAAAATTAACGGGAAGCAAGGAAAATGTTTTGCTAACCGAGTGGCTGAACTAGGAAACAATGTTCCGGGAACGAAGTGTAACGCATTCGTTTAAACTGATCAACATTGCTTCCAGCGTGGCTAAACTGGGCAACATATGTTTCGGAAGCAAAATTTGTGTCCGGGAAGCAAAAATGCTTTTGAGTTGAGGCAGAAACACTTTTTGTTTCCGTGAAGCAACATTTGTTTCCGCAAATATGTTTTTTCGCGTAGTAAAACTGGCAAACATTTGCGTCCGCAACAATGTTTCGGCAACGGTGTTTCCTAGTTTAGCCAGGCGTTTAATTCCCTCAAGGCAACACACGAAGCCATGCGTTTGGACACTGAAAGTTCATGACGCGTCGGTGAGATGCAGTACTTTCTAAGTGCTACAAATGATGGCTTTGTTCTCTAAGCCCAGGGCAAACGAAAAGTTGGATATAAGAAATCGAAAGCGCTCTTCTGAATCGCTTAATTATAATTAGCACTTCTTAATTGACGTATCAAAGTTTGGTTTTGCCAAGTTCTGAAGTAACAAGATAAACAAGACTAAGTGCATTGACGACCTTGACCGGCTGCCGATCATTTAGCCACAGTATTCCGAATATTCTTCGTAGCATTCGCGTCGGTATTGTTTTTGTCGACGTTCGTAGCCTTAGCGGTAGCGTAGCGTGTCGGCCAACACGTCGACGGCCGACGCGTTGACCGACGCGTTGTTTGGATCGGATTCTTTACCTTCCCCTTTTCTTCTCCCTTTCTTACTTTCTTTCATCCCTTCATCGTTTCTTCTTCTCTTTCTTTATCTCTCATAGGCAGCGGTGTTGAGTGAACGTACAACATACTGGTTTCGTGTGTTTGAGTTTCCAAAGTTACAGAAGAGACATGACATAATTAAGGTAAAGTCATTTAGTAAACGTACAGTATGTTTATCCTTGCTTAGTTTACTGAAAAGAAATTAAACGTATTGAATAAAATCTGCTCTTTGATACTTAATAAACCCGCTTAGCATTTACCCAAGCTAACTATCACCACGTTAATTAACTACTTTTGAGATAAGTTTCGTTTATTTTCTATTTTTGAGTCTAATGCTTGCGTGCGCTTTGCGCATGCGCATTAGACTCTTTGTTATATGAAAAAAGCTGTTAGCAATCCCAAGGGAATGGTTCGGGATCGATAATCGTTCGCTGTAATGTAGAAAACAATGATCAGCTGCAAGAACGGACTCCGTACGGACACGCACGATTAGTTTCAATTAAAAACAGCCAATCAGCGACACGTGTTCCCACGCATAATTAAAAGTTCTTTCTCAAGTCACGATTATTCAACACTTGAACAGGACGAAATAATTTTCCAGTTAAGACATTTGTAAGCTTTTTGTGAAAATAAATCTTCGTTTTCAGTTCAGTTAAGCACTTGTGTTTTCGTCTTGCTTAAAAAGCAAGACGTCTTTGAGAAAAAATATTTCGACGGCGACTCGCGTTTATTTACACAATGCGACCAAATATTTATTTTGTTTTAAAAAATAGAAAACTTTACCTCGGTTTTTGTATTTAAGTCATTCGAATTTTGACCAATTTTTTCTTTACAGTGCAAACAAAAACCTTCAAAAATAAAAGATGTACATGGATAAATGTAAATCAAGTTACGCGACTAAATCAAAATGCGTTTGTTTGGCCGCTTTGCAGTATTACACTGTCCCGGCCTTTGCCATACACTGAAATCGAATTTCATCTTTTACGACTCTCAGAGATCTTAAGTTCTTCTTACAGCTAGAAAAATATAAAATGGTTACATTGATATGGAAGTGATGATTCGCGAAATTTGTACATCATGATAAACAGTCTTCGCTCCTGTGTATGGTAGCTCGATAATATGCCTAGTTTCCAGCGTTCAAAAGGTCATCATTATTACGAGCATTTACACCCGTTTTTAGGAAAATCTGTCACTAAGTGCTTACATAAATGGAGTAAAGTCACTATTTCAAGTGCTTTTATTGCAAAATCTGTTTCAGAGTCATCATCAAATGGTGAAAAATCTGAAAGAAAACGATGTGAAGTTCTTCAACCCTTGTTGTAATGAACATGCTTTTTGTAAATCGTCACGCAATCTTGTCCAAATTTTAATCGTTTCTGCTTTTACGGACAATACGGAAGAAGTAACATCAACTCCTGTTCATACTTTAAATTTTGTGAAGATATAACATTTATGACTGTTTCGTTTTATCATATCATCACGTGCCCCTAGCTGCTATAAGAAAAACTCCCGAACACAAACCTCTAACCAATTTTAACCGGCTTACGAAAACCGCGCAATCTGAATCACTATGCCATACGGCATTAGACTCATGTCACCCTTGGTGACCTATTTTTGTAATATATAATCAATAGCCTCCATCTGGTGCGAAAATATGCACTGACATTGATCTATTCCGATCGAGAAGCGAACAGTTTTACGAGAGCTTCAAATTCGCTCTCGGAAAACTGTGAACTTCGTGGAACAGATAACTATCAGTGCATATTTTTTTTTGAGCCAAATGGAGGCTACTGTGTTTTTTGTCCTTTAAATATTTTTACGCAAGGCTGCTTGTTTCGGGAGATCTTTTCTCAAAGGTGTTTTCGAAAAATTGTACGTCTGTTCAGAATATTCAGTTCTATCCAATTTGAGAATTTACTTGGGATAAAAACTAAACGGGTGAACGTAAATCGCAAAGTCTGAAAACTAGGGAATATTACTTGGGGGATATCATCTGATATTTCCCAGTTTTGGCTACATAACGTGATGTGTTTAAACCAATCGATCGCGCACGTGGAGATAATTAACGGATTATAAAGAGTAGTATGTTTGGATGCTTGGGCACCTCTCCTAAGAGGACGCGTTTCCTAGCTGTAAGAATTCGGAAGTCCCCGTTCGCAAGAGTAGACTTTGCTTCGTAAACTGACAATCTATGTTTGGTCCTATTTTAGATCGAGCCTATACTTCAGGAAGAAAGTGTAGGAGTGGTTCACCATATGATGCTGTATGAGTGTAAAAATGATCTCCCGAAAAGTGACCTAAATTATCAAGGAAAACTAAATTCTGCTGACATGCCGCCTTCTGTGAAGGAATGCATTGGACCCTCTATCATCGCGGGCTGGGCAATTGGAGGACAGGTATCTATAACAGAACTATGAACATTCTGTAGACATTTTCATCCATGCAAGCCATAAACCATGACGAACATATTTTGGTTTTCGATTTCGTTTTTGCCCCCCATGTTCTAACCTGTGAATCCTGGTTTTCTCTGTTTTGCTGCAACACCGGGGGGGGGGGGGGGGGGGCTTGATGTTGCATCAATTACTGATGTTTTCTGACTTTCTAAAAAAATGGCGAAATCCAAGATGGCGGCTATATTGACGTCATGTAACGTCATACGACGTCACAGCCAACAAAACTTATGTCTTCTTGTAGAGTACGCTACGGGTTTTCTACGCAGTGCAAAATAATTTCGCTGTGCCTTGATAGAACGAAACCCTGTGGAGGGTTTCCATCCACACCCCCCCCCCCCTCACCCTTGTACGACGGTGGGGGTAAAAAAACCCAAGTACCGTATGCGTTTACGTCTGTAAACCCATAGATTTTTACAGTTGTGCTCTTCGTTAAATCGTAAACAGTAGTAATAATGGGCGGTGTTGGAAGTAACGAATCATCGAACAGCATTTAAACATGTGACATCACATACCGATTACATCTTCGTTCCATGTTCGAGAAGGTTCGTGTTCGTATTTATTCTCGCCGGACTTGACAGACGTGTTGACAAAACAGTTTGAATTAGTTCCCACGTCGTTAGCGTATACGCAGAATCGTAGCTCAGGGCCGGGTTGTTCAAAGCACGATTAAGCTAATCCAGGATTAGCGTGAATTTTGATATTAGTTTTTCAACGTATAGTGAGGGTTTTTTGTTAATATTCTCTATCTTCCAGTTTTGAAGTCGACTAATCTCAAACTCCACAAAACATAAGCAATAAAAACACTTTTATACAAGAGAAATTGAACCCTCGATCAACTTTTAATCCTGGGTTAGTGCTAATCAACTTTCGAACAACCCGGCCCAGATGTACAACCGACCGTGCTTATGATATCGTTTGCTTGTTCCACAGCCCTTCTATTACCCTGAGGACGCGGGGTTTTCCATCGGAGAACACAACAGTCCAAAATTTGCAGTCTTGGAAGTTCACTATAATAATGTCAAACTAAAACCAGGTAATCTTTGAGACCAATTAAATTGTGTTTACCTATTCTCGGCGCGGTGGCCTAACGGTCAAGGTTCGAGAGCGGTCAAGGTTCGAGGGCTGGCCGGTGCTGTCGAGGCAGGACACTTTACTGGGCGCTAGTGTCCTGCCCTGGGATGGACTCCACCGCGCGCGGTCAAATGTCTCAGGCAGCTTTTCTCTCTATTTCGTGGAATTACATAAATTATGAAGTGTTAGTATGAGCAAGGATAGATAAAATAGTTCCTGAGTGTAAACATATTCTCATTTCCTCAGGTAAACGAGTGTTTTCACTTTTTTAAATGTTCCGCATCCGAACCAAAGTGCTTTGACAAATGGTGCCGACAAGTCTGCATATCGCTATTTTCAAACACGTAGGACTTTTTTAGTAAAGCTCCAAAAAACTAAGTAAATCGTCAGGATACCGATTATGTATCGAACTTTGGACTGTGAAAATTAAAGCCTTACCTTTGAAGTACTTTTTTGCTTTTTTGCATATTCTGACGTTTGACCGCGGTCGAGGGATGGACTAGCATCGCATCCAGGAAAGGGGCCGGGGTAGAAATATTCGTAGTCGCTTTATACTGCTGAACACGGAGGTGGCGTTTCGAGTGGGAGCTATGAGCTATTTACTTTCTTTTTTTTATTAATTCCAGGCATCATAGACAGTTCTGGTCTACGTTTTTACTACACAAGCCAACTTAGAAAGTATCAGGCTGCTCTGTTAACTGTTGCAGCTTTATCCCTTGTTATCCCACCCAATCAAGACAGCTGGGAGACAGACGGCTATTGTGTAGAAGAGTGCACAGCTAAGGTTTGTTTCGATATTTCCCATTTTTCGTTGTATAGAGCAGTTTTCAACCGAGTGTCGTAACACCAAAACCATCGTAATCAATCTGGATAATCACAAAGGTCACAGACAATCCAGTGAACCATGCCAATCAAAACTCGAAGCAAATACATGTAGCCGGTGCAAAGCGCGGGAAAACGTGCGCGAGCAATTCACGATTGATTTTGGTTTTTACTTCTGATTAGTTGAGAAAGTGACGCGAGTTATTTCAACCAATCACTAAGCGTAGCAATGCAAAACCAAAGCAAACACGAATTACTTATGACACTGCAAAGCGCTCTGTGTACTTTTCGAGCGATAAGTTGCTGTCGCGATTTGAAGTGGGCCTAGGACGAGTGTAGCATTACTGAGCGGCAGATCTATGTCCGGGGCTACAAAATTTCAGATTAGTTTTACATTTTGAAGAGGAATGCAAGCAGGCCTTACGGCGAATAACTGAAACCTCCATAGTCAACTTTCACGAGCGAAAAGCAGGCGCGGGGAATGATGGGAAGGAGGCAGAGGAGGGTGAGAGACTTCGTCCTTCCCACCATCCTTTGCGTGTCTTACAATTTTCTTATGAATCGACTGGGTTCGAGCCAGGATTTATCAGGAATGATAGTTCCTACCAATGAAAAAATAAACATTTAATCTGCGCTTATTTTCAACCAAAAGGCTAGCGATGCCAACCATCTAGATTACAACCAAATTTACTGGATTTTTATACCATGACATTTGATTTCACAGGGTTTGAAAGATTCAACATTGCCAGGGGGAGGAATCCGGATATTTGCCTCTGCTCTTCATACTCACTCGGCAGGTAAGAGACAGCATGCGAAAGCTTAGCTCTCTTTCTATCTACACAACCATCATTTCACGTCTAGTAATTATGGAGTAGCAGTTCCAGCGCCCAGTGGCTTCATGGCGCGTGTCATGGCAGAGCTTTTACACCAGCATTGACAAATACACGTAACATAAAAGATCTCTCTTTTTGACAGGAAGGAAGGACTACGAGTCCCAGTTTTCTATGAGCGAATTAATAGTCAACGAGGCGCAGGCGAGTTGACTCAGGGCTTCGCCCCTCGCCAACAATCAGCCGATAGAAACCTCGAGCTTGCCGTTTAATTGTTAAACAGAAAACAGTGGGAGAACCAATCAAATTCGCAGATTTCCAATAGAACAACAATTTGTTACACCTTACACGGTATCATTTGTGCTTTTTTCGAGTTTTTAAAATATCATCGAAATTTTTATTTTATTTCCATTTTTCTTTTTGATTAAGGGAGTGACTTCTTTCCCCCTTCCACTCCCGTTTAATTTACGTAAGGCATTTCGCCAAATTCTAATAACACATGCAGAAATATGTAACATATATAACGCATTCAACTTGTGAATATTTCTCATATTAATTTTTTAAGGTCGGGCAGCACACACTCGACATGTGAGGAAAGGGGTCGAGCTTCCAGAAATTATCAGAGACGATCATTATGATGCCACGTTTCAGGTGGGTCCAATAATGCGAATGTTCTCTCCTTTTGAGCGTGGACTGGTATCAACCTTTCGTCATAAAGACCATATAACAGGGGGGGGTTATGCCCATAGTGTTTGATTCTGCTGGGCTATTTCTTGTAGCTATGTTGGAGTTTAGCGGAGTTTGCCCTCGCAGACAAAAAATCCTAGATATCGATACGGTCCTGATAATGTGCTTATTTTCTCTTGCCTTGCTTTAATTTGAATGTAACTAATGTATTTCTTAGCTATTTCCTTAACTATTTCTCTTCTTTCCATTTTAATCAAGTCGTACCAGATTCACGACAAGGAAATTACGGTCCTACCGGTAAGGCAGTCATAAAACGTAAAATGTCCTATTTTATCTTTCTTTGGTACTGTCAGTTGTCCTAGTCAAACACAGGCTTGTAGTTTTATTATGTTTTTTTGAAATTTTTTCAATATTTTACTCAAATTAATATATTTATTTTTTCAGGGAGATTCATTAATAACCATCTGCAACTACCACTCAGGAGAGAAAATAATAAGAGTACGTTGACTTATGACCTTTTCATTTCTTACAACAAGTACTTGTATTGTTACACACCGCCAACATGAAATGGTTTTTTACCCGAGTTGCATCAGAAAACCTTGAATTCATTAATTGAAATTTTGAACACTGCGACGCTTTGACCTGTCGAACTTTGTATCGAAATATACTTCTCTAAACCTTTGCGTGTTTATATATCTTTTTAGTGCAGAATACACTATTGTGATGGTTGCGTGGGCTGTCGTCCGCAAAACCGATAAAGCCCTAAAGCGCTAAGGTGACCTAAGGTGTAAACTTTGAAAGTTATTTTATTAATTGATTAATTAATTAATTAATTAATATTAATTAATAAGTAATTAATAAAATAAGTATTCCTGTGGAGAGGGTGCATGAGGGCTTGGGGAGCACCCACCGTACGCCCTAGGTAAAGGCATGGAGCATATCTACGTTACTTTAATAAAAAAATGCATATTTAGTAAATAAACCCCTTCAGGCGGCTGGTATATTCCCCCCGGCGGTAGGAGGATAATGCCCGAGGCCGAAAGATTGTCGAAAAGTGAACAGTTGGCCGAGAAGCGAAGCTTCGAGGGCAACTGTGAAATTTTGAGGACAATCTTTCAGCCAAGGGCATTATCCTCCAATTCACCAGCAAGCCGGGTTTATTTATTTTATAACCCTCCGACTTATTTCTACAACGCGTTTCATCGCCAGTAAATTTATAGGAAAAAACCTACGTAATAAAACTGGCGTAACTGTGGTTGAAACAAATGTAAGTTGATTGGTTTACGTGATTTTTTAACTCTCTGATTTAATTAAAAGTTAGAATTAAATAAGGTGACTTCATTCGTTTGTTTTGTGCCTGCCTACAAAATCGGGCGACGGATGTCAAATCGGACGGGGTATATTCGCTGATACCCGTCGTCCGATTTTGTACCATAACTATTTCTGTGATGCATTTTGTCCAATGAGCGCGCGCAAAAATTAATGGGTGGGTTATAAGACTATATATTTGTTTCCGAAAACCCCATGCTTTCCTTGTGGTACTATTCTTCGTATTTGATATTTGGCAGCGTTTTCAACGCACGTCCTGTTCACGTCATTACTAGTAAGTTTTCTTGTCCTGGGAAGATTTGATTGTAAAGCACAATATAACATTGAATCAATCGCACTCGTCCGCTTTTTTTCAGGGTGGTCTGGGTGCTAATGATGAGATGTGTATGTCCTTTCATTCTTACTACCCGAAAGTGAATTTTACAGGATGCGCGTCAGAAGAGAAGCCTGCCTGGGATAAGTTCTACGAAACACATGTCGAGTGAGTTGAGTCTTGAACGAAAATTTGCACTGTCAGTTCAGTAATTTAAGCAATGACCAACTGCAATCGCAGCGCGAAGTTAAGAGGGGTGTGTGTGTGTGTGGGGGGGGGGGGGGGGGGGGAGGGGATCTTTCCGGCTCATTGGATGTAAATGTAACAAAAAAGTGAGCGGACATCTCCCCTAGATCTGCCACTGTAATTCTCCTAACAACTCTACCAACGTTGAAATTTACTGTTCTGCTTCCATTTTTAGGCCAAACCCTGCAAGGTTCAAGTGGACCGATGAAATGGTCTCTGAACTACGTAAAACGTATCAAGATACAGATGAGATTTACGCATATTGCAGTGGCCGCAATAGCAAACCGTTACCGGTGAGCATTTAAGATGGTTTCTGCACAATGTTCGAGCAATACAGGCAAAAATAAAGTTATTTCAGTTAAAACGGACGTTTTGCGCCAGTTCAAAACAAAATGGCGCGTGTTCTATACATTTTTTCGAGGTTTGACTTTAATTTTTTATACAATGCTTTAGAATTTAATTGCGGGGTCACTAAGACAAATGAATTTCAATGAGATCTTTTAAATAGTATACAAAATGTTGCCGTGCAATGAGAAGATTTTTGGTACTTAATTTCGCACTCATTGCTCAAACTTTCAGCGGAATCCGTCTTAATATATGAACGATATTAAGATACTAGCTGCCCCGTAGCGCACTTCTATTGTTGGGGTGCTGCGCGCATGGAGTTCACAGCGCCTGTTGCACTTTTTGAGAAAAGGAGTATGTATGTTAACTTTCACTCGTTATTGTAACATACCGTAAGATTCCAAAAATAGGTCAAGGCGCTTAGCTCCACCAAAAAATAACCTCTCCAAATCTTAGACGCAAAAACTCTTCCGAAAATTAACACCCGAGAATATAAAGCCATGGTGGGATTATTTTAGTTACAGCTATTCCGATTACATGTATAACCCCTTATGGTGGGGTTGCATTTTACGTTTTAGAGAATGCTCATAGGGAACAACAGGACTTGTTTGGGTATCATATTGTTATGTTTAGAGACGTTTACTATGTGGTAACCTTGTAAGCACCAAAAAAATACGTCACAGTATCCTTAATCGCAAATCTCCATCTGAAAACACCCCCACCCAACACGTATATAAGCTCTCCCCGACAAAAAAAAAATAAGAAAAAAACAAATGAAAAGAATGGAAAGGAATGGGTTTTTGTTTGAGAATAAACACCAATATGGTGGTTGTGACGTCACGTGAAAACGCTCCACAAGCCGGTGGGCTGCTGGAAACATTTGTCGATTCTAGAACCTTCGTCAACTCTCCTACTAACTCTCCTCGTAACAATAAGAAAGAAGGCCCTGGGCACGAAATTGTCAATGGCGAAGCTAGCCTAGGGCTGTAAACCCGAGCCTATAAATTTTTTAGGCCGCTCGTATTTTTAAAATGTACAATAATAGAGAGCAGTTCAGGTGGAAGAATTTTCAAGATGATGTAGAAAGCAATATGCATCATATATATCGCAAATAAAATGTTGCGGTTTGTCAGGCTATAGCACGTAGAACGCGGGAGACTTCTAGAGTTATATAGAGACAAGTGCGTTTATATCTTTAGCAATAAGTGAAAGTTGGCCCATTTTCTGTAATAAAATCGCCCCCCCCCCACCCCCGCCAAAACGTGGTCATGCCTACAACTCTTCAAATAGCTGGCTACGCCCCTGACTGTGTCATTATTTGTCTTCTTTTTCACAGGGTCTAGTAAAGAAATTGGTCACCAAGCCAGCCATCAATTCTCCGTTGAAGAAAGAATCCGAGTGTAAATAGGTTAAAAGTCCCGTGTCAAACTGGCATCACATGCACACAGCCTTTTATTTATGGCAGTGATTTTAACTGATCTTTTTTCCTGTATTCACTGATATGACGTCATTGGATCAAAGGAGCCACGTAATGTATAGTACATTTTAGCAGAAATTAAAGAAGCTACGTCACGAGGATTTCGCGGATTTTTGGTCTAAACTGTTCTGGAATTAGTGGTAGGCAACTTAACTCACGAAAAACATTATATTTGAACATATAAAGGAAGATATAACTTTAATTTGCCAAGAGAAATCAAACCACGGCAATAAATATCGATATTTAGAAGACGCGCGGAAACAAACTTAAAAAGTTTAGCCTCAATTTTTCAAGTGTAACCCATTTCAATCCTAGCCATCCGCAGCCAAAAACAATTTCAGTGCTTCAATATATGACAATTGTAAATTAAAAAGGAATGTTATTTTAAGGTTTCCTACGACATAAATATGTTTTTGGGCTGTTAATATCCCTGACAAAGCCTCTTTAGTCAAAAGTTTGCTAATTGTACTCAGAGTCAATATTCCTCAGTTCTGACCATCCTGGTCTCTCTTCGATGTATGTTTACCGTCTTGGAGGAGGATACCACGCAATTTTCGCGGTTCCTCGCCCGCAAGGTTAGAGACTGTTCGTGGAGTTGAACTGGTCAACGTCCTGAAAGGGCGGGAGTGCTAATCCTATTTCCCAGCCCAAATTTTGCCCAAATCTCATTTCCCAGCCCATTGTTTCCCAAATTATTCTAAATCCCCGTCCCTGTTCCATTTTTTGTTCGTTTGTGTTTTCCAATCCCAGTAACGCAAATCCAAGTTCTCATTTTAGCTATTTAGGACCTTTGGCCATGTTTAATCCACTTTAGAGAGCTTGAGCCTGCTGTTTACAATCGAATAAATAATTGTCGTCTGCAGACTGCTTTGTATTCTTCCTCCTGAATTGAAACAGCTGAAATTGATTGAAACCTTCTGAAATCCCTTATTCGGCTTTCTCATTAGGTAGGCGTGATAGCATGAAGCAACTTCCACCCCCACCCCCTGCCCGCAATTTTGTCAGGCTGCTCTGACAATTCGTCAATAACCATTTCCAAATCTATATATACGTAAAGGTTTAAAGAAAGGTACTCTGAGGATAAAGTGTCTTGCCCCAAACACTTAAGCTGCGCCATTCGATCAGGAGTGTAATCCCATCCGCGCGTCAATCGCTTGCTGTTTTCCATTGACGTGTTCACTCACAAGACTTAACTAACCTCGAAAATTATTATTGACACGATAAATTAGTAACTGGACTTCGTGTAGTACAATTCATTATGGTAATTGGACTGGCGAGCGTCCGATTTCTTTAATCACGAGTATGCAGTTACACCCTGAATTGTACTCCACTCGGTCCAATTACCAGGACCTTACCTAGGATTTCTGTCTGCGGGGGCAAGTTTTCCTGGCGGGGGCAACTCCCCCCCCCCTGCCCCCCGCTAGGTGCCCTTTCATTATTATATATTATTATTATTATTATTATTATTATTATTATTATTATTATTATTATTATTATTATTATTATTATTAACCGAGACTAAGGTCAGAATACTAGGAAGCTGCTAAACAAGCCACCCTAGTTAAGTGGCTATAACAACTGTATTAAAAGGTCTGTTCAAAAATTGGAATATGATCTCAAGTTTGATATCATGTCCAATGTCCAAAGTTAGAAAGAAACCAGTACAAGTTTTCCTAGGTCCCATTTGGTTGTTTCATTTTAACACTACATTATTATTACTCAGTTATTTGTTAAAACAACATAAACGATGCCCTTTAGCCATTATAAAACAGCAGCAGCCACGCAGTTGAAACACATGACTCGAAATATAATTTTATCACGTTTTGCCACCATCGTGGAAATTGAACAGTTTTTACACCGTGTACGTTACAATATTTCTACTTTTGTTCTCAGTTTAAAAGAATTTATATAATTTATTGTTTGTTTAGCACAATTTAGCATATGGATATGATCAAATGCGCCTACAAAGTCCACAATTAATTACAAACCTAACAACTAACACTAGAAAGATGTAAAAATACATCAAAACTTTCCTAGAATAGTAAAAAAAATTAAACATTTGCGAGTACTCATGCTTACAGAGGCTCTAGAGCTGTAACAACCAAATGCGTTCTTGAACAAGTACGTCTTAATTTAAAAAGATCGTAATTTCTAATCCCTCTTATTTCAGTGGGTAAATTATTCCACAGTCCGGGGGCTGCTACTTGAAATGGTTTGTCTTATTTCATTTATTTATCCAATTATGTATTCCATTCCAAAATTTACAATGATTAACTACAAAGCAAAAAAACTAATTTGGCAAATAGAAAAAGAGAAATGGAAAAGGGAAAAATATAGTAATCTGATTCGATGCCCTTGATTTAATTACCATAATAGTTAAGGATAAAAAGTGAACAAATAAGGCCATCAGTTTGTCACCAGAGCTTTTAGTCTATCCACACTCCGACTCCTTCTTCAACGGAGAATTTATGGCGGGCTTGGCAAGCAATTTCTTTTCTACACCCTGTGAGAGAGAATAGACAAACGAATGATGACACAGTACCGTTCTCAGAGACTTTGCTCCTATTGTTAAGCGGGGAGTAGACGAAGGCTCTGAAAACGAGATATCTATCCAGTAACTCAGCTGTTTGTAGGGCAATTTCACATGACATCACAGCCGCCATCATTTGTGAGTATCTAAAAACAACAGGCGCGCACCACAAATTGTGAGAGGATAACAGGCCTTTCGATAATTTTTACGAATGCAAAAAAAAAAAAAAAAACAGATTGGTTGCAACTTTTAGTACAATAAAATTTCAAAATACGTCTTGCTCAACGGCTCAGGTGGGCTTATTTTCGGGGAGGGCTTATACCGTATCTATATATTCGATTAAACGCCGCCCTCGAATAAACGCCGCATTTTAGAGCAGAAATATTGCCGCGTTTATTCGAATAATAGACCCAAAAAGCAAATGCAGTAATAATCAATGTTGAGCAAGCGTAAAAATTCTATCTTCCGTGATTGTAACAATGTTTGAAGATCAGTACATTCGAAGCTCAAAGGAATATAATAAAAACACGAGAATAATAAGCGATAGTTCAGCTTAATCAAGCTTTGGAAATATACTTTCATTGGTAACAATGTTTTTCAGTTCAAGGTGAGTATGAATACTTGAGAACGATATAGAAGATGACTCTTCAGACAAGCACTACAATATGTTCCGGTTTTTTAAAATTCAAATGTTCTGTTACCATACTATTGTTTGCAAGAAATAAATTGGATTTTCAAATAAACGCCGCCCTCGTGTAAAGAATGCCCTCGAATAAACGCCGCACTCGAATCACGAAAAATTTAATAAACGCCGCGGCGTTTAATCGAGTAAATACTTGGGGGTTTGTTTTCGGATGGAAGTTTGCCTGTCAAAAAGCTTAAGGTTTCTCTTAGGAGGGATACTGTGACTACTGAAATTTTTTAGCGCATACACGAAATACATACTAGTTATGCAACGCTTTCGAGTGGTATACTGTGGAATATCCCTGTATACCGAGAAAATACAAGTGACAAGTGGGATATTCCATATTATTAAAAACTAGCAATGGTATATTGCAATTCCTGCGTTTTGATTGGTTGACAGCCAATAGTATATGAGTTCATATACCATTGACCACAAATATGGTAGCCAATACGCGTCAACAAAAACAGCTTGGGTGCTAAAATTTTGCAATTCTTTGGGCGTTTTTAATAAAACAATTATTCCATTCGCGCTTGTTGGATATGAGATCGTTATAGCCAACTCGGCACTACGCGCCTCGTTGGCTATCTACCATCTCATATGCAACGCGCGCTCGTAGAATAATTGTTAAGTATACCACGAGAAAGTGTTGTGTCACTTTTTTATATCCATGCCATAAAAATACGCTTTCTAAATTTTCTTTGAGAAAGATCGCAGTGGACGATGGGAAGGTTGAGTTGAATACCGTCGAATACCGTAGAATTCCGGTTATAAGCCCTCGGCTTATACAACTACATAAGGGGTTTTGGGTGGGCTTATAAGCGGAGGGGCTTATATCCGGGAGGGCTTATAAGCGGAATGAAAAAAAACGTTTCGAATAGAGCCACGAACGTGTTGATCGAAACATGTTTTTAAGTTAAAAACGCATAATAAAGCAACATTTAGCCTTGTTCAGTACTGTCATCCGGCAGAGAGGGGCTTATATCCGGGGGGGGGGGGGGCTTATAATCGGAAGTCCTTTTTTGTTTCCAGGTAGATGGGCCTATAACCGGGAGGGCTTATAAGTGGGGGGGGGGGGGGGCTTATAACCGGAATTTTACGGTATACAACGGCTTTTCTGAATTCTGATTGGCTGTATTTTCTATGGCATGTTATAAAACATAGTAAAACTCTCTCAACATAACGAAATGAAACCTCAATCAAGTTCTACAACATACCCCACAACGTAAAACTTAAAGGGGCTAACCAACTGGTCATAGAATTAACTGAAATATCACAATAATGGATCGATGGGCAAAATTCGAGAAGATTAAAACGGATTGCGTTCGGGTAAACTTGAAAAACGTCGACGTCGGCCCGACTTTATTAAAGTTATCTCAATTTAATTGTATTCAGTGTCATTTACATTCTCGGAAATCATCCTTGTTTGTTATGTGGCTGTGATTTTGCTAATAAAGCTTAAAAGAAAGACTTTTTCTCTGCCAATTTGAACTTAGGGCTCTTCATTTACGAAAATAAATAGAATTACCTAAAATACCGTGACTTACCCCTTAAAAACAAGCCAAAACATTCACAAAAATTGATACCCAATAAAATTAGGTCTTAAAATCGAAAATGCTATAACTGTAGTAATAGTTCTCACTATAAAGCTGCCCCCGCCTTTTTATCATTTGTTTTACAGCACTAATCTATGTTTAGCGGAGTCTTTTTGTCGCCTTTAAAATTAGGCTTCTTTTTTACTGTGTCATGTACGTCAAGACATTGTTTGGTCTGTTTGTTGCGGAATTTCTTGTTGTGTGACACCATTGCGTCCTAAAAAGTTCAATTACCTAGCGCGCGGAAATAACACCTAGCGGAAATAACACATATTAAACGCATTATTCCTGGTGACAACACGCAGGATTATTTCCGGGCTTATAACATTCACAATTAACTTACAACTAGTAGTAATCAGAGATTAGGGGAGTGCGCTCGACCTATAGGTAAAATAGACCCAAGGTAAGCAGGCAGTGGCAAAAAAAACCGACATGGTCGGCCTACTAGTAGTATTCCTTATGTCTGAGTTAGTTTCCATGCTTATACCTCACTGAACGCGAGGAGGATAAGTGTGAGAAAGATTGTGTGACGAGCCAAAATAACATAGAATGAATGAAATATTATTTACACAAAGATAATTATTTATTTCACTTGACCTGTTATCGTTTGGCACTAACGAGATTTAAACTTCCACAAACGTCTGGAAATAGTTTCACTTTGATTTAAAATTCCACAAAGTACTTGAAAATACAGACAATTTACACAGCAATCCACTACACGCATATACCCATACACAACGATTTCCTTGTCAAAACGTCTAGTGTTTCTAGAAATAACGGTATATCACAAATTCAAAGAAGTGATAAAACAATTTCGATCCGTATTATACCCACTCTCGATGCATTCAATTCTAACAATTTGTAGTTTTGTGCAACATATGGTAATTGCAGGAAAATACGCTGGTTTACCTACGAACTCTTTACGAAACTACTGTACGCATCGACTTACTCGATTTCCACTCTTTTTTTGACGTTCGGTGGCTGAAGACAACTCTGCTTCCTTGGATGATAACCTTTTAATGTTCTTCATGACATTTTTGGCAAAATTACAATTTTGGAAAACGTTTTTAACCCTTTTTTCAAGCAAAATAATGTTTCTAAGCTCCGTTTGGAACGCCATCTTGTTTTGCATGGCTAGCCATCTGTGGCTACCAGTTTCCCGGCCGAGATTTGCCCCTGCAAAAATCAATCGGGGCGGCCAATCTGGAGTCCATACATCTGCGCGCGCATTACGGCTCGATTCATTCCGCATAACGGTACACAGGCATACCAACTCAAAAGACACAGGACGCAAAAACAAAATTAGGCTTGCACTCTCCTTCGTCGAACGCAATAATTTCCAGGCCTAAAAGCCTAAAAATTCCACGAGTAACAAAATATGGCACATTAAAAGATTCGAGAAAACAATTTCTGATCATTATTCAAACCACTTTTTGGATTAATAATCTGACAGTTTGTTAGCGAAACGAATTACCTTGTATTACATGACAAAGTTCACGCTTTTTCGATTACTGGTTGTAAGATGTATACGACACAGGCAACTCCCGAAAGCAAACCACCTTAACGCTCGAACCAGCTCTTGGAACACACGTAGCCAAGAACACGAAACCGATTGCTCGAAATCTTTCGACGTATTACTAACAACTGCTTCAAATATCACTTAACACATCCAAACCAGAGAAACCGCTCGAACAAATCTGTAAACAAGCGTAAGCCAAAAATCGGAGTAATCAACGTGCAACAGATGCCAAAACACGCGTCAGTCTTTTTCATACCGTTCTAACCCAAGATAGGGATTTTCATTTACCGCTACACCCCTGTTATTGTTACGTCATGATACCCATAACTCCTTCGGGAATCTTCTGCTTATACGTCATCATTACCCAGAGAAGCTTTGCGGCAAAACGTCATCATTACCCTACATTCCTCGCGGCCTTTTTAGAGCAAATCGAGATTTTTTCTGGTATTCATACGGTATATTTTGACTGTAAGTACATTCTCTATATATACGCGCAAGCTACAATGAATGCCTCCTCGCCTCGGGCTTTCGCCTCTGGGCGAAAGCCCTGCGGGGGCAACTAAAAAAATCAGCCAATTTTCGGAAGGATTTTTGCGTCTGAGTTGTTCAATGTGGGAGGGGGGGGGGGGGGGGGGGGGTATTTTCGAAATTTTGAGTGGGCCACAACTTGGAGTCAAAGTTAATCTTGTCAAAACATGATCCGGCATTTTTCGGAACTGGAGCAACAGAACGGACACCGTACTCTAACAATGGAAGTGCGCCTGTAACAAGGGAAGGGACTTACTATTTTGCACTCAGTTGATGTAGTGAGACAATAGCGAGACACCTCATGACATATTTATGCCACGTAACACTCAGTTCATTTAAAATACTAGCACTGCGGTTATTAAATAGCACTCCGGTTAGCCTACTTTGCTTAGGTTGCTTGCGGTTAGCTTTTATAATAGGGTCAGGATTTCTATCTAAAAAATTCAGGATTCTGGCAGCTGGTCGTCGGTAGGCTAATGCATGGATATCATTCTCGCTCGGCATGCCGGCGACCCGGGTTCGAATCCTCTTGGTTAAAGAAAAAGTGTAATTTGTACCTCGTGCATGAAAAAATAAGAAGTCTCACGACATCAAGTGAGTGCTAAATAGTCACTCTCAACAAGGGAACTAGTAACTCGTAACTTAATTTCAATATCCTAACTTTTAAGTAAAAATAAATGCTTACAAATAATGATTCACTATTGCGGCCGCTGCAATATGCGTCAATCTCGTCTGTGTCTTGATAAATGTCATGCAGTTCAGAGGCCATCTTATCGGTCCACTTAAACCCTGGAAGGTTTGGTCTAAGAATGAAAGTAGAACAGTAACTTTTACATGTAACGTTGAAGTTTTTAACGGAGAATTACAGTAGCAGATCTGGGGGAAAGGGTCCGCCCTCTTCACACATCACAATGAAACTTCAGTCCAAAAATTGTAACGACTTTCAAGCAAATTAAATTGATTTATTCAAGTCTAAAATCGGAGTTCCCCTGTAATTTACTTTGCCCTTCATTGAAATCTGAATTTGTTGATGGTTCTTGTCCTTGCTCCGTAGGTTTTATTTCGAGTTCACCACTTTTCCTTCCTCCGCAAAAACCAACACTTCAAAATTACAATTCGATCGGGAATTTGAGCGGTGCAGGTTTGTCAGTCCCAACTCGCCAGACTGTTATGTGCAACCCTCATTAAACAAAGTCGATTTATTTATTTATTATATTTTATTGAATAAAAGCAAAATAACATATTCTGGACGAAAGTAGAGACATGCGGTGAACACAAAAAATAGCCGTAACACCATGCTGGGCCGTAAAGTCCCTCCCGCCCCCTCTACCTCCCCAATTCTTTAACTTTAGTTTGAAAAGGTCGACCTTCACGCTGCGATTGCGATTGGTGATTGCTCAAATTAGAGCGGTTTTCACTTGAGTGTCGAAATTAATACGCGTTTGCTTTGGTTTTGCATTGCTACGCTAATAGTGATTGGTTTAAAACTCTCGCGCCACTTTCTCAGCCAATCAGAAGTAAAACCAAAACCAATCAGGACTCGCTCGCGCACGTTTCCCGCGCTTCGTGCCGACTACATGAATTTGCTTCGAGTTTTCATTGGTTTACTGGATTGTCTCTGTTCTCTTTGTGATTGGCTAGAGTGGTTACTTTGGTTTTGGTTTTACGACACTCAATTGAAAACTGCGCTACTGAACTGGTAATGTTACTTGCTGTTCAATACAAACTCACTTGACATGTGTTTTGTTAAACTTATTCCAGGCAGGCGTCTCTTCTGACATGCATCCTGTTAAATTCACTTTCGGGTAATAGGAATGGACAGAGAGGCACATTTCGTTATTTGTCCCCCGACCACCCTGAAAATAATAAAAGAAACGCACGTGCAGTTGATCTAGTGTTGCATTGTTACATTTCTCAATGGCCATCACCATCGCTATCGCCATCCTCTTCAAATCATGATGATGATGATGATGATCATCATCATCGTCATCGTCATCGTCATCAACGTCATCATCATCATCATCATCATCATCAATCAATCAATCAATCAATCAATCAACTTTATTAAAGAAGGGTAACGACAAACAGGAAAAACTGACAAACAAACAGCCCTCGGATTACAAATTCATCATCATGATCATCATGATCATCTTCATCATCATCATTTTCATCACTAAGTGGATAAGAAAAGGGAAGGTCAAAACATACAAATATCGGTTTCTCTCCTGAGCGGTAGTTGCAGACTGTTATTAAGGAATCCCCCTAAAAAAAGAAAATGAAAAAAGATTTCAAAAAATTTCGCTCATAGAAAACGTGGACAAGAAGTTTTATTGTTTTAGTACAACTCTAAAGGATCGCAGTTCAAAACCTAAGCCAAAAATCAGAAGCAGCGCGCATTCAGTCGCGTTTTATCAGCGATTAGTAGAAACTCAGTCGTGTTTTATTGGAAATCCGTGAATCTGATTGAAAACGCATAAAAAAACCCTTATAAAACTACAGAATTCCGACCATAAACACAACACCACTTTCTACTCATTCCTTTGCTTTAAATGTTAATAAACAGACTTCTTTCAATTGTAGTTTTTGAAGCACTGTTGTAATTTTCTCAAAACCCTGTACACTTACGAGAAATCATGTGATCTCTGGTGCGGTAAGCCCAAGGTTAAAGCAATTTTCGATTATTTCATCGCGCATTCGTGCATTGTCTCCTATTGTAAGAGAGTAAGTTGGAAGCACTGCCGCCGACAAGGAGCACATCAAAATGAAGGCTGATAGAAAATATATAAAAAATACACAAACAAACAAACAAAAACCTGTGACCCTTTCTTACCGGCAGGACCGTAATCTCCTTTTTGTGAATCTGGTATCTCTTCAATAAGAAAGGAAAAAAGACTGAAGTTGATGAGGTAACAGCTATAACATTAACATAACATTTGAGCTTTATTTGCATGACCATAAAACATTACAGTATTGCAAAAGCATAAGGTAATATATAATAGTAATAATTACAATAAAAAGTCATTAAACAAAACTAATCAAATAATCAGTGATCAAGAATTTGATAATAATTTGTCTCTCATTTCAATACAGGAAGATATAAACTGCACTAAATGCATATTAATATAATAGTCAGTGGAGTTCATTAATTGCACAACCAAGGTTGAAATTGATAACTGCTTGGGATTCGAAATTATATGACCTATTTTACTGAAAGAAGATGTCTCAAATTGATGAATATCTTGGACAGTGAAATAGAAAATGGGTTTCATCTTTAACATTATGCCCACAAATAGTGCAAAGTCTGTCACTTCTGGGGATATTGTTATATCTTCCTGTTTCAATCAGGAGTTTGTGATTACTTATTCTGAGTTTCACGAGCGTTTTTCGATTAGGATTTTTTCTAGTCAAATCTAAATAGGGTGAAGGTGTATAACTGTCTTTAAAAGTATTATAAAATTCTTGTTTTTGCGAATTACAAAAGGAATGTTTTCAATAAGCGATACATTTCTTTTTCATTTGATCTACAAGGTACGTTATCTTAGTGTCATCTTAGAAATGTCATAATAATTAAGCATCTTTATAAGATTGGAATAGAAACTATTTGTACCAGTAATCACATGATTTCGAGTGCAATTTAGAATAAATAAGCACGAGTAAATTTTTCAAAGGCTAACAAAATTGCACGAGCCCGCAGGGCAAGTGCAATTTGTAGCCTTTGAAAAATTTACAAGTGCTTATTTATTCCAAATTGCACGAGAAAAATCATGTGATTACTTGTTAATAATATACAAGCGACAATTTCGGTCACGCTAAAAATTTTGACGTGTGAATTCATGCGTAAATATTCATTCACTCTGGAAGTGCTGCATGAAAAGTTTTCAGAACAGTCTTTTGACTCTTTTCGCCGTTGAATTTGAAGAATGTGAATGACAAAGCAAGGAAAAAATTCCTAAGGTTCTGCTGCTGTTCTTGGCTGAGAGGTATTTTTTGGTACGTTTTATCCGTGCTGTGTTTGTGTTCGCCCGAACAGAAATCAACCTCAGTTCAACACATGTTGCTCTAGCTGACAAATTAGTCAAACTAGAATACCGAACTGAAATACTGAACTATAAAAATCTACCGAACGGATTTTCTTAGTACAGATGAGCACTCTGCTACAACTCCGCATTGCTACCTGATTTCACTGGACGTTTTACAGGTTAGATTTGCCTCTTACAGTTGTAAAACTATCTTTTGTGCCTTTTGTTGTTGAGCGAGCTTTTAAATAAACAAGCTTCGGCTATTATTAAACAATCATGAAATGAAATGCTTGCTCCTTCTGTGTTCAAAACTAGGTAACCGGTTCCTTGGAAGTCTGGTCAGTACTTCTTCGCGTTTCGCTTCAGAGAAGTGAAGCAATGTTTCGGCGAGAATTTTAATTTACTATCGGCCGTCGGCCGTGAGCTTATTTCGAGTTTAGTTTATGTCTTGTCCTCTTTGCCTTTTTGATAATTCTACGTCTTTTACAGTAAGTAATGTTTGTTGTTCTTCTGTACTTTGCGTCGTTTTCAAGTCTTTTAATTAAAATTGCGTTATTAAGTTTAAATTTTGTCTCACTTTCGTCCGCCATTTTGTTTGTTCAAGATGTATTTTTCATGAGGCTGTTGTCAATTACACCGTTTTGCACTGCCAATTACACTTTTTGCACTGCCAATTACACTTTTTGCACTGGTTTGGAATAAATTGACGTGTTCTTAGCCAATCAGAATGGAGAAATTGCTGCTTGTATATTATTATTACCATTACAGTGGAGATATATTGACATTATCAGTAATTGCACGGCGAGGGAGTTTTGATCTTTATTTTGAAGATAACTTATGTACTTAAGAATTCGTTTATTTATATCAAAGGTTAAAGCCAAGAGACGCATTTAGTTGCATTGTAAAATTAACACAAAGGAAACAGTGAAATCCATAGTAAAATAAACGTCATTGTTATATAGCTAGAAATCTTTCCCCAACAGTGTGGGCTCTTATTCGAGGTCACATCTAACAATAAAAACTGTTTCCCGCCAAAAGTCTTTGAGTGGGCAACATTGCAAAACCTATGACGTCAGAGGGTAACATTGTTGCCCCGAATGTTGACCAACAAGCGCCATTTTTCTAAGTCTTCGTTGTACTATATACATGATATAAGATAATGACTGATCCCTCGGGAAACCAGGTAGTTTTGTTTGATCCCTTGGGAAACCAGTCAATTAACTGTTTCCCTCGGGAACAATAGCATAAATATCACAGTAACATTAAGAGCAATAACATAAGAGCGATCAAAATCTGCTATATATGACCAAACAAGTATAAAACAAATACAGTAAAAACCCGCGTGTAAGAACCTATTTTTTTAGAGTTTGGCAAAACAGGTTCTTGTATTATGGGGTACTTATTGACAGTTTAGGCTAAGTAGGTTCTTAATCAGGTTCTTAATTTCTACAGAGTAGACATTGTTGTTGATTATCAGAAAATAGTATAAAATCTGGTCTGTTCTTCATTATAAATATTTATTAATGTACCCATGTTACCAAAAGTCCAACAACATACTGTATATACCCCAGTAACATCACCTTAATCTGGTTTTTGGTAGAAAATATATATAAATTAAATAGTTAAACCCTACATATAAGAACCTGTAGGAATTTGTTTGGCTAAACAGGTTCTTATATTTTGGGATATTATAAAAGCAAATTTCTGCCAGAAGGTTCTTAAATGCCTAGGTTCTTACACGCGGGTTTTTACTGTAGCATAAAACAAGCTCCGCTTAGATTTTTAATCTTCAGTTTCTAACAATTTAATACGTTGTAGAACTGACGTAGCTCATATAATGGCTTGTGAAGCCATAGCTATATATATATCTTGAGCTTCGCCCCGTTTTGTCTTCCTTTACCAGCTTCCCTCGCTCAAAGCATAAATATCCTATTATAACATTTATTTTATGCGTTAGAAAGCAGGCTACAGATTGCGCAACAACATGTCGTGCATCGTTTTGTGATTTCATAAGCTTTGCTAATTACGCAACCACTTCAAACTTCTATTAACAGCTAGCTAGTACATTTTGCTTATATGGTCATAAAATGTAGACTGAAGGTAAAGCGTAGCTAAGATATTAACGAAACTATCTTAAATCTTCGGGTTTTAGACATTTTTGTTTGTCTTAGAACTTTTTATAATTGGTTCTTACATTGAGTGGATCGTGTTTTTGTTCAGTTTTTTTATTGCAACACAAAGACACACACACAAAAATTACAATACAATGACTTCCAATGCGCTATAGTTGCTCACATTAGTAACGATACAATAATTTATAACATCAAAAGGACAATGCCTAGCACTTTTTCCAGAGACTTTCCTTACATACTTATAGTTTAGTTTTATTTACAATAAATTTACTTAATTACTTACTTACTCTGTTTTGCTCTGAATTACTTTTATTGCAGTATTTGCTCTGTTTCTAGCGCTGTTTCTTGTTTTTAGCGGGCTTTCATTTCCACAGCTGAATTGGAAACTCTTGTACGATCGTCTCAGCGTTTAAAACTTGACATTTACGAAGAAAGTTTGATAATGCGCGCAAAAAGGTGAGTTCATTTTGTTTTAGACGGACCCACCTGAAACTTGGAATCATAATGATCGTCCCTGATAATTTCTGGAAGCTCGACTCCTTTCCTGACATGCCTAGTACGCGCTGCATGACCTTAAAAAATGTTCAGGAGAAAAAGTCAAAGTTGTCCACGTTCAGTACATTTCACATATTAATTCATGTGTTGTTTTACAAATCGAAGAAATAGCTATCGGTAAATTAATCAACCCTCTTAACCCACTAAACTTGGAAAGGAAGGAATAATAAGGTGTAAAAAAATGTTGATAGTTTTTGCTAAACTTAAAGAAAATCAAGTTAGGTAAACATTTGCTGACACCCCCTTTCCCCCTCAAAAAAGAAAAAAAAAACTGGGAATCAAATAAATAGTAAATAGAGCATTGGCTTACAGTCACCCTCTTTAAAAAAGGTTGGTGATGTAGCATCTTCGTGATGCTACTTTAAAAGTTTATAAACTGCACACGCTCGATCTGAAGCCTTTGGAAGCTGTTATTGCATTGTTCCAAATTACTACGCGTCACACGATGAATATGAACATAGAAAGTGAGTTAAACTTTCGCTTGCTGAGACTGTGTAAGGTGTAAAAAACTGTTGATGATTTTAGCTGGAATAAGGTAAGTTTTATTTGCTAGTAACCCCCTAATAAAAAAAAAACTGGGGAAAAATAAAATAGTAAACAAAATAGTTGCTAATAGCCGCCCCCTTTGTAAAATTCCTAGATCTGCCCATTTGAATCAAGAGGAGAGTTATTTTTAGTTACGTATACAGTCAACTCCCACCTATTACGGACACCCCTTTAATACGGACAGGAGTTTAAGTTCCGGCAAATAAGAATAACTGAAAATAACTCTCGCTACTACGGACCTCCTTTATTACGGACACCAATTTGTGGTCCCGAAGGTGTTCGTTATAGTGAGAGTTGACTGTATTTGGCAGTGCTGTTGTAAAAGCTCTACTACTGCGCGCGCCATGAAGACCTATGAAGCCAATAAATTGCTCTGGTAGCTGGAGCTGCATGGTCCATAATTAACACGTGAAATGATGAATATATGGATAGAAAGTGAGCTATACTTTCGCTTCCTGTCTCCTACCTGCCGAGTGTGTGTGAAGCAGAGAGGCAAATATCCGGATACCTCCCTCATGCAATGTTGAACCTTTCAAACCCTGTGAAATGAAATATCATTGTATACTTTGCGGTAAGGATGGTTTTCATATGATTTTGGGCATCACTAGTAGGCGATTTCTATCGTTATAAAATTCCAGTAAATTCGATCGAAAAATGAACCGAGATTGACTATTATCCCTGAAGACTTCCTGACTCGTCCCTAGTCAATTCATGAGAAAATTGTAAGACGGAAAGAACCGTGGGAAGGAGACAGTCTCTCTCTCTTTTCTGCCTCCTTCCCATCATTCCCTGCACCTGCTTTTTTCTCATATATAATTTGACTGGGGATTTGTCAGACATGATTCCCTGTATGGCCCAGTTGCATTCACCTTTAAAAGAATACAAATACAAAACACCCTACACTGATTTTTCACTTCCTTGCGTGCTTTATAAAAGAACAAGACACAGTCATGGCTGACTCGTCCCCAGTCGTCTTCATACAGCGCAGGAGACCTGATTGGAACAGAGAAAGGGGGCGCATCTCCTTTTCACCCACCTCGCGCGCTTCTTTCCCTTTGCCGCGTGCTATATGAAGACGACTGGGGACGAGTCAGCAGTCAAGGCTTAAATTTGATTTGTCCTATGATAGAGTTTTACTTACGTCTGGCTTAAACAGGTTTCGCGCGCGGAACGACGTCACGAAAGTATACGTTTTCGCTTCAACACAATGTTTTATTTTACAACATTCTTTTTAGAGAGAATATTAATTCATTCAGTAAAAACACGTACAGTGCACTTGCGTCATTCTTATTAATTTTGTGGTAAGGTGTATTAATTTAACCCTTTTACACCCGAATTTCCCCCCCAAATCGCGTTTTTTAACCGCTAAACTGAATTTTTGTTGCTATCATCTTGAATTTACCTTAACGTTGCTAAAGGAGCACTTTTTTACACTTCAGCAACATTTTGATAACGATTCCGCATAAAAATGTACAATATTTCATAAGCCAAAATTTGGACTCTTTTTGCTGAATTGTTCCAATTTTTTTTGCTCCTTCAGTTTGCTTCCGTTTTTTCTCGGCTTTCTCATTCTCATTACATTCTACTCTTCATATCCTTTCTTTTGGCCAAAAAAGTTTTGATGTTATCATTGGAAAACCCTGAAACGGGGACCTTGACCAATTACAGGTGTACTAGCCTATTTAAGCAACGATTTTGCACTAAAAACGGGTCGTATTTTTGTCTGACTAGCTCTGTGAGAATGCAACTGATATTCAAAATGAACAGTCCTGTAGAAAGGTCGATCCAAGCTCTATCAGAGTCTTATCACGAAATTCCACTGACGTGCTAATTGGTGACGTCACAAGTGGTTCAATGACTGCACCTTCAAATAGCGTAAATGCGCGTTTAGGAGTTAAAGGATTAATAGTGTAATTTCTCATTGGTTTGCGAAAAAAGCAAGATTTGTACTTGAATGTTCTAAAAGGTTCAGCAACGCTTGTTTGATTTGTCACTTTGTTATAAAATGCAGTAAAAGTAACTACAGAAACAAACCTTAGCCGTGCATTCTTCTACACAGTAGCCGTTCGTCTCCCAGCTGGCTTGATTGGGTGGGATAACAAGGGTTAAAGGTCCTGCAGTTAAGCTTAACAAACCCGCCTGATGCTTTCTAAGTTGGCTGGTGTAGTGAAACCGTAAACCAGAACTGTCTATGATGCCTGGAATTGATGAAAGTCGCGTATATTAAATCATGACAGGAAAAGAAGTGACGCGTTGTAAATCCAAGTGGGTCATAGCTCGCTATCTATACGCACACCTCCGGATTCAGTAGTATGATGCGGACAGGACTATTTATAAACTCCACTGGGAGGCGCGGTGGCCAAATGGTTAGCGCGCTGGATTCCAGACCGCGCGGTCCGGGTTCGAGTCCTGGCTGGGGTCATTGTGTTGTGTTCTTGGGAAATACACTTCACTCTCATAGTGTCTCTCTCCACCCAGGTGTATAAATGGGTACCGGCAAACCAATGCTGGAAGGTAACCCTGCGATAGACTAGCCTCCCATCCAGGGGGGAGTAGAAATACTCCTAGTCGCTTCATGCTACAGAAACCGGGATAAGCGTCCGCCTGTATGGGCCACTAGGCTAGACGCACAATTTACCTTTACTGATGGCCGAGATGATGCTAGCCCATCCCAGGTCACTAGTTCCCAGCAATTCATTTGTAACATTAATACTCCTGGGTAGATATAGGTACCATCAGAGTAAAGTTACTTACCCAATAGAGCAGTTTTTACATGAGTGTCGAAAGTAACTCGCATTTGCTTTGGTTCTGTATTACTACGTTTTGTCATTAGTTTAGAAAACTCGCGCCACTTTCTCATCAAATCAGAAGTAGAACAAAAACCAATCGTGACTCACTCACACGAGTTTTCCCGCGCTTTGCGCCGGCTTTTTGTACTTGCTTTCAAGTTTGATTAGTTCACTGGATTGTCTGTTTTTTATTACATTGGTTATGGTTTTACTATAATACGATGCTCAATTGAAAACTGCTCTAACATAACACACGTGTCCCACCCAGCCCTTAATCTGAAGTGTCAGCCGTCTTCTAGGACGAGAAGACGGCTGTTTATTCAAACTAACCAGCCCTCGAACTCGGACCACTCCGTCCATAATCCAGCGAACTAACCATTGAGTCATGTATGGCACCCGAGGTAAGGAACTACAACTTTTAATCATTAATTTTTCTTTCAGATTACCTGGTTTTCGTTTAACATTATTATAGTGAATTTCCAAGACTGCAATTTTTGGACTGTCGTTTTCTCCTATAGAAAATCCCACGTACTCAGGATAATAGAAGGGCTGTGGATCAGATAAACGGGTAGCATTAGCACGGGCGTGCATCGGCGAACGCTTAGGAAAATATGTGTTTACATACATGTCGCTTACAGTAGAAGGGGGTGTTGGTATGAGAAATAACCAATCAAAGAGCAGCGTTCAAACACTACTTGACATCGCGAACTGATGACATCATCAAAAATTCAAGGCACACAGAATTAAATAAAAAGCTAAAAAGAGAGTTAAAACTTTTTTTATAGACGGGAACGTGTGCTGATACTCTAATGCTCCCGCGTCCTTTTTTCTCGGTCAACATTTCATTCACTCGTATCTCTGTCGGTCCAACAGCTGTCCAAGCGACAGTGAACCCATACGGGTCGTAACGACAGAAAGGTTTGCAGATCTACGACTCTCTTGTCAAACACGACTTTATAGCGTTCGAATAAGGCCATGTGAAGGTTAGTTTCGAGGCAATGTCTCTCACGATCATGTGAGGATTCAACAAGGAAGCTCTCAAGGACCTCTATCACGTTCTGTGTGAGAATGTTGAAGTTCAGCTGTCTTTTAAAATTTGAACTTCGATAATTTAACGAAAATCCGCGCACTTCACGTTTGAATTTTTCATTCTCGTCTGATTTACGTATCTCTTCGATCCGTGATGTTTATAGCATTTCCGTTTACGTTCGTGACGGTTTATAACATTGATTAGAATGTCCACACATCGCACGACATTTTAAATAGATACTTTTCCTCCAATCGC
This sequence comes from Oculina patagonica, assembly GCF_052425735.1. Taxonomy (NCBI): domain Eukaryota; kingdom Metazoa; phylum Cnidaria; class Anthozoa; order Scleractinia; family Oculinidae; genus Oculina; species Oculina patagonica. The sequence goes on along the minus strand of NC_135761.1, from coordinate 7,593,356 downwards.
CCAGCCCGCAATGACAGAAGGTCCAGCACATTCCTTCACAGCAGGCGGCATGTCAGGAGAACCCAGGAAACCTTCATAGCTTAGGTTACTCCTCGGGAAATCATCTTTGCACTCATAAAGCAGCATATGGTGAACAATTCCTTCGTTTCCTTCCTGAATTATAGGATCGATCTGCAATAGAAACCTACCTTATAAGAAATTTACGTTTCATGAAATTAACGTTAAATTAACGTTTAATTAATTTAAGTCGCGTTAATTCTTGCTAACATTAATTTCCGCCCCGTTAATAAAGTGGAGCGTTAATTTCCATGACCTTAATTTCCATTATTTCGGCCCAAATTCCACGATACGGTCTAGACGTTCTTGACTCCTAGGATAAAGCATTATTTTGTCAGGGTGGTATCACAGAAACTGCGAAACGCTCGAAGCAGTCAGATTCCTTCGCTTAACCTCTACGTTTGGGAAAAGTACCACGAACATTGTTTTTCATTATGTACGTCGCGTTAACTACCTTCATTTTAAAATGTTATCCCATTTTTCGCGTTAATTTCCTTTATTGGAAAGTAATTTTTCCTTCCCTTTGCGTTAATTTAAGTCGCGTTAATTTCAAATACCTTAATTAACACAAGCGTAAATCTCCTATAATAAGATATTATAAAGTAAAGTCTATCCTTGTATGAGAACCGGAGAAGGCGTCCGCTTAGGAGAGAGGCCCAATCAAAGTACAGTATTTTGCAAAAAATAGAAAATAACAACAAAGCACAAAACGAGTTAACTCTACAGCTTGGGTAAATGCTTATCGGGTTTCTTTAAAAGTATCAAAAAGCAAAGACGTTATCTCTTCCCCCTTTTATGGTAATAAACTAAACAGGAGTTTAAATACTATATATAACTAGTCGCTTTACCTGAATTATGTCATGTCTCTTTTGTAACTTTGGAAACTCAAACACACGAAGCCAGTACGTTGTACAGTCAGTCGACAGCGCTGTCTATGAGAGATGACCAGAGATAAAGAAAGAGAAGAAAAAGGTAGAAATGTTGCCTTGTTTCCTTGTTCAGGAAGGGTTAGAGGACTTAATAGTGTAGGGGGGCTAATTAAAAATATTAACTTCCAGTAGGGGCTTTTTACAGAGGAGATTTTGAGCTTTAACAGTATTTCCGTTATTTGTCTCAGGTACAACCCCTCTCCCCCAAAACAACAACAGCAACAACGGCTGTACCCTGTCTCAGTAATGTTACCTTGTTGACGGTAAAGTTGAAAGTCTTTGTATCATCAGGTAGTTTCGGCACATTACCAATAGTGTTAAGTAGTCGTGTACTCCTCGCTCCTCTGCTTTTGGAATCGTGTGGTGGAATGTCATTTTCAGAGGAGGGATCGTCTGGATGAAATGAGTAGATCAGTTTGTTTGTTCCCTCCTGTCAAAAAGAAGACATTAAAGAAACAACAACAGCAACAACAAAACTTTATTCACCCCTTAATATTTTACAAAAGAAAAATTAGATTTAGCCAAGCCTAAAAGCGGAGCTCCATGGCCACATATACATTTTTAATAACTTGTTGTTGTTTTTAGTAACTTGAAGTTATTGTATCACCTGGCGCAAGAAACTACTCAAGAAAGATTCCATAGCCGAGATAAATCTTCACTCCAATCGCAGAAATCACGCTGAACTTACTCCTGTCGTTACCCAAGATCGAAAAAGTAAGACGTGAGTCCACGATCCAAGTTAAAACCACTACCTGGTCAACGGTCAACTTAAAAACACGTGACCTTGATGAGCTTTAAACCAGAGCCCGCGATATGGTCATGTGATACTGGTTAGCGTATACGTTGTTTTGACAGCTGTCAATTGTCCACGACATGGTTGTGCTCACGTGACTACCAAATTTTCTCAGCTTGATGGGTTTACCAAAATTTCTTACCCATGGTACTCTGCTGGCGCACTTCGCGCGCCGGAGCTCCGCTATTAATATATAAATAATTAGGGGTCTGGCTGCCTAAAATAACTATAGTGTTAAAAAGGGCAGGCAGCTATACCAACCATATACTTATATACAAACCAAGTGCGTTGGTAAAGATCGAAAAAGGGCCGGGATGAATAGGGTTAATTACTGAAAATACCGACTGTCGATACTAAAGTCTTCTAGTACCGTCTCGAACAAGCTTGGTTAGTAAAAAAAAAACTCATAACTGAAAACCGCGGTGTAATATTCTGAAATTGGAACGGCAATAAACGTTTACCTGAACTGCGTTATCCTGGGAATCGCAAGTTTCAAACTTTCGTTTAAACTTCATAATAGTTTTCCCAGCGTTTTCCTCCAGAGATATCAGCTCATAGTCCTGCTGCGAATCTATCTGAGGTGTCACGTGACCAGTTGCATGGCGATCCTGGGTGTGGAATTACAAAAAGCTGTTAGTTACATACGCTTAAATCAACAACATCTTTCACGTTTCTCAATTTGCCATGCAGTCGAAAATGGAAGTGGGGTAATTTGAACTTCAAACGCAGCGATTATCTTGAGCATTTTCTGCAGTTCAGGGGGGGATGGAGAAAGTCGGCACTTTTCTTTCACGACATAGCGGTGCCGGAAAACGGTGCAAGTCTCTGTCAATCAAGCCGTTGCTAAGAAAGACGTCACCCAAAGGTTTGTTTTTCTCAGAAAGATTTAAATATCAATGACTGCATGCGTGTGAAATGCGAATAGTAGGGGTTTTTGCGTTTGATGTTTTACGCCGCTGAGATTGAGGTTTTTTTTTTGCATTTTCAGCCAGATTTCTCACCTAATGTTTCACGTCACTGAGAATGTTTTGGCGGCGTGCAATAACAAGCGAAAATTTGTCACGGTTAACATTTAAGAACCGTAAAATGGTAAATCATTTCAGAATCATTGGAGTTTTTTTAATTAGTAAAATTCGCAAGCCTTACTTTTGCCAGACTGGTCACCGTTATTACTGTTTGTTGTTTCAATGTCCGGCAAAGCTCAAAGAAGCAAACAAAATGCAAATTTCTATTGTGTTTTGTGCACAGTCAAGACAAAGATATTCGAACTAAAAAATGAGCTTTGTCAAGCTATTCACTATGCCCTTAGCAACCATTCGATAGCTACCTCGCACACTCGGTTGCCCGGCACTGCTATGCCGCATTTTTGAGTCGTGTAACAAAGGAATCTTCCCCACCCCCCATCCCGCTGCTGCAGTTTTAGCACAAGCCAGTACAGTGGCTCACAAAACGTGCAATTTTATTGGCTATGTGGATGCCCTATATCGATCAATCGCGGGACTCAGAGCACTTGCTTGCTTTTTCGTTACCGTTGAATTAACCTAAGTGTAAATCTTGTATAAACACATTTTTTTTTACCTTAAAGTAAGGTTTACCATCTTTCACCCAACCGATGACAATATCAGCTCCTTTCATCTTGCCTTGGCCGCTGGAGATTCCAAATCCGACCCATCCAGTTGTTTGGGCTTCCACAGTAAAATAGATTTCTTTGTTTGCAGTGCTGACATTCCAGTACAGCTTCACTTTTTGGTCTTCATCCAGAGGAGCAAAGAAGGAATGCTGTGATACGAGATCAGCGGAGGACTTTGCCAAACACATAAAGATTAACGACAAGGATGCCGCTAATTTCTTCATGATCCTTCCCAATCAACTAAATACAGAATAAATAAGAAAGGTGAGAATAAATATTAAACCCCAGCATTTCTATCACACCACTAACTGCTTTATAACTGGCTGTACAGCATGTATAGAGCAATTTAAAATGACCACGATTGACTCCATTGTACAACCAAAAAGGAAATTAAAGCGAAAGAGGAGTAGCATTTCAAAATGAAGGAAATTAACGCGACGTACACAAAGGAAAGAAAAACTTGTTGAGACAACAGGAACAAGCTTATTTCAACAAAATTTTAATTTAAAAGGCGTATAATATTAAACGTAAACAATGTTTTAGTGGTACTGCTTCGAGCTTTCTTCACAGTTTCAATACATACCGGCAGATTTCCACCCGGATACTCCTGATAAAAATAATGCTTTTTCCTATGAGTCAAGAACGTCTGGACTGTATCAAAAAATTGGTGCCAAAAAAATGAAAATTAAGGTCATAGAAATTCAAAATTTTTAACAGCTCTCAACAGTGAAGGCAGCTGCAAAAGGCCTTATTTTGAGCGTGGTCAGAACGAAAATTGCATAAGTTGACGAGCTCGCCACTCAAAAACTACCAAATGCAACAAAATATTATTATTCCTAAGTTAAGTGGTCCTTCAAAGGTTGGAAACGCATGTTAATTTTGATATATTTGGATTTTATATGGGTCCGTGAAAATTTAAATAGTAGCAACCTTTAGATCACTTTTTGTAAACATGCAAAAGTATGGTGTTTTCGCCGGCCTTTATTTCACAAGTCCAGAAGAGACCATTCTAATTTTCAACTGAATCCTACTAAACAGATGTTAGGAAGCATAGAAATATAAAAATACCTTGCACTTTTTATCTTCCTTTGCCACAGTAACAAACCAAGACTTCGAACATTTCGTGCTTATGCGAGTATTTCATATACATTATGCAAACGAGCTTACTAAAAGCATTCTAAGTCAAAAATATAAGACAGCCCACACACAAAAAGCTTTTAAAACGATCTTAATGGCTACAATTGGCGAATTATTGAGTATTGATCTTTGCATGCTTTTTTAAAATTGCATAAACGGCAAACGCAAGCTTGCCTTTCATTTTGTTACCTATTTATGCAATTCTAAAATTAATCCCCCATAAAAATAGGGGAAAAATCCCACGTTCACGCCAAAGACAGAACTACTCATTTCCGCGCACGAACGTCAAGCGGCAAAAGGCAGAAGTTGATTTTTTGCCGTTTGCGGGAAAAATAAACGATGCACCTCTATATTATGAAATTACGTTCTCTGGTAAGTTTGGTCCGGTTTCAAGAAACCTTGCGAATTATTTCGATCTCGCGTTTTTCTTTTGATCAGATTACAAACAATCATGCGCTATGCGAAATCTGTAGGCGTTTAGGGACAAAAAATTCGAAGATTTATTCAGTTTTAACTGGTTTTTAGCGTCGAGGATATTACCTTATTGTTTTATAGACAGTTTGAAATAATATTGCTCTTATTAATTTTTCCAGTGTAAGAATTGTCAAAACGGGCTGGGGGCCAACGCTACAGCATAGCTTAATTAGCAGCTATTTCCAAGAAAAAATTACCTTTTATCATTTGCTACATCCATGTATGTATGTAGATTTCACGACGCGACCACTGGGATTGCTAAGTCTGTTTAAATAAATATGAGGCAAATACTCAAGATAACGTACCTTCCAATGCTACACTAATAAAACAGTTGACAAACAACTCATCTAGAATAGCGATGTTTCTTCATACAGCTGAGATCTCAATCGAGTGTTTTATGGGCGACATTTTGTCAATAAAATGGTAATGAGCTGATAATTAGGCCTCGATCGTGTTGCGAGTGACGTATCTGAAGCTAATAGTGTTGTTGACACACCTTGAGAACATCACTTGCCGGATATATGACAGCTGAATGAATAAAGTTGCTTTTAAATGACAAGAGTGTTTAGCGAGAGATACTTCTCCTTTAAGAGAAACTTACATTTGCTTTTAAGAAACTTTTCTTCTTCAAAAATGTTTCGTTATTTGATTTCTGAAGCGTTGGTTTTCCTTTCGCTTGATTTTGTGTAGTAGAGCTAGCTACAAACTGACGCGGATTTATACAAGAAACAGCTAAATAAATAGTATATTCGCATTCATTTGTTATTTTCCTTTCCATTCGAAAATTTGGCAAAACTTTAAAAAACAAAAACTGACATTTTGAGTGGGAGTGAAGAAATCGAAGTTCAAATTGGCTGTTTTCACATTAGAAGACGGGCAAATCGTCGAGACGGACAAGTTGTCGTCTGACGATTTGTTCGTCTAGTGTGAATTTAAGACAGCTTTTTGACGACTTGTCCGTCTAGACAACCAAGTCGTCTTTGACGAATCGTCTTCACAGACGGCCAAATCGACGCACAAATTCAGACGACTTGTATGTCTGAAATCGTGTCCATCCCGTTTTCACACTGACGGCTTGTCTGTCTCAAGCTGCGTTCACATTAGGCCGAAACATGATTAGTCTGATCACGAATGAAACATGTTTCGCTGTAAAAGTGTTCACATCAGGCAGTGCATTGCGCGAATCATAATTGAAACATGATTAGTCTGATCATGATTGAAACTACCTCACGAGGTAGTTTCAATCATGATCAGACTATAAACAAGTTAAAAATGGCGGACATGCCGTGAGGAGGCAAGTGCCCAAAAGCTTCAAATTTGGGCTTTCTATGAGACCAAATGTTTATTTAAAATATGGGCTAATAAAGCGATACAATATGAATTATCGGTGACGGATAGAAAGCAGAATATTTGGCAAAATATTGCCACGAAAGTTTACGACGGCGGCTACAAGCGCGCAGCATTGCAGCATTGCAATTCAAAAACAAACTTCACACAATAAAAATCTTCTGCTACCGACTGATAGCGCAAATTCGGACAATACTGTCTTCTTGCTAAACGCTTGAAAGCCCTGCTTCATCGAAGGGCTTAAAAATAGACAGAAAGACAAAGATTTAATGGAAACTATTGTAATTTCGAGCTATATTTTTACGGTGAAGATTTATGCAAAAACCAAACACACAGGCATGAAACGTGTTTGAAACTAACACTTATATGTGAACAATGCAAAAACAAGCATGTTTTGGTGAAACATGTTCCGTTGAAACATGTTTATTCTAAACATGTTTCGGATTAAATATGAACGCAGCTTCAGACGATTTGTCCGTCTCAAGTTTGAAAACGGCCATTGTATGGTGCAAAACAAACAATTAAAACGTTGATCAGAATTCAATTAACATTTTAAAGCCGTTAATATATTATAATTTATGTTTTTTTTTATTTTGGGTTTAAGTTATGTTAAGAATCACTTCACCGACAAATTTCAATGTTCCAAGTTGCAGCAACATGTTGCACAAAGTAGAACCAAGTTCTACCCAGTTTTTGCAACAAATTTTTTCAACTTACCTCACTGAAATTAATTTGTTGCGTGTTCGTAATACGGGCAAAAAATCTTTTCAACTTGCAGTGCAACAATGTTGCGTCACAGGTTGAAAGAAAATGCTGGCCGTATGTACTTGCCCTTAAAGGATTATTGAGCTTTTTTCTTGAGAATCAAAGTTCAGATTATAGAGCGTTTTCACTCACGTGACAAGCGGCCATGTTGGATTACTGAAACAAAAGGCGATGTTTGCACTGGGGGAGGGGGAGAAAGTCGGCATTTTTCTTTGACGGCATGGCGGTGCCGCGAAACGGTGCAAGTCTGTGTCAATCAAGCCGTTGCTAAGAAAGACGTCAGACCAACGTTTTGTTTTTCTCAGAAAGATTTAAATATCAATGACTGCATGCGTGTGAAATGCAAATAGTGGCGGTTTTTCGTTTGATGTTTCACACCACTGAGATGTTGTTTTTTGCATTTTCTGCCAGATTTCTCACTTGATGTTTCACGTCACTGAAAATGTTTTGATGGCGTGAAATAACAAGCGAAAATTTGTCAAGGTTGACAATTAACAACATAAAAATGGTAAATCATTGGATTTTTTAATTTGTATGATTCGCAAGCCTTGCTTTTGCCATCACTGTTTGTTGTTTTGATTTCCGTCAAACTTCAAAGGAGCAAACAAAATGCAAATTAGCTATTGTGTCTCACGGTCAAGACCAAAACATGCCATCTAAACAAAGACCTTTGTCAAGTTATTCACTATGCTCTTAGCAACCATTCGACAGCTACTGTGTACACTCGGTTGCCTGGTACTGCCATGCCGCATTTTTGAGTCGTGTAACAAAGGAAGTTTCTTCCCCCTGTTCGAATTCAATCTTCTGAGGACCGTTGTCGCCTAATAACCAAAGGCTATAAATGTCGCTGTCGTTTTTTACAGTGTAGGTAGATGCCGTCGAAGCTTCACGTTTTCCCTGTCTGATCTGATGCTTCTACATTCCCTAAATCTGAATTAAAACCCGGGAGAAAGGTACACTGAAAAAATTTTGCTATTGATGATGATCTGCATTTAAAATTCGTTTTCTGAAATGCCATCGACATCCACATCGATCCGTTAAAATATGAAGGTACTACTGAAAGCTGACTTGCTTTACGAATTTTGCACGAGGCAGTATAGAATTTGGTAGTTTCTGTCAACATCGCGTGCAGTCACAAACGGCAATAGTCCTGCATGTGGGCACCCTCGTAAGTCTCACACAATAAATACCCTGCGCAGACTTCTCAGTAAGCGATCCACTGCGATCTATTACTTTTTAAAATGAAAAACATAGAGTGTAGAGGAATCCATGTAAAATTAGGCATTATGTTTCAAGGAAACATTATGTTGATGTCAAAATTTTTGTTCAGTTATACCATGCCATTATTTTTCCTTTTTTTTTATACTGCTGTATAGTCTGGGGTAACACCTATGATCATAATATTAAACCACTTGAAAGAATGCAAAAGAAAGCAATCCGTCTAATTTATTTTTCTGATTTTGATGCCCATACTAGATCCAATTTTATTAATACTTTTACAGACGGCACATCAAACGAAGGGTGGAAGCCAAGCGGCGTTCGAGAGAATACTTTAATTTAAATGTTTTCATTTCAAGCGGCAAGCTAATGTTTTCGAACTACTAGTGATCAACGAACAATTTTTACAGGGCGGTTACGTTATAGAACTCTACCTAAAGAAGTCAAACTTTGCCATGTTTGAAGATCAATAACCGTTTTAGCTGTGTTCACACAGCTTACAAAACTAGTCTGATCCCGAATGACACATGTTTCGTTGTGAAAAGTGGTCACATCAGGCAGTGCATTGCGCGAATCATGATTAAAACATGATTATTCTATCATGATTGAAACTACCTAACGAGGTGGTTTCAATAATGATCAGACTAAACACGTTAAAAATGGCGGACATGCGGTGAGGAGGCGAGTGCCCAGAACGCACTCTTAGTCCATGCTTATCAGCAGCGATCGCAAACTACTTGATACCTCAACTGTATCTGTTTTAGTTGGAAATTTTAATTAGTTGGGTGTAACATTGTCCTCAAATTTTACCTGGGCAGATCACGGATGATCACTTTTATATATCATGATATATATTTTTTTATTGCTACGCGTAAAACTTAAGACGGCTTACAAAAACAATATTAACTTGTTAGACAATACACTTCTTACAATATCCTTACAGTACACTATATCCACGGTTTGGAACGCTGCTTGGCGTCACGTCTCGATATAGTCGAGTATTAGCTCGCCCAGAATAGCTTGGTTACGTGAGGGCTACTAGGATCTGAAAACAATCTTTTGTTAATAAAAAAAAAAAACTATTTACTGTTTTTACCGTTACACTTCTAGCAGTACATTTACAGCACACCACTTACAATGTGCTTGATGATTCTACTTTCATGCACTTGACGCAACGTCAAACAAAAAGATTTCCTTGCTTACATTTTCCAAAGTTTTAACACCATACGGACGGACTAAAATTCATTGTCACGTGCAACATAAGTTGCTACACGGATTTTACCAGATTTTTGAAGCGCCAAAATTTATATTGGTGTCGCGTAAAATCTCAAAATAATAGTCCAGTTTTATTAAAAATTGCTATATTAGAGCACTGAAAGCACTGAAACTGTTAACTAGCATTAGTGGCTGCGGATGGAAACGGATTGGAAACTGCTGAACAGTTCGTGCAGCGGAGCTAAGAAGCTTTCAGCTAATGTTTTCACAAATTAAATGTGGTCGAATGACTGTATGCTCTCAAGTGCTCAATGTTAAAACAGCTTTTCGATGGCCCTTAGCCTTAAAAAAAAAAACTATAAATAGCATCTATGAAGTTGAATCATGTATGAAATAAAATACCTACCACATATATATTTAATCGAGTCTCGCACTATCGTGGATATTAGACAATAGACACAGGTTACGTTACAATAAACTCGACTTTTGTTTTGACAAAAAAATATGTTTTACACACAAGAATCATACTTTTGATTTCGAAACTTATTTAGTCTACTTTCGAGTGATAAAAAAAAATTTCATGTGTACTAAGGTTGATATGAAAGACTTTAAAATAACAATATTACGATATCTTGCGCCAACCCTCCTCTCCCTGCAAAAGCGGTAACATTGTTTCCCTGGCCGGAACATTGTTTCCTTGTCGTGTACGCGCAAAATTTGTTGCGGAAGCAAATTTTGTTATCAAAAAATACAAAAAGTGTCTCGAAAAGTTTCTAGAAGCATTTTGACTTACGTTTTGGCGTTTGCGCGCACCAAAGAAAACTTTTGGAAACAATGTTTCCGCGTTTGTGAAATTGTCTCAAAATGCGCCATCTGTGACCTGGTTCCTATGACATCATATCAGTAAATGCAGGAGAAGACCAACATAAACACCACTGTCACAAATACAAAGCTGCGTGACGCCAGTTTGTCACAGGAACTTGTTATCTCTTCACACTCCGTCTCTTTCTTCAACGGATAATTGATGACTGGCTTGGAAACCAATTTCTTCCCTAGACCCTGTGAAAGACAAAAGACAAAGACTTCTCAAAATTCTTCCTAATTTAGGAAGAATTTTGAGAAGAATTTATCTTGAAAATTCGCCCCTATTGGCGATAGGAGAATCGACAAAACTCTGAAACGAGATGTTTCCAGAAGCGTTTTGTTTATAAAGGAGTTTCACTTGTCTTCGCGGCCGCCATTTTGGTGTGGATTCCCTCTTTTCTCCTGGCCCTCTTTAGGAAATGAGCTTGTTTCTTACCCAAGCATTTCTTATTTATTGTTTGGAAAAACCAATAAAGCTGCCGTGAAAACGGTTTTCCCCGGACAAATGGTATAAAACGCGCGCAGTTATCGCCGCCCTGTTTCGCTATTTGCAATTGTTCAGTTATACCAATATGTAAAAACGTTTTCGTAGATTGACGACAACTTCATGCATTCGTAGGTCACACAAACTAGCAGTCAAAGTTTATCAAATACAGATTTGTCAGTCAAAACATGTTCCTTTCCCGAAAACGTCGACTGACTCTATTTAAAAAATCCTTGTCGCCGGTTGTCAAGCCAGTAACACTGTCTCGTCCCGAGGCAAAGCTGCATCTCGCGGATAAAACCGGGTGCTAGGGGCTTGGTGGTTAGGCCGCAAAACGTGGAACGTGTTCTTTTCGCAAGTCCAAAAAAAAAAAAAAAAAAAAAAATAGGTGCAGAACGCCACGCCCCTGTGCACCAGCCAGGAACTGAGGACAAGGTAACCAATATCTCGTAACTTTTACTCTAAATCGTTAACAAACTAAATGCTCACCGGTAGTGGTACGCTATTGCGGCCGTTGCAACGTACAGTTATCTGGTCAGTTTCTTGATAACTCTTACGTAGTTCAGACGCCATCTTGTCGGTCCACTTAAACCCCTTAAGGTCTGGCCTAAGAATAAAAGCAGAACAGTAACTTTCAAGCTGTTAAATTAAGGTTGTTAAGAGAAATACGATATTGAATGACAGTTTGCTCGTCGCAACTTGCAACTTTCAATTCAAATTTGCGCGAGCAATTTGCCAAGTTCCGGTTTTCCTTATAAAACGAGGTTGCATTGTAAGGGGCAATTATTTTCTGTTTCTTTGAAACAAAAGTGGTGCAACCTCGTTTTATACGGCAAAATAAAAAGCGGAACTTGGCAAATTGCTCGAGCAAATTTGAATTGAAAGTTGCAAGTTGCAAGATCAATCAATATTGAAACATTGCGCCGCAACATTGCAAAGTTCCCATCAAAAGAACATCCAGTTTGACTGTAAGTTAATTTTCTGACAAATTTTTCCTAAAAATTATTTACCCCCATTCCCCCGTTGTGAAACGTCATCGCTTCTGCATGCATTGCATACCAATTATTGTCGTATTTAGTCCCAGTACTTTCGGCCAAAAAGTTTACCCCTTTCTGTTATTCGAGTAATTAACAAGCCCACATTTACGCTGACCCCTCCCCACACCACCCTCTATTGGGGGAGGGGGGGGGGTAATTTCTCAATATATAAACTGCCGTTTGACACAAACTCACTTGACATATTTGTCGTAAAACTTATTAAAGGCAGGCTTCTGATTTGACCAGCATCTTGTTAAATTCAGTTTTGGGTAGTAGAAAAGGTAAGACTGGCACATTTCTTCATTTGTACCCAGGCCACCCTGAAAAAAAGAGGCACGAGGAATTTATTCAAATACCACAAGCAGTAACACTAGAAGCCTACTTGTGATCAACGAACAGTTTTTACAGTGCAGTTACATCACGAATTCTTTATCTAAAGAACTCACTCTTTGACATGTGTGAAGATCAATTTACCGTTTTAAATATGCTTTTAAAGTTAAAAGGACTGTGCCACGGATTTTAGCCACATTTAAAGCTGATTTCCAGTCCGTACTGCGCAGACTCGGGGTTTGTTTACGTTTTTGTTTTGAATTCGTTGAAACGTTATACTTCGGTGACACTGACAGCATACATGACGTTTTTTAGTCCGCCATTACAGTTCGTTTCGTTCAAGAATTTCCGATGAGCTGAAACGTCGGTTTGAAATAGCGTCAAGGTTCTTCTACTCGTTATTATTTGTTCTGCAAGGATATCTGGCGTTAATAATGAAGAAAAAGGTAAGTTTGTCGCGGAATTTTTAGTTTTGCTTGTAAACATTCCCTTCGTGTGAGGCTCACATAAACATTGCAGCCGAGATTGCGCAGTACGGACTGGAATTCATCTTTAAGCATGGGAAATGGCTATCAAATTCGGTCAAATATAAAAATAACCTCTTAAACTCAGAAAACAGTGAAGGAACATTTCAACAACACAGCAAATACAGAAGAAGCTACGAATGGCCAAAAGTGACGAAGATTGAAGCGGATTGCGACATGGGTTTTTGAAATATTGTTGGGCTGAACAGTTTTCAAAGTGAGTTTTGTTTGCTTGTAACTCTAAATTGTAACGTCTGGGAGACACATTTGGTTGTAATGAAGCTATAGTTTTATCTTTGAGATCCATAGAAATAATTTCTATGCAAACATTAAGTTTCATAGCAAGTATTTAGCAAAACTTAATAAAATAAATTTAACTCAGCCGTGACACAGTCCATTTAAAGATCTTAGAGATCTTTCTTAGCAGGACGCCCGTCTTAAATTCGCGGCAAAACAACAAGTGAAGGCAAGGCGTTTTGACATGGTAAAAAAGCTAAGTTTTTATTTAATGTTTTTATTTAATGCCTTTTTGTGCATTTGGGAGCCAACAGAGTGACGTTAAAAATAAACTTACATAAAGAAGGATATCTCAACGCAAAATACGAAATCTCAAAGTGTACATGTCGCACATGTCATTTGAAGTTTTATGGCAGACGTGAAAATTCAGTAGATAATAATAAAGAAAATATAATTTTCATTTTCAGAAGCGGGGTCTAACTGGAAAACAGTGAGTTTGAGAAGGTCACAACTCAACATACTTGAATCATTTTATCTTCTGAGCGGTAGTTGCAGACTGTTATTAAGGAGTCTCCCTGCAAAAAAAGGAAAATAAAAATACTGTTCACTTCACAATCCAGTAAATCCGTGTTTGACTTTTGCTCATAGAAAACGGGGGAAAGTTTTGAGTTATTTTTAAGCCAAAAATCAAGAAGAATTTTTTTTTTATTTCAAGAGCAACGCGCACGCGATCGAGTTCTGTCGATCGTAAGCATAACCCGCTGCCGTCCTGTATTGGCAAAACGCGAAATCTGATTGGTTACACAGGTGCCGTCTATTTAAACAACAGAGTGAATTAGTATATACTCAAACAGTGGATAGTGTTTTTGGCGCGCGCTGATTGGCTACTCAAACTCCGACTATAGCACAACTATAGTAAAGTGCGCGTTCTGATTGATTAATTTAGCGTCTACTATTTGCCCATGGGTGCACGCTGACGTATGCCTTCAACCTGAGCGCGCGCGCTGATCTGATGCGACATGGCACAAGAAAGTGCCACTACTTCACGAATCTTTACATGTTTTTTTTCGATTTTCCTGTGAATTTAAAAAGCTCAACATAAAAAAACCCATTTCTCCATAATGCTGAAAGACTTTGAAGTATAATGCAAGTATGAAATAGTTCAAAAGTTTGTTCGTTTGTATGTTTTTTCTTTTAGGTTTTCGTCAGCGTTAACGAGAACACTACACGCAATTGTTTAAATAAGCGTGCGCACTTTTACCTAGTAGTTTTACCTAGTATGGTAAACATCACAGCGTGCACTATTGAGTTACAGATGCACTTGGGAAGTTTGCTAAGCACTCATGACGCTTCTTTCGTGCTTAGCAACCTCCCGCGTGCATCTGTTACTCAATAGTACACGCTGTGACGTTAACCATTTGTTAATTATTTAAATTAGCATAACCCAGCTGCCGTCTATTGGCAAAACGCGCAATCTGATTTGCTACATGAGCGCGTTCAGTTTCTCGCAGAATTTATTTATCAAAACCTTCAGGTAATCAATTCTAGTGATATTCTGTGTTTAAGATCAGCCGCCCTGGTTATGCTAAAACAGTTAGACGGCTCACCTTTCGATAGAAACCTCGAGCTTGCCGTCTAATTGTTAAATAGTTTTTTTTAATTATTTTGTTACAGTTGTGGGTACACTATACTAGAAATAAAGACAATGTCATTTTATGATAAGCCCAATAAGCGCTTCCCTTCAAATAAGCGCTCCCCTTTCGCCTTAGAAAATTAAATAAGCGCTCTGGGTGCTAAATTAACGCGATATACGGTCATGCAAGCAAACACAGCTAATAGTAAACAAACAAACAAACAAACAGGATAGACAAAATACAAATTTACATTTTTTACTATCTTCTGTGACGCTTTCTTACCGGCATGACAGTTATTTCCTTGCTGGGAATCTGGTACTCCTTTGATTGAGGGGAAAGAAGGAAATTCATGAGGGGACAGCTAAGAAATACAGGAATCGCATTGTAAAATTAACGCAAGTGAGACAGTGAAAACCACAGTGAAATAAACGCTGATGTCACAGTGAAATTAACAGCAATGCTACTGAAGTGATAGAAACACAGGCTACCGGATTTGCTTCAATTTCTTTCGCTTTTCATGGGGATATCAAAAGGCGTATACATATAAATCTTGGAAGTTATCACTGGGGAGGGTGAGGGCTAAACAAGTGCTCCGCTTCAGCTGTTTAGCGTTCTTACGGTAGTATAATGTATTGTGAACATTTCTGAAAGAACGGCGAAGCCCTTTGCCCTATATCGCGTTAAGTTTCGCCTTCGTTTCCATTTCTTTGTCTTCTTCTCGCTGTGATCAATGCCCTCTTCCATTTTTTTCATGCTCCGCAAGCAGGCCACAACGTGCGCAGTGATTCCACGAGCTCAGCGAACGTTACATGCAATACACCCTTTCATGCAAGGACCTTTTGCTTATGTCATAAAAAAAATACACGCAAGGCAACACTTAATCTCCTTAAATCCGTCTTCTGCATGAAAACATTTCTGTCTCACTAATAGCCCTTTAGCTGGTTCTTAAACCACTCTGTTTCAATCTCATGTTCTTGTTTTTAAAGAGACCCACCTGAAAGTTGAAGTCATAGTGATCGTCTCTGATAATCTCTGGAAGCTCGACCCCTTTCCTGACATGCCGAGTATACGCTGCATGGCCTTAAAAAATGCATGCATAGGAGAAAAGGTCACATGTCAGCGTGTTTTTACATTTTACCGCATATATTGTTGTAGAGGAAATAGTAAACTTATCAGAACGGGAGATATTTGAAATTACCGTAGACGCTCTGTAAAGCCCCCGGTGGGGTTTCTTTCTTCCTTTTAATGACGGACTGGTGGGGGGGGGGGGGGGTGGACTTATTAGAGTGGGGAACTTATTGTTGGAGAGGTGTGCTTATTCAAATCATAGACCAGAAAATAAAAAAATCAAAGTGGCTTTGAGCCACTGAACTCGCAAAAATTAATTATGAAACAAGACTCAAAAACCGCAAACTGACAAATAAAGATTGCCAGAACAAATTATGTTAAAGTTTCCACACTTAAATTCACTTCACTTAGTTTAATACATCCAAAAAAAGAAAGAATCGCTTCAACACTTCAGCGAAAGTTTGTCACGACTTTGTAACAAGAACGTACTCGTTTAGCTGCTAATCGAGAACAGGCCAAAAGGCAGTGAGCTCAAGTACTAGTGCCCTAACCCGTCCGTTGTTTTTCCTTTTTTTTAAGGAGGCAAGGCAAAAAATAATATCACTGGAAAAACTAAGTTTTTGGTCTATTTTCAGAAACTGAAATTAGTACAATATTTCGGCTCTATTTAATAGTCATAGTAATGTAATGATAATTTTTAAGAAGGCAACTTCGATATCTTAGGAGTGCTAATATTACGTAATATAACTAGAAATGTAGGTAATCCGAGAAACTGGTTTAATTCTCTAGAGGCCTTATTACTCTTGCTCGCATTGCGTGCCTATGTCTAACAGGAATCGAAGGAGTGAAATTGACTACGCTCACTACAACTCGGAATTTTATGAGTTAAAAAGTGGGCTGTTCTGTTTGGTAGCACAAACTTCGGACAGCTAAATGAGCTAAACTTTGGCTTGCTGCATCTTACCTGCCAAGTGAGTGTGAAGAAAAGAGGCAAATATGCGGATTCCTCCCCCAGGTAATGTTGAGCCTTTCAAACCCTGTGAAATCGAACATCATAGTATTACGTTCCAGTTAAGTTGACTAACATATGATCATTGGCATTGTTAGCTGGCGATTGCTCTATTGCAATGAAATTCCATCGAAAATGGACCGAGATCAAATATTATTTACCGTATGACCTGCATGCATGCATGCATTCAACGTCAAAAGAATATAAAACATGACTGAATGAGATTGGTACGACCAAGTGCCAAATATCTGAATTTTTGTAGCTCAGCACATTCAATAAATCGGCTGCCTTGCTAGACGTCTTTCAAGGGCGCTTCGAATCGTGGCGGCAACAATCAGCTCAGTATTTAATTTCCTAAATATTTCATAATAAAAGTAAATCCCGAAACAAACCTCCGCCGTGCACTCTTCTACACAGTAGCCTTCTGTCTCCCAGTTGGCTTGATTAGGTGGGATAACAAGGGATGTGCTCACACTCCATCCAGCAGATATCATAGCAGCCTGATACTTTCTGAGTTGGCTTGTGTAGTGAAAACGAAAACCAGAACTGTCAACGATGCCTGGAAAAAGAATCGTGTATGTTTATTTTATCGGGACGAAAAAGCATTTAAAAATATTTTTTTCGTGCAAAAATTACCTGCTTTTTGCTCATAATTATCATAGTGGATTTCCAAGATTGCAATCTTTGGGCTGTCCTGTTCTCCGATAGAAAATCCCACGTGCTCAGGAAAATAGAAGGACTGTGGATCAGATAAAATGGTTTTATTAGCACGGGAGGGCGACAGAACTTTGTGGGCCTGAAGTGGGGGAAACACGTCAATAGCACAAAAATGAGGGCTGGGGACGAGTCTGCACACGCGTGGTTGTAACGATGTTGACTGAAGGTCATTCTCGTACTTCGAATCTTCGTTCCTTACTGCGCAAGCTTGACCAAACGAGCGAATCTCGAAAGTTCCGTTGTATAATCGCTTTTGATCTGGTTTAGAAAACAATAACAAAAGGCCGGAAGTAAAACACCAAGAAATTCGTTGAGTCATTCTTTTGAAAGCTAGGCATGCGCAATTCGACCAGAAGTCCGATTTTCTCGAACTTCCAATCAGATCTTTCTAGGATAGCTCGTTTTCCGACCGCCGGTCAAGGGAAACGAAGACTCTGGTTACGAGGATGCATATGGTTGAAGGTTCATTAGTATGGATGAGACTGTCTACACACTGTACAACGTTTTGTAATAAATACCTGTCCTCCAATCGCCCAGACCGCAAAAAAAGAGGTTCCATGGCATTCGTCCACAGCAGGCGGCATGTCAGGAGAACCCAGGAAACCTTCATAGCTTAGGTTACTCCTCGGGAAATCATCTTTGCACTCATAAACAACCATATGGTGAACTACTCCTTCATTTCCTTCCTGAATTATAGGATCAATCTGAAATAGGAAACGGAATTACATGTAAATAGTTTTAAGGTCATTGCCCTGAAATGGAACGAACACAATTTTTAACCAAACCGCCTGCTGTTACTAGGGAACTAAATGAAAAAAGGGGGTCACCAGATTCGTTAGGAGCGGGACCTTGTATTTCCATATCATTCCTTTTCCTCTGCGGTACTGCAAAGTCACGTTTTAGCGAGAGTCTGCTTACAGGAATCGCTCACCCATGGTCGTGGTCACCAGTGTACGGAGCGACATTTCTCGCGGACTGCCACATGAGCCGTCATTTTGTTGTGCGCGCGCTCGCCGCGCCGCGAACTGCGCGTAAGGATGCGCAATGCAATACGGGCAATGACCTTAACATGTAAAGTATACCTTTGTGTGAAGGGACTCTCTTACAACCAGAAAACGCGTCCGTACCTTCTTATGGTGCCCAATTATACTACTTTATACTACAAAATATGTATGTACTAGTTATGCAACGCTTTCGAGTGGTACACTTAACAATTATTCCACGAGCGCGCGTCGGTTATGAGAGTTGGCTAAAACGATCTCATATCAACAAGTGCGAGTGGAATAATTGTTTTATTTGACTCGTTTTAGTTGACGCGTATCGGCTACCATAGTTGTGGTCAATGGTATAAGAGCTCATATACCACTGGCTGTCAGCCAATCAAAACTCAGGAATTGCAATATACCATTGCCAGTTTTTAATAATATGGATTAGTATAATTTCCAGGGTGTTCTCTGTTGGTCGGGCCTTTCGCTCCCGCGCTGGCGGTGATTTGCTCTGGCTACTGCCTCCACGGTCTCCAGGCCGTGCGGCGGCGCTGGTCTCTTTTTGATCCTCCATCCTGGATATTGAAACATTGGGAATTGCATTACTACAGGCTGGGAAAATTCAGAGGCAGGCATAGAATCGTAAACATGGTGGTTTTGGAGATGCACACGGCCTACTCGTCGTCGACTGTCAAACATTATTTAGTTCTCTTCTCACTGGAGCTAGTAATTCGGAGGATTCACACAATTGCTCGGCCACCAACGATAAACAAAGCGGCTATCTATCTTTTTCGTAGTGTTTCTTTTGTTCCGTTTTAGCTAAAATGAGTGTAAAGATCTCGATGAAAACTGGTTACCGTATGCAAGCGAGCACTTCTGTTTGTTGTTTCGTGTTTTCTATTGTTATTTTGCAGTTTTTGATATTCACCTCTATCTAAATATTCGCCTCAGGTTCGATTATTGTTGAATAACCCCTCGCTTCGTCTCGGGGAATCAACAAATCACTCCCTTCGGCGAATAATTGTTAAATATTCCACGGGTCACTTGTATTTTCACGGTATACACATAAGCCTTTTCCATAGTTTACCACGAGAAAGTGTTGTGTAACTATTTTATGCCATACCATAGAAAATACGCTTACTAAATTTCGTTGAGACTTAGATCGCAGCGCACGATGGGAAGGTTGGGTTGAATACCGTCGCATGTACAACGGCTTTCCTGTATTCTGATTGGCTGTATTTTCTATGGCATGGCATAAGATAACGTAAACAGCGAAAGATATCTCAAGAGGAGTTAACTTGGTTGCTTTAGGTATCAAAAAGCAAAGACGTCAAGCAATCTCCTTCTTTCGCTGCCTTTTTGCAATAAGCTAAGCGGGAATTTAAATACTGTAACTGAAATTAAAGTTAGTAGTTCACCTTAATGACGTCATGTCTTTTCTGCAACTTTGGAAACTCAAACACGCGAAACCAGTATGTTGTGCGTCTAGTCGGCAGCGCTGTCTATGAGATAAAGAACGAGAAGATGAAAGAAAGAAACAAACAAACAAACAAACAAAAACAAAGAAAGAAAGAAAGAAAGAAAGAAAGAAAGAAAGAAAGAAAGAAAGAAAGAAAGAAAGAAAGAAAGAAGAAGGAGAAAAAAAAGAACAACAAAAACAAAACAGAGAAATTGAGAATATAAATTTATCATGGGTTTATTCTTGAATTTTTTTCGAAAAACTCTGGATTAGAGAAAAAATGATCTTTTGTCAAAAGAGCTTTTGTCGTTACTTTGTAGAATTAAAGTTCTTTACTAGTTGCAAACACATGTTCCATAGTCTTTCTAATAAACTATTTGGCGTGCGTTTGCAGTTAAATCGACGAAAAAAGCACAGCTGATTTAACATTACAGGAATATAATGCCAATGGAAATTCTTTCAAGAGACACTTCCTTTCTTCTTCAGCGTTTTGGCTAAAGGGTCGGCTTAGTGTCGAAGGTCGACCTGTCCACGTGGCAACGCAAACATGACCCTTTTAACTCGTGCAGTATTTAAAATCAATTAAAACCAAGCCAACTGGCCAAACTGTTTTTGTCTCAGCAATGTTACCTTGTTGACGGTAAAGTTGAAAGATTTTGTATCATCGGGCAGTTTCGGCACTTTTTCGGCACCATTTAGTAGAAATTTACTTCGAGCTCCTCTGCTTTTGAAATCATGTGGTGGAATGTCATTTTCAGAGGAGGGATCGTCTGAATGGAATGCGTAGATGAGTTTGGTCGTTCCTTCCTGCAAAAAAAGGAAAATTGATTGAAAGGATAAATATCACATGACTACTGAATTCCAGTCGCCTAACAGTCCGTAAGTAAACGTTTACCCGAATTGTGTTGTCCTGGGGATCACAAGTTTCAAACTTTCGTTTAAACTTCATTATAGTTTTCCCGCCATTCTCCACCAGAGATATCAGCTCATAGTCCTGCTGCGAATCTATCTGAGGTGTCACGTGACCAGTCGCATAGCGGTCCTGCAAATGATATTCCCTTAGTTACTACTGTACTGGTTGTGGAATCACAAAAGCTGTCATATTATATTAAACACTAACAATGGTATATTGCAATTCATGAGTTTCGATTGGTTAACGTTATAACAGGCAATGGTATATGAGCTGATATACCACTGACCACAAATATGGTAATCAAAACACGTCAACGAAAACAGCTGGGCCGCTCAAATACTGCAGTTCTTTGAGCGTTTTTAATAAAACAATTATTCCACTCGTTGGATATGAGATCGTTATGGCCAACTCGGCAATACGCGCCTCGATGGCTATCGACCATCTTATATCCAACGCGCGCTCGTGGAATAATTGATAAATATAAACTGCAGTGGTATAGCGAGTGGAAGCAAATCGATAAAAATGGTATCACACATGTGTGGATATCATTTTTATGTGTGATATAATTTTTGACCAATCAGCTCAAAGAGTTTCCATGTTTCAATGCTCAATGAGCCAAAGTTCATCGATATTTAGTCGAAACATCTTCGATCTTCCTCGGCAACCTTTAGGCATCTTTGGAAATTTTCGGAGAAGTTCAAAAAATGTTCGGAAACGTTCGTACGACCTTCGGACGACATTCTGGAAATCTTCGGGAAATGTTCGGAAATCTTCGAAAAATCGTCTTAAACGTCTTAATTAGTAGGTTTATATAATAAAAATAATACATGGTTGCTTGGAGATTTGAAATTTATCTTCTCGTGTTCAAAACCGATATCTCTATCGATTTGAACACTCTAAGATAAATTTCATATCTCCGCGCAACTATGTATTATCCTCTATATCTTGCATACGCTTTAATCAATAGCCATTGCTGTACAGTTAAAAATGGAAGAGGTAGTTTGGCAATTTGGCAATTTTGGTAATTTTCTTGAACATTTTCAGCGGTTTTAGTATAACGGTGTCTAACTATTTGCAAAGGCCCAATTTGATTGGCTATGCGGATGCCCTCTATCGACCAATGCAGTTGATTGCTTTTTCATGCATCATTGCCGAAACTTTTTGACAAAACCGTTAAATCAATGGATCATTTTGTAAATAGGTCCAAGCAGAATGTTTTGTAGAGTATTTTATATTTTGTTTTCTATTTTTTTACGCCTATAGCCTGCTGTCACGAGAACACGAAAGAGTTCATCACTTGCGTGACTGGCCAAGCGTTGCGTGATGGGGGCCCTTGCGTGATGACTCAAAACTGTATATTAAACATCCACGAATGGGACGAATTCCAATACAAGATCGATTCACATTTGAACGGTGAAGACGGGAAGCTTGCTCGATTAAATTAGCCTACGTTACATTGCAGTCGGACTTGTCACCGGCAAAAATAAAAATCCTTGGTATATTAGACTGTTTGCGACGCAGGCTAGATTAAATAGGACTCCTTTTAATTATAAATCCAGTGAGTCAGTCCCAATCTTAACTGAATCAAATCGTGATCAGAGTACGTTGTTGCATGACTGATTGATCGATCGTTAACCCGCTTTCCCTTAAATTCTGCATGGTTATGCTTAGTTCATTCGAAACAATGTTACACGCTATAGATTATAGATGCATCCCAAGCGTTATAATCTTCAATCGCATTTCTTTACCTTAAAGTAAGGTTTACCATCTTTCACCCAGCCGATGACAATATCAGCTCCTTTCATCTTGCCTTGACCGCTGGAAATTCCAAACCCGACCCATCCAGCTGTTTGGGCTTCCACAGTAAAATAAATTTCTTTGTTAGCAGCGCTGACATTCCAGTACAGCTTCACTTTTTGGTCTTCATCCAGAGGGGCAAAGAAGGAATGCTCTGATACGAGATCAGCGGAGGACTTTGCCAAACACAGAAAGATTAACGAGAGGTATAAAGCCAAAGTCGTCATGATCACTTCTAATGCACCGAGTAGCTTAGAATTAAAGACCAGAAAACGCAAAGCAAGCTATTTTTGCCACCCCACACGAAGCAGCATCCACAGTATATTTGTATCTAGCCAGTATGCCCCCTACACCACATGACATCATGAAGTGTCTTGGCATTTATTCCGTAATGTTTTGTCTGCCCAGAGCTACGTGACGGAACTATGTTGACCTATGTTGCAAGGATGCGTCAAGTTTCGTGGGAAAAACGTCATAAGCTTTGACGTTTTTTTGAAGTCTTCAGAATTTTGTATTTCTGAAAAAATAAATAAATCCTTCTTGTGCTTGGTGTTGTGACGTTACCCTTATGTCAAAAGCTACGTTAATGTAATTTGCAGGCTGGATAGCGCAGCATAAAACACATAATCTTAAGTACCTTATTTATTATATCAACTTTTCACGGTCGTATATTTCGCAACACTAAGCATTAATTTTACGGTGATTTTACGACAACGTCGAATCCAAAATCACTTCAATTTTTCGATTTTACCAACGTTACAAGTTTGGTTATTCCTGACAATGTAAAACAATTTTATGTAAAACAACCTTTTTATGAAAAAACATCAACACTCAACATAACGAGCTCATGACGTCAACAGCGACAAGTTCATCCTTTCATACGTATGGACATATGTATCAGACAGAATGACAGTCCCTTCCTTTATACGTCAACGTATGTTTGCGACACTATCTTTTGCGACACCTGAATTCTGCGATATTTTCGCGAAAAACGCGAAATAAGAAAAGCCTGATACTCAGGCTACAGTTTTTCTTAAACCTTCACCACTGCTTTTTTAGGAGGTGGCGCCTATATACTGTGGCCCGTGGACAGCAATTTACAAGTTACTCATGTCAGAAAGATAAAAAATGGGGGTCACCGAATTCGTTTTCGAGATAAGATTAGATAGTATCTGAAAGAAGGCGCTTATTTGGATAAATTTGACTTCGTCACTCGATATGACCTCTGCGGCTTCTGGAAACAAAATATTTTAAATGAATTTATGCAGGTCAACTTCCTTTGTCCGAAATTTATTTGAGAGGGTCTATTGAACGAATATATTTTACTTTAAAAGTCCCTTAGAGTAAACCTTGTCTTTAACAATTGGATTTGCAAACACTCAAAACAGTAAAATGCTGCAAAATGTGACTGATTCGATCGCTATTTGCACGGGAAGAGAAAATGAAAAAAATAAAAAAAAAAAAAAAAAAAAAATAATGAAGCGTTTTTAGTCAAGAATAAACAGTAGAATAGAACAAAATCAGTAGCAGACAGATGGTGTTTTGCTGAAGAATATACCTACCGAAAGAAGAAAATGCTCATGGGATAGCGCAGTTTAGACCCATTTCACTGCTAAACATTTTAGGTAAAATTTTGCTTGGCATAATAGCGAAGAAAGTGATAGAATTAGTTCAGATAAATGGATAAAAAAATAAAAAAAAATAAAATAAATGGGAATTTACAGTGGGATCTTCCACTTGGTGGCTCTTCTTGATCCCACTGATTCCAGATCGAATTGGAATTTTTAAGTGTTGGTTTTTGTGGAGGGAGAAAAACCGGAGAAGCCGGAGAAAAACCCTTGGAGCAAGGACGAGAACCAACAACAAACTCAACCCACATATGGTACCGGGCCGGAATCGAACCCAGGCCACATTGGTGGGAGGCGAGCGCTCTCACCACTGCGCCATCCCTGCTCCCGTAATGGATATGTGAACGAGTCGTTTCAAAAGGTCGGAATTCCAGGTATACCTGGGTGTGTGGAGCACGCGTTTGCCATCTGGGATGCAATACAGCAATACAGGAAGCAAAGGCATCAAAGGGAGATTTAACTGTGATCTGGTTGGACTTAGCGAGTGCATATGCCTCCGTGCCCCACGGTCTGATCGAGATAGCAATGGAAAACTTCTGGTTCCCAGAACCAGTGAAAGCAATGTTGATGCAGTACTACAACAACTTTCAGATGCGATTTACAACAGACGGCTTCACGACTGACTGGCAAAGGCTGGAGGTGGGAATAGCAGCTGGATGTACGATATCGGTAATACTGTTTGTCCTAGTCATAGAGATGATATTAAAATTAACAAAGGCCTGCATTGCTCTGCTAAGAACACTATTGAGAGCTTTCATGGATGACATCACTGTACTTGCAAAGTCTACGAACGCAGCAAATCAGATCCTAGAAATGCTAAATGAACTGATTACATGGTCAAGGATGAAGTTCGAGGCCAAGAAGTCAAGGATCAGAGTTGTTCGTTTGTGAAGGGAAAGCAGAAAGAGATTCGCTTCTCAGTAGCTGGAGACACTATACCCACTGTGAGGGAACAACCGGTGAAGAGTCTAGGCTGGTGGTATAAGGGATCACTGACTGACCGTCTCCACAAGGCGAAGATCCTGAAGCAGGCAGAGGAAGGTCTCAAGACTTTGTTAAGACTAGACTACCTGGAAAGTTCAAGATGTGGTGTCTTCAGTTTGGACTGTACCCAAGACTGATGTGGCCTCTTATGATGTACGAGGTTGCAGCATCAAGGTTGAGCGGATTGAGTAAAGATGTACGAGGTTGCAGCATCAAGGGTTGAGCGGATTGAGCAAAGATGCAGTGTTAATATACGAAAATGGCTCGGACTTCCAAGACAGCTTAATAACGCAGCACTTTATGGGAAAGGTGGCCAACTAGAACTATCTCTTGTATTCATTTTTGAGGAGTACAAGGTGGGTAAGGTGAGAACGGTAATTATGTTGAGGTACTCAAAGGACCAGGACATTCCAGAGGACCCTCCTGAGGAGCGAGTACTGGAAAAGAAGAAAAAAGTCAGAGGAAGAAGTAGACAAAGCGATGAGCAGTTTGAGGCATGGAGACATTGTAGGTGCAGTCCAAAGTGACAGCCCTTTTACCAAAGCAGCGCAAAGGAGAGAAGAGATGCGGTTGTGAACGAGGTGAAGCGGGTTGAACGCGAAAGAAAGTACGTGCACTCGGTACAGTGTAGTCAGCAAGTAACAGGTCACACAGATGATCACTTTTATATTTTTTTATTGCTACGCGTAAAAGACTGCTTACAAAAACAATATTAACTTGCTAGACAATACACTTCTTACAATATCCTTACAGTACACTATCATGATCCACGGTTTGGAAAGCTGTTGGGCGTCACGTCTTGATATTTATACCTAATCGTACCTTTCTGGTACGCTTCGGTGGCATATCAGGCGAGTTTGCTCGAAACAAAATACCGCCATTGGCGAAACTAAACGAGCCTGATATGCAGCTTAATATATATATTGATTTAACTGTGAAATTAAGGTAGAAAAAAATGGTTTCGTGTGTACTAAAAGCGATATTACACACTAACTAGCTATAGTAAGCTATATCACGTTTTGTTAAGGCCCCCACCGTAACACTTTTCCATGAAAAATTTTGTTTCCGAGAAATGCTGTCAGAGGCATTTTGCTACCACAGCAAATGTTTCTCCGTTTTGGCGCACCAAAAAAAACTTTTGGGAAACAATGTGTCTTCGTTTTTGAGGGCCTTTAAACCTATGGTTTGAGATGCACTAAACTTTGACCTTCCAAATCGAAGGATTACTCCAAATAAGAGGGTGCTACGGTAGAAAAAAATATATGATGATGAAAACTGGGGAAGCTTGACACGGGTTAGGGGTAAAATTTTCCTAAAATGCGCTATCCGTGCCGTGGCTACAATGATGTCATATCAGTAAATACAGGAGAAGATGAACATAAACACCACTGCCACCGCAAAAACGAGGTTGTGCGACGCCAGTTTGTCAGAGGAACTTGTAATCTCTTCACACTCCGACTCTTTCTTCAACGGAGAGTTGATGACTGGCTTGGTAACCAATTTCTTCCCCAGACCCTGTGAAAAACAAAGAACGAATATAGGAAAAATTTTGAGAAGAATTTATCTTGAGACTTGGCTCCTATAAGAGGAGAATTTACAAAACTCTGGAAACGAGATGTTTCAAGTAGCGTTATTTTTTTAAAAAATAAAGCGTTTCCGCTTGTCTTCGCGGCCGCTACATTGTTGTTAAATTCCCAAACAAAACATTCCTCTTCTTTGGGAAATGAGTTCGATCATTTCTCAACGCAAACATTTCCTATTTATTGTTTGGAAAAATCAATATGGCTGCCGTGAAGAAGCTATATATAGTATACTCGCACAAATTGAAAAAAACGCGCGCAGTGATCGCTGTCCTATTTCCCTATTTGACTGATGAATCTAGAAAAAGTTTCCATAGATTGATGACAACAACATGTATCCGTAGGTCACAAGTAGCAGTCAAATTTTATCAAATACTGTTTTGACAGTCAAAACATGCTCCTTTCTCGAAAATGTTAATGTTAACTGACTTTATTATCAAAATGACCAGGGGAATTATCCCCGGTTTTCAAGCTAGTATCACTATCTCGTCCCGTAAAAAAGGGTGCATGGGGCTTGGTGGTTGGGCGGCAAAACGTGGAGCGTGTTCTCTTCGCAAGTGCAAAAAAAACAGAACAAAAAAACAAAACAAAACAAAACAAAAAAAACAAAAAAAAACAGGTACAAGACTCCATGCGCACTGTGTTGTAGCCAGAGAAGGACAAGGTAGCCATTTTCTCAGCGTAACTTTGATTCGATATCGTTGAAATACTTAATGCTTACCGGTAGTGGTTCGCTATTGCGGCCGCTGCAATATGCGTTAATCTCGTCTGTGTCTTGATAAATTTTACGTAGTTCAGACGCCATCTTATCGGTCCACTTAAACCCATTAGGGTCTGGGCTAAGAATGAAAGCAGAACAGTAACTTCCAATGTTGTTAAATTAAGGTTGTTAAATGAAATACAATGACGCGCAAATCTAAGAGACCGGCCCACTCTACTTTTTAAGCGATGGCATAAGTGATCCAGTAAGTAACAAGCCCACATTCACGCTGACCCCCTCCCCACACCACCCTCTACCCCCTGGGGGGGGGGTGATTGCTCAAATTACATAACTAGTAATATAAACTGTCGTTTGACACAAACTCACTTGACATATTTGTCGTAAAACTTATTAATGGCAGGCCTCTGATTTGACCAGCATCTTGTTAAATTCACTTTCGGGTAGTAGTAAAGGTAAGAAAGGCACATCTCGTCATTTGTTCCCAGGCCACCCTAAAAAAAAAAAGAGAGACGCAGTTACGTTATAGAACTCTTTATTTAAATAACTCAAACTCATGACATGTTTGAAGAACACTTAATCGACTAAGATATGCTTTTAAAGTTCAAGCTCTTAGAGATCTTTCTTAGCAGGACGCCCGTCTTGAATTCGCAGCAAAACAACAAGTGAAGGCAAGTCGTTTTGACATTGTAGAAAAGCTAAGTTTTTATTTATTGCTTTGTGCGCATTTGGGAGCCAACAGAGTGACGTTAAAAATAAATTTACTTATAGAAGGATATCGTAACGCAAAATACGAAAGCTCAAAGTGTCGCACATATCATATTTGAAGTTTTATGGCAGACGTGAAAATTCAGTAGTGAATAATAAAGAAAATAGAATTTTCATTTTCAGTAGCGGGGTCTAACAAATCACTTACTTACTGGCCCCATGGAAAATAGTGAGATTGTTTCTCCTCGATCATCGATGTTCAATGAGCGGCTTGGAGAAACAAAACTCACAGTTTCATGTCTGTATTACTAAATGTAATGATACAATTAATTGTTCAAGGAAGGAGAAGGTCACAACTCAACATACTCTAATCATGTTCTCTTCTGAGCGATAGTCGCAGACTGTTATTAAGGAATCTCCCTGAAAAAAAGGAAAAAATACTGTTCACTTCACAATCCAGTTAACTAAGACTCCGTGGTTGACTTTTGCTCAAAGAAAACGAGAAAACGAGGGCAAGAAGTTTTATGTTATTTTAAAGCCAAAAAATCAAGAAGAATTTTTCTTTCAAGAACAACGCGCACGCGATCGTGTTCTATCGACCGTTGGCATACACACTACCGTCTATTGGCAAAACGAGCAATCTGATTGGCTACACAGGTGCCGTCTATTTAACAGTTATTCCACGAGCGCCCGTTGGATATAAGATGGAAGAACGATCTCATATCCAACAAGCGCGAGTAGAATAATTGTTAAATAGACGTCACCTGTGTAGCCAATCAGATTGCGCGTTTTATGCGTTTTGGATCTGTAGCACGCTGTGTAAATTACTAATTAACAACAGACTACGAGACCGAGGTTTCTATGAGCGCACAGTCATTGAGGCGCAGAAATGTAGGCTTAATTTTGGACACGAAGCAGAAAGCTTGCCAGGGAAACCTTTGACACTCAGTGCAGCTTTGCCCATTCAAATTGGGTTTAAGGCATAAGGGGAGACGTCTCGAGGACAAATTAAATTAAAATGCGTTTGCTCCCATGAAAATTAACCAGGGTTGAAACGTGTAACTCCCTATGATTCGTTTTGTGCAAAGCATTTGCACATTCGTTTCCATATGGAAAATCACGAGAAAAAATTAACCAATCAAAATTGGAATATTTGGATTAAATTCACAGCGCGAGCTAGCTCGCGCTCGATGGAAGTTTGGTTAAATTTCGATAAATTCTCCTGTATTATCGTCGTTAAGTAGTCCGGAGAACTCCTCTTGGATACCATTTTTTATTCATTAAAATGGATTTCTTTAGTTTCTGTAAGAAATTTACGGCGCTTAGGTCGGAATTCAAGTAACTCACCGCAAAACCTAAAAAGGGTTTTGCGTGTGTAAACGTTTGCCTACGAGGTCTTCGTGTTTTCAAATATGTTACTTGGCAAAACTGAATATTCAAGCGCTGTACCATGTAAGCGCCTTACACGTTTAACCCTTATGAGTTTCTGATATAGCGTATGGCAGTATTCTCTGCTTCATTTTCCTGGGTAGTACCATCGTGTGCCGCAACCGACCTTATGGTTTGGACGATCATGACAGCTAGCACAGCTACTAGTAAAAAAACAAAACAAACAAACAAACAAACAGGATACACAAAATAAAAGTCCAATATTTCTTTACTATCTTCCGTGACGCTTTCTTACCGGCATAACCGTTATTTCCTTGCTGGGAATCTGGAACTCCTTTGATTGAAAAGAAAAGAAGAACATGAATCACATTGTTAAGTTAACGCAAGTGAAACAGTGAAAACCACAGTGAATTAAACGCAAATGTCACAGTGAAATAAACAGCAATGCTACTGAAGTGATAGAAACACGGGCTACCAGATTTGTCATCAATTTCTTTCGTTTTTCATGGGAATATGAGGCAAAGTTACAAGCAATCGACGCTTTCAAGAACCTTTTGCTTACAGTAAAATTGCGGTTATAAGCCCTGGGCTTATCCAACTTCGTAAGGGGGTTTGGGTGGGCTTATAAGCGGAAGTGCTTATATCCGAGAGGGCTTTTAAGGGGAATAAGCTTATAAGCGGAATAAAAAAAACGTTTCGAAACGAGCCACGGGAGCGTTGATCGAAAAACGTCTTTAAGTTAAAAGAGTCTACTAAAGCAACATTTGGCCCTGTTCAGTACTGTCGTAAGGCAGGGGGGGGTGGGGAGCTTTAACCGGGGGGAGCTTATAAGCGGTGGGGGCTTATAACCGGAATTTTACGGTATGTCAGAAAAAATGCACACAAAGCAACACTTTAATCTCCTTAATTCCCTCTTCCGCTTGAAGACATTTCCCTCTCACTAATAGTTCTTTTGTCGGTTCTTACACCGCCCTGTTTCAAGCTGATGTTCTTGTTTTTGGCGAGAAAACTATCTTGTGATCGTTTTAGCGTTTACAATTAGTCGTTTATAAAAAAAAATTGATACCAAACTCTAAATCAAAGGCTCTATGAGCAAAGTCGTGAATGTGGTATATTATAAACTGATAGCCCAGAATTAGCCAAAATAAATTTTAAATGTCTGCTGACAAACAACATTTTTTGTAATTGTCTATGAAATCTGTTAACATATGTCACAGTTGAGTCATGTTTAAAATTCTAGCTGGTAAGTGATAAATAACCCCATATTCTAACTGAAAACTAACCATCCAGTAGTCCATCGAGGCCTTCTAGCTAAGCAGCTAAGAAGTGAAGATTATTTCAGAGCTTAAAATAATTAATGCTGAGAGAGACACGTATAGTGGTAACAAGATATGAGGTACCTTAAGATGCTGCCAAGCTGGTAATGGAAAGAAGCTAGGGATTTTTTTCCACCAAACTATTTCACATTTGCTAAAGGGTTCTTTAATTAATAACCAGGTAGCTCAGCCATTTTATACAGGACAGTGGTATTATTCGACATACATTTTTCTCTGTTAAAGAATGGCAGACACTGTGACAGAAGGCAAATAATTAAAAGAAACTAACAGATGCCTCATACATGTGACTTCTAAGAATTGAAATTGGCAGGAAACAGTAAAGCCAACATAATTTATTATCAATTTAGAGGCGTGATACATGTAACAAATGAAAACTTCTGCTTATTTCCTTTTCTGGTATCTTTACTTGCAACCAAAAAGTTTACTTTACCCCTTTACATGCCACGAAAATCATCAATGCATTTTAATCAGCCTTATTAATTCATTTTTAAATAATCTCTATACATTGCCAGCCATCCTGCAAAGATTTGGTGGCCATGTTGGATTAAAGGATCTGAACCTTAAAGCTTGTTTATCTTTTACTCTTTGTTTTCAGCAGTCAATAACAATAACTCCAAATATTTTATTTTTCAAGCTGTACAGTCTGCTAAAAGTCAATTTATAGAGAGCAGTATTCACTGTTTGTGAAAAATATATGAGAGTAAATTTGAAATAAAATTCTTTTTCTGATCATGTGTTTCATACAACGTTACGGCAGGAGGATGTTCATTCCAGCCCACACCTCTTGACAGCCTAGCCCCATGCAGAGTTCAGTGATGTGTTGTATTGCAGGATATTGTTTTGGCGAATCTATAAATTAATTCAAAATTCTATGTGCCTTGTTAAAATAAATCTGTAGGACAACACGTACAACAAACCATCTAAGTGTAAGCAATTTGTTATTTATCAGCATGGCATGCAACCAGGTTCCTTTTTGGCTGAGATAAGGGGGGGGGGGGGGAGGCATAGGACATGTACAGAAATCGACCTTAAGGTTACTATTGTTATATTAGTGGCCATTACATTTTAGTGCTTTTAGTGAATTGGGCGAAAATCGCTTAATTTAGTACTTGCTAAAATTTGTCTTGGTCAAATTTCAAGTACCCCGGTACCTCCCCGGTACCCCCTTCCCACCCTAATGGAACACAAAAATGGATACTGGTAACTTTGTTCTTTTAGGCAATGCAATTTATATTCATTCAATGTCAAGATATGGTAGTCTTTTTCTTTTACTGAACATTTATTTTCATCTTAGCCATATATTCATCACCAGCCAGTAAAAGCTGGTTTACACGATATATTTACTAAGTTTTTGGAAAATCCCTATATAGTCGCTAAATCTTGCTCAAAAAAATCGTTAAAATTAATAGCTGCTAACAATAGTACTCTCTCAGTATTTCTTTGAATGTCTACCCCATAGCACTCAGTGGATGTTGACAAAGCAAAAAATTACCTGAGTGCAATGATACACCCCTGGAGAACTACAATTACCACAGTTGAACTAATATGTCCCTTTTTTGACAGACCATGTGTATGAAGAAAAAATAATTGTAAGGGTTTGATGCATAATACTGTGTTTACAAATGTAGTTTTGCCTTCAAAAGCAGAGCAAATTTATCATTCACATAACATGATAAGGCTTGCTACCTAATGAGCTACGAATGCCAGAGGAAATTTTGATTTACGTTTAAGTCATGAGATAGATGTACTTGGGAACTTCGTTAACGAGAGTGTGACAACGAATATAAAATATTACGAGATACAAAAACTTGACGAACGTGCAAATGAATGATCGACCGAAAGACAAAGCAAGCCAACTATAGATATCTCTAATTGTTTCCAAACGCATCAGTTTAATCTTGCTGAGTGAGACTAATTTGTAGCGGAAAATACTGCCTTATTTAGGGTGATTTATTACTTACCCACTATTTGATTGCATTTCAATGGAAGATAATTTCATATCCGCGGACTTTCAAAATAAGCTATTGTTCGGCGTGCAAGTTTCTTGCTTCCTTGCATTGGCCATCCTTTCCATTGCATTGTGTGTAAATGTGGATTCGAGCACTGGCCTCACTAGAAAAATTCCTTCCAGAAAGGAAAAAATATTCGTATTCTCCTGATGTACATCCACAAGTTTGCATTACAACTCGGGAAACCAGCCCTTGTACACGTTCATCCGCCATTTTGAACTTAATTTAAACTTAATATAAAATTGCCAGGTTACCAAGGGAGTTTACACAAATTTAATTGAATTTCTCCAGCAAACCGCTATAAGTCGTTCTTTGCATTCACGACTTAAAAAGAGACCCACCTGAAAGTTGAAGTCGTAGTGATCGTCTCTGATAATTTCTGGAAGCTCGACTCCCTTCCTGACATGCCGAGTACGTGCTGCATGGCCTTAAAAATGAATGCAAAGGAGAAAAATTATATGTTGTTCACGTGATATATTTCACATTTTACAGCATATATTGTTGTAGAGGAAATAGTCAACTTATCAGAGCGGGAGATATTTGCATTTACCTTAAACGCTCTATAAAGCTCCCGGTGGGTTCCTTTCTTCTTTTATATGACGGGGTTGAGAGGAAAGAGGTTGGGGTGGGGTGGTGGTTTTAATAGAGAGGGGAACTTACTGTTTAAGAGGTTTGCTTATTCAAATCATAGAACAGAAAAGAAAAAAAGTGGACTGTGCTGTTTGGTAGCAAAAACGTCGCACAACTAAATGAGCTAAACTTTGGCTTGCTCGCTCTTACCAGCCAAGTGAGTGTGAAGATTAGCGGCAAATATGCGGATTCCTCCCCCAGGTAATGTCGAGCCTTTCAAACCCTGTGAAATGAAATATTAATAATGGTCTTACTACTACTACTACATGGTTTAAAGTACCTGTTAAGTTGGTTTTGATACATTTTGTTAGCTGGCGATTACTCTATCGCAATGAAAATGGACCAAGATCAAATATTATTCACCAACGTCCTACACGCTTGCATTCAGCGTTAAAAGAATATAAAACATGACTGAATGAGATTGCTACGACCAAGTGCCAAAAATCTGAAATTTCGTAGCTCAGTACATTCAATAAACGGGCCGCCTTATCACTTTTAAATGGTAGAGTAGTTTACACTGCTTATATCTCTGAGCATTTCACAGCAAGCACAGTACAACGGGCAAAGACAAGACCACAACACCGGGAACTCCATGCCCTACTCTTTACGATAAGTGTGTGGGTTCTTTTTCGTCCCCTGCTGACCATAACACTGAAAATGCAGGAGAAGGGGGCCTACGGTTTTTCGTCCTTATTCGAGAAGACTAGAATATCTAACCATTTGCAGATGTTATTGCAAAGGCACCATATTCTCCTCAGTTATTTTAAGACCCTGAGTGTTGGTTCGGTCTGGGACTCGAACCCGAGACCTCTCGCACGGTAGTCCGGCGCTTTACCGACTGAGCTAACCGGTCGGTGGTTAAACTTCTTTCAGGCGCGCGTCGATCGTGGCGGCAACAATCAACACAGTAACATCATTTTATTCCTTTTATTTTATTACTTTTAAAAGTAAATCCCGAGACAAACCTCAGCCGTGCACTCTTCTACACAGTAGCCCTCTGTCTCCCAGTTAGCTTGATTGGGTGGGATAACAAGGGATGTGCTCACACTCCATCCAGCAGATAACATAGCAGCCTGATACTTTCTGAGTTGGCTTGTGTAGTGAAAACGAAAACCAGAACTGTCAACGATGCCTGGAAAAAGAACCGTGCATGTTTATTTTATCGGGACGAAAAACCATTAAAAAATACTCTTTTTTTCCTGCAAAATTTACCTGCTTTTTGTTCATAATTATCATAGTGGATTTCCAAGATTGCAATCTTTGGGCTGTCATGTTCTCCGATAGAAAATCCCACGTGCTCAGGAAAATAGAAGGACTGTGGATCAGATAAAATGGTTTTATTAGCACGGAGGGGCGACAACCGACAGAACTTTGTCGGGGCCTGCAGTGGGAGAAACACGTCAATAGCACAAAAATTAGAGGACTGGGGACGAGTCTGGACACGCGTGGTTGTAACGATGGTGACTGAAGGTCATTCTCGTACCTCGAGTCTTCGTTCCTTACTGCGCAAGCTTGACGAAACGAGCGACTCTCAAAAGTTCCGTTGTAGAATCGCTTTTGATTGGTTTAGACAACAATAAAAATGGCCGAAATTAAACACCAAGGTGTTCGTTGAGTCATTCTTTTGAAAACTAAGCTTGCGCAATTCAACCGGAAGTCAAACTTCCAATCAGAAGTTTCCAGGGTCGCTCGTTTCCCGACCGCTGGTCAAGGGAAACGAAGACGCCAGGTACGAGTTTCACATCGGTTTAAACGCAACAAATGACGTCACGTCCGGTTTTTGCCGCCTCGAACTTTTCTAAGAATTTGAATCGAAAGTGTGCAAACTTTTGTAAGAATTGTTAAATATACAGTAGAAATAGTACGGTGAAAGAAAATTTCAAGCTGGGAAACTCAGTGGACATCAATTATCAAATTTCCCATCCATAAGCTGTGTATAAACCTTAACTTTCCAGGGACTGTGTTAACTTTTGGCTTTAAAGCGAAAGCTTTCGAAAAATTTAAGACATTTGTATGGAGAATTTTGGCGGGAATTGCACAGGAATTGCGCACGCGCGCAGCGTTAGACCGCTGTGTGGGTACGAGGATGGATGAAGGTTCATTAGTGTGGATGGGACTGCATACACACTGCACAACGTTTTGTAATAGATACCTGTCCTCCAATAGCCCAGGCCGCAAAAGTGGAATATCCAATGCATTCCTTCACAGCAGGCGGCATGTCAGGAGAACCCAGGAAACCTTCATAGCTTAGGTTACTCCTCGGGAAATCATCTTTGCACTCATAAAGAAGCATATGGTGAACAACTCCTTCATTTCCTTCCTGAATTATAGGATCGATCTGAAATAGGAAACGAAATTAAATAGTTTTTACGAAGTAAAGTTTAACTTTGTGTGAGGGGACTCTTTTACAACCAGAAAACGCGTCCGTTAGGAGAGGTGTCCACTTACGGTGCCCAGTCATACTATTATATACTACAAAATATGATAACGTAAACAGCAAAATATATCTCAAAAGGAATTAACTCCACAGCTCGGTTGTTTTAGGTATCAAAAAGCAAAGACGTCAAGCAATCCCCTTCTTTCGCTGCTTTTGCAATAACTGAGCGGAAATTGAAATACTGTAACTGAAAGTTAGTCGTTTACCTTAATAATGTCATGTCTTTTCTGCAACTTTGGAAACTCAAACACGTTATACCAGTATGTTGTTCGCGTAGATGGCAACGCTGTCTATGAGAGAGAAAGAAAGAGAAGAAAGTAGGAGGAGAAGAAGAAGAAGAAGAAGAAGAAGAAGAAGAAGAAGAAGAAGAAGAAGAAGAAAGGTAGAAAGGAAGAAAGGGAGAGAGAAAAGAAAGAAAGAAAGAAAGAAAGAAAGAAAGAAAGAAAGAAAGAAAGAAAGAAAGAAAGAAAGAAAGAAAGAAAGAAAGAAGGAAAGAAAGAAAGGAAGGAAGGATGGAAGAAAGAAAGAAAGAAAAATAAGAAAGAATGGAAGAAAGAACGAAAGATTGAAAGAAAGAAAGAAAGACAGAAAGAAAGAAAGAAAGAAAGAAAGAAAGAAAAAAAGAACAACAAAAACAAAACAGCCAAAAAATGAGAATATAAATTTATCATGGTTTTAGTGAATGAAACAGATTTTTTCTTCTCCTTCTAAAGACATTGAGCGTTTCCGACTCCCACCCATTCCTTGATTCTTAATTTAAGATGCCTCTTGAAGTTACTTCGAAAAACTCTGGATTAGAGAAAAACTATCTTTTGTGAAAAGAGCTTTTATGCGTTACTTTGTAGAAATAACGATATTTTCTAGGTGCAAACACATGTTCCATAGTCTTACTAATAAAGAAACTTTCTAATAACTATTTGGCGTACGTTTGCGTTAAAACAACGAAAAAAGCAAACTCAGGTGATTTAACTGTAAAGGAATATAATGCCAATGGAATGATCACTTGTGCAGTATGTTTGTCTTAATTAAACCAAGAAAACTGGCCGGCTGTTTTTGTCTCCGTAATGTTACCTTGTTGACGGTAAAGTTGAAAGATTTTGTATCATCGGGCAGTTTCGGCACATTATCAGCACCATTGAGTAGAAATGTACTTCGAGCTCCTTTGCTTTTGGAATCGTGCGGTGGGATATTATTCTCAGAGGAGGGATCGTCTGGATGGAATGCGTAGATGAGTTTGGTCGTTCCCTCCTGTAAAAAAGGAAAATTAATTAAAATAATAAATATCACGCGATTGCTGATTATGATTCTCTAAACAAAAAGTAAGCGAAAGTTTACCTGAATTGTGTTGTCCTGGGGATCACAAGTTTCAAACTTTCGTTTAAACTTCATTATAGTTTTCCCGCCATCCTCCACCAGAGATATCAGCTTATAGTCCTGCTGCGAATCTATCTGAGGCATCACGTGACCAACCGCATCATGGCGATCCTGAAAAGGATAGAATTACAGATGCTGTCAGCTGACAAACGTTTTAACCCTTTCACTGCTAAACGCGCATTAGGCGCTGTGTGGAAGCGCGGTCATTGAACCATTTGTAACGTGAGTGGATTTTGGGGATAAGCAGCTGATACAGCTAGGATTGCATTCTGACAGAACTGATCAAAGAAAAACATGATCCGTTTTTGGTGCAAAATTGGTGCTTAAACAAGCCAATACACCTGTAATTGATCAAGGTCCCCTTTTCAGGGTTTTCCAATGATTACCTCAAAACTTTTTCGGCCAGGAGAAAGGATATGAAGAGTAGAAAGTAACGAGAACGAGAAAGCCGAATAAACGGGAGGAAAAGGAGCAAGAAAAAAATCGGAATGGTTCAGTAAAAAAGTCCAAATATTGGCCTATGTGCATGCACCAAACTAAAATATTGTATATTTTTACATGTTTTTGTATATTTTTACATGGTGCTACAGTGTAAAAAAGTGCTTTTCTAGCAACGTTAAGGGAAATTCAGGATCATAACACTAAAAATTCAATTTCACAGTTAAAAAATCGCGTTTTTTGACAAATTTAGGAGTGAAAAGGGTTAATCATAGAATCTTTCACGTTTCTCAATTGAATTTCTATACAATTAAAAATGGAAGCGAGGTAATTTGGCGTGCAAACGTATGTGCTAAGCAGTGTAGTTATGATACACTCTCAGCGGTTTCCTTTTGTGTTTTTTTAATGTTTGCTTTTTTTGTATCAACGCCCCACGCCGCCGGCGGACACACAAACACAAATTCCTCGCTATGTTGGCATTAGACAGTCAAATGCCCCACCGGTTAGGGCTCACAGAGCGTCAAATTCGTCAGAACAAAACGAAGATAACGCCGATGTTTACTTTCGCTTCCAAAAGGAAGCCCGTGAAAGGTTTCTAGTAAAAGTTTTCTTCTGGCCACGAATCCACACTTAAACGTTTTTTTTTGATATAGGCAAAAGGATACCGTTACAATAACAGCAGTGGAATCGGCTTGGAATAACTCGGATTACGAAATACATGACATCTGCAGCCCGCCGTCAAAAGAAAACAAAAGATTTCATCTCTTCGATGTCAGGTTCAAACAGCATTGTACTTGAGGAAGTGTTCCATGACGACTAAGTACTGCATAATTTACATCCACGAATGGAACGAATGATCGATTCGAACGGCAAAAACTGGACTTGCTCGATTAAATAGTGCTCCCGAACCCGACGAAGCTCGATGAGTCCCCCCAGGGGGGGGGGGGGTACTCCGGCTTGTAAATGACGGGGATGATCGAATGGAGGCAAAACTCAGGACCCAAAAAATCCCT
Source organism: Oculina patagonica (assembly GCF_052425735.1). Taxonomy (NCBI): domain Eukaryota; kingdom Metazoa; phylum Cnidaria; class Anthozoa; order Scleractinia; family Oculinidae; genus Oculina; species Oculina patagonica. The sequence goes on along the minus strand of NC_135761.1, from coordinate 7,554,487 downwards.
AAGTCTTCAGACATTACCCAAAAAAATCCCTGGACCAAAAATAACCCCCCAAAAAATCCCTTGTCAAATTACCCCTAAAAACAGAAACCACAAAACACAAAGAAAACCATAACAAATTGAAAGCTCGTGTTTGTTTACTCATCATACCATAAATACGCCAAGGCACTTTAATTCGTTTTTAATACCCAAAAAAATCCCCTATTTAAATCAAGTAACCCAAAAAAATACTTGCCAAATTTTCCAACCCAAAAAAACCCCGCAATTGAAAATTTCAAACCCAAAAAAATCCTTCGATCATCCCCGTCATTTACAAGCCAGAGTACCCCCCCCCCCCCCCCTAGGTGAGTCCCCGGGGATGAGTCAGCCTCAATCCTAACTGGATCAAATCGTGATCAAAATAATTGTTGTGTAATATTGATCGGTCGCTAACCACTTTGACGTAGGAAAACTGCATGGTCATTCGAATTACACGCTACGGATAAGCGATAAATTAACCCAATCGTTAAATTTCTTAGGCACATTTTTACCTTGAAGTAAGGTTTACCATCTTTCACCCAACCGATCACAATATCAGCTCCTTTCATCTTGCCTTGGCCGCTGGAGATTCCAAACCCGACCCATCCAGTTGTTTGGGCTTCCACAGTAAAGTAGATTTCTTTGTTTGCAGTGCTGACATTCCAGTACAGCTTCACTTTTTGGTCTTCATCCAAATGGGCAAAGAAAGAATGCTGCGATACAAGATCAGCGGAGGACTTTGCCAAACACATAAAGATTAACGAGAGGTATAGAGCCATGATCCCTTGTAATGCACTGAGTAGCTTAGAATTAAACGTGAAGCAAGCTATTTGCTGTTAAGTAGTCAAGTAGCTTTTGCACCCCACACGATCTGTCAAAGGTTTTTATAACCAGTTCGCTCCCGTGTTGCGTGATGTTATGCCTGATCTGTGACGTATTAAATCTGTGCAGTCTGAAAGAAATCAACCGACAATCATCCGTTTTGTTGGCGCTGACGTTAAGTCATGGTTAAGTGCACTGATGTCAAAAGCTACTGTGTAGCCTGGATAACATTAACATAGGTACGCTACCAGTTCGGTAACAACCGTAAAGATACCACAAATACAACTTTTAAAGGGGTTTCAGGTACGCTTTGATCTGCATTCCACTTCCAAACTTATATTCAGTCATTGTCAGTAGACTCACTGAGCTGATAATTAAAACAGTTTTATTGTTGTCAACGAAACGCCCGAGAAACTCCTGCTCGCTTAAGTTGGTCACGTCATTTAAAAGCATTAATTGTCTTTTTGTAAGTGCACTTAAGTTAGTCACGTCATTTAAACTGTAAAGGAGCATTAACTGCCTTCTTAAAATGCCTGAGTAACTCCTGTTTGTGTACGGCAGTGGAGAAAAACAATAAAAATAAAGCACGCTATCCACTATCCACCCTTTGAACAACTAGGCCCTGGTGGTTTTTATTTGACGTCACAAAAATTTTAAAATCTAAGCTAGTTTTTTACGTATTAAAGACATAATGGAGATATAAACCCATAAGCAAATTTTGGCATAGATTCAGTACTTAAAGGGACTGTATTACGGGTTTAAGCCAAATTTGGGCATGGGAAATGACCATCAAATTCAATGAAATATAACCTCCTAAAACAGTGAAGGAACATTTCAATAACACAGCAAATACAAAAGAAGGTAATTATAAGGATGGCCAAAAGTGACGAAGATTGAAACGGATTGCGATTAGTGTTTTTGAAATATTGTTCGGCTGAACAGTTTTCAAAGTTTATCTCGTTTTCTTGTAATTTTAATTTACAACGCTGGAGACAAATTTAGTTGCAATGAAGCTATGTTTTTGTCACTTACATCCATAGAAAAAATTTATTTGTAACATTAAGTTTCATAGCGAGTATTTGGCAAAACTAAATAAAATAATCCTATCTCAGCCGTGACACAGTCCCTTTAATTCGTTACGGTGGGTGCAAAAGGCTTTTCACGCACGATTCTTGTGACATATTCCGCCGCGTGCCAGAAAAATCATCTGGTACCCAGGGACAGAAGGGCTTTGTTTAGAAGACAAAGCATTTTAAAATTCCTGAGGTTCAGGATGAACGTGTTTCCTAACTGTCGCAATCTGCCTACTCATAGTTTTTGCGGTCACCCTCTATTAACCCTCGGACGTAAATGCAAATTTACACCCCCACTATGGTACAAGAGGCAACAACAACACTCGAGCTTTATTTGCATGGCTATAAAACGTTGCAGCATTGCAAAATAAGCATAATGCAATGAAAAAAATAAAATGTTATACGAACTGAAGGTGCCAGAATTTTCTTTTCGTTTAGTTTTAGTGTCATAGTTTCGTGTTAATTTTCGCGTTAATTAGTTCCCTTTGTTTTTAGTCTATTTCTGTACATGTTACTTTTATTTGTATATTGGTAGATATTCTGTTGCGTGTAATTTATACAGTCAGTTTTGCTTGCGAGTTCCGAGTCAAGTTTCGAGTTTTAACTTTACAGTCTATTTCGAGTTTATGGTCAAGTTACAAGTTTACAGTTCGTCTTTTATGGTTTTTTCACTGGTCGCAATTATCTTTGTAAGTTTCTCGTTTATTTTGCTTTGTCTTTTTCCTGTTTTCCTCATGTCAATCGTTGTAAGTTATGTTTGGCTCATTTCTGTGTTTGTAAATTGTTATTTTCAGTTACCGTATCTATCTTCGATTAAACGTGTGTATGGCAAGATGGTTTACGCGTGATTTTGCGCTTTGCGACTACATGAACAAAAACAACAAATAAGAGGAAAAACAAAACAAATAGCAATCAATTATCAAGTGTTTTACAATAATATATCTTGTATATCAGTACAGGACGATACAATATACGTACTACACCAACTGCTAGGAATAAGAATTGCTAGCAATTGTAGGTTCATTCTCGGAGATCCAGGGGCAGTGTGTGGGAGTAAGAGAAACGCGAAACTTCGGGAAAAAAATTCGGCATAAAAAAAGTTGGAGCGATTGAAAGGTGCTCCTAGGGAAGGAGTTCTACCAGGCCGTGGCCAGTTCCAAAGAGCTCTCTGAATGCTGCCTCCTGATTGGGCAGAAAAAGTCCTTTGTATTCCCTTTGAATTATTCTGCCCACAAACTGCCCCTGGGTCACCGAGGATGAGTAGGATTAAGGACTCTTAAAGCTCTCTTAAAGCACGCTTTCTTTTTTACAGTAGTACAGTGGAACCCCGTTAATACGGACACCAAGGGGACGGGCCAAATTGTCCGTAATAACGGGGTGTCCGTATTAAGCGGGGTCTCGGGAAAAATGTCACGGAAACATGTTTTATCGACACAGATGAAGGCAAACGTTTTTACGGCAACAGAACGTTGTTTAATTGTACTGTAACTGTAACAAATGCTAACTGTGAACCCTCTGACTAAAATTAAAAGTTTTTACGAAAACCTTTCGATCTAGTTAGACACTCGAACTAAACCTCAATAAACTCAACAGTGGAACTATCTGAAAATGTCTCAACTTTCCTATATACAAGAAATAAAACGCATTTTAACAGCAACAGAACGTTTTCTATTAAGTTGATAACTGAAATTCTGACCGTAACCGTTCTTAAACTCTACAAACTCATTTGAAAAAGTCGGTAACTTTACTTTGCAAGGAAGCCTTTAGCTTGCGACACAACCAGGCGGACTGAAGATTTGACAAAACCTTTGCAAGACACGCTATTAAGCTACTCTTTGCAATAAAATCGTTTTCACTCGTCTAATTCTGTCGTTATTTGACCAGAGTAAAGTAAGCAAAAAGTCGCGACTATGAAAATTGACAGCGCAGGGATAAACAGTGTCCGTAAAGCGGGGTTTGACAATGCATGTCAGTTTGTTATTCGGGGCACGGAAAAGTGTCCGTTGTCCGTATTAACGGGTGTCCGTATTAAGCGGGTTAATTTGAGAGAACATGTATGAGGTTTTCGTCGGGACCAACGAAACTGTCCGTAATACCGAGGTGTCCGTATTAAGCGGGTGTCCGTAAAGCGGGGTTCCACTGTATTATTTTTTCCATCTTTGATTACGCTCACACTGTTTTTGGGGACACAGACAATGTAATCCTAATGAACGATTTACAAGTCCCGCAAAACAAGGCTGCCAAAATTGTTCTGGATAGACCAGGCCATTATATTAGCGACCATATACCATCCATCTCACTCGCGTACTTTCTTTGAGTGCCACAAGATATTCGTGTCAGTTATCACTCGATGTATAGCCAGTAAAAATAGTTCTTACTCTAGGGTAGGCTTTTGTACATTATGCTAGCATTTTTTCGAGCATTTTAGTGAGGCAAAAGCATTGAGCATTATTCGAGCATTTTAGTGGCATTTTCTCGGAAAATTGATTTTTTTCCCCGAGAAAATAAAAAAGAAATTATTTTTTTTTAGAGAAAATGAAGACTAAAACTCAAAATTCAACTACAAATAGCTTTATAGAGATAGTCAACTGCTTTCTGTACTTAGCCTCGAAGATGATTTTGAGGATTATGATTGTTTTAGCTGTATTTATGAACTTTTATACGTTGTTGTTGTTACTTGCAACACTTGTACGTTTTTGTAAGTGTTAACAGTTAACGCCATGTTAAAAACTTTGAAATTAATTTAAAAAAACCGTTTGTATAATGAGCATTATCCGAGCATTTTAGTGACTTTTTTGGGGGAGACCGAGCATTTTAGTGGGAAAAATGGAGCATTAAGGTGGAGCATTTTAGTGGGGAAACAAAAGCATAATGTACAAAAGCCTACTCTAGGGTCATGAAAATAAACGAATTCTATAATTTTTATGACTTTAACTATAGTTCATTAAATGATTGTAATATTAAACAGGATATTAATATCATGAAACAGAAGTATATTTGACATTGGAACCAAACCCGACAAAACTCGCAAACACTATTAAAAATAATTATGCCCCTTCTACCTACTTAGCTTTAACAAGAAGGAACCCTTAAAGAAAAAACAGTAGTAAAACTGAGAATAAGCTGTCACAAACTTAGGATCGAAACAGGTAGCTACGACAATGAGCCCCTCCCAGGGCATTTTTTTTTACGCCCACTTTAGACACTTAGTTTTTTTTTTCGAATTTTATGAAAGAGGAAAAAGGAAAATGTTCGACATAATGTGCCCCGGGGTGGAATCGAACTCGGGTAGTCTGCTTGAAGAGCGAGTGTGATACCGCTACGCCACCGAGAGCCGGCTCCCAGAATTCGTAAATTTTAACTATATATCGTGTTTCCCTTGCAAATATCGATAGCTAACCGTAAACAGGCTAACCAAAATGCATAGTAGGCTAACCGAAGTGCATAGTAGGTTAACCGAAGTGCATAGTAGGCTAACCGAAGTGAATAGTAGGCTAACCAGAGTGCATAGTAGGCTAACCGGAGTGCATAGCAGGCAAACCGGTACTAGTTACCAGTCGACGACCGTAAGTGGCGGCAATCTTGAAGTGGGCGTAAAAAAAAATTGCCCTCCCAGGGGGGGAGGTCATGTTCCCATGATCCCATAGCCTTTTTGGATTTTATCCCTTGTTCCCCATTACTAAAAACCCCTTGTTCCCAAAAATGTTTTAGCCCATGTTCCCTTGATCGCGAAAATTTTTGCTTCGTTCCCTTGATCCCCAACAAAAATGTTTATCAGTGTTCCCTATATTTGTTTGCTTGTTTTAACAATGGTGTTTCAAAAAATTGACAGGCCAAACACGACTCCTATTGGTGAGATGGTATAACTTTGCCCTTCAAAGTTTTGCTCTAACGAATACGTCCTTCAAAGACCTCCCCTTTCCGTATGAAAGTTCTGTTGCCCGTTTAAGCGTTTAACATGTAAGCGCTCTACCGTGGTAACCAAGATATATCGATAAAATGACAGGAAATTGGCTACCCCTAACACCAAATCTGTCACGAATTCCATCCCCTTACAAAGATTCACAAACCAAACCCAGACAGGAGACCAATCATATCTGACTGTGACAGTCTAACAGAACGAATCTCATGATTTTTTGATTCAGCCAATTGCTAAAACACAGAAATCATATCAAGGAATCACCAATGGACATATTGAAAACATACGAAACATTCCACCTATACAAACCTTCGATACCAACAGAGATATACTTAGAAAACTCTTTCCAATTCAACGGAAAAACTGCTATCAAACACATGGTACCGCAATGGACACAAAAATGGCAGTATCTATTGCCAACATTTTCATGGCTGCAGTTGAAAAAGAAATTATTGAATGCTCATTTGAAAAAGATACATAGATGATGTCTACTCTGTGGAACATAAGAACAATGAAATAAACGCGTTCACAGAGCTAGCAAATAACTATCGTCCGACCAAAAAATTCCCGGCTGAAATTTCAGATACAGAAATAACTTTCCTGGATACATGCGTATACAAGGGCGAAAGATTTAGGAGCCAGTCAATTCTTGACGTGTCACCCTCCAGGTGTCTGGAAATGTTTCACAAAAGGCGAAGCATTACGCCTTCTGAGAACCAAAAGTTTCTTCAAAAGCTACATTTGAAGAAAACATTACATAATTCAAGCGTAGATCACATGACAGAGGTTACCCAGAGAACCTCTTAGACAATACTCTCTAAGAAGTTAAATTTAGCGAAAGAATGTCGGTCCTACAGAATAAACGAAAAAAGGGCAACAAAATTTTCTCGTTTGTAACAGAGTACTGCCCTTCAGTTCCTAATCTCAAAAAACATCCTTAAGAACAAATGGTATTTAATACAAATCAGCCTTTACTTAAAGAGAACTTAAAGACCCTCCCTTACTTTCATACCGAAAGGGGACGTCTTTGAAGGACGTACTCTTTGGAGCAAAACGTTAAGGGTGACAAAGTTATACTATCTTGACCAATACGTATCAAGAAATGGTTTATTGTTCCGGCTCAACTTCTCACATTAAGCATTAAACAATAGTCCTTTTGTTCTTGGTAGCGCTGAGGGACTTTGGCCGAAGCTAAGCGGAAAAGCTCGCGAACATGAAACATGAAACCTTGCTTAACGTTTTATTGACACTTTATGAAGACGCGAACCAACGCTTTGAACACGAAACCTTGCTTAACGTGATACTTTATGAAGACGCGAATCATCGCTTTGAACACGAAACCTTGCTTAACATTTTATTGATACTTATGAAGACGCGAACCACCGCTTCTCACACAAAACCTTGCTTAACTTTTTATTCATACTAATGAAGACGCGAACCAACGCTTTGAACACAAAACCTTGCTTACCTTTTTTACTATAAAAGAACTAATTAATCCGAGTGACGGCGTAAAGGCACAGTGCGCTACAACGGTGCATAAAATTTCGCATCCTTGACTAAATATTTACAAGCAAAATATCCGCAGCCATTCAAATAAACACAAAAATATAAAAATTTCAAATATGAATTTTACTTTTTTAAAGGATTTCTTCGAATTTTTTTTTTAACAATTAAAGCTTAAAAGGGCTAAAAACGATAAAATTAAAAATGATAACTGGTCGTCGATCTTCTCAGGATCCGTCAGGACATACCTTGCTTAATAAATCATTAGGCTAAAAACATCCATAGGTTTCCTCACTAACAGAATCCAAGAAGAAGAAATTCTAGCATGAACAGTTTCTTTGACTTTGTAGGATTTTGCTATAAATTTTTTATTTGCGGCCGGCTTTGCAAGAGTAAAATATGTTTTGGAGCCTTGTAATTTGCAAAATTAACAGGAACGGTTTTGAGTGAGAACTATCCTCATGAACTCGTTTGGCTTTAGAGCACGAAAACGCGAGCAACCATATTAACTAGCTCAGTGTTAACATTGCAAAACTTTCCACAAACATGACTCACCACAGTGGGATTTTCTCGTTCAGGTGTTTTCTTCTTCTGTAATAAGCCTTTGTTACTGGTTAGCTCTCTGTGAAGAACTGAATGCAATCGGTCGGTGGCTTTCTGTGCTTTACGAGGCGCTCGATAGTATCGATCAATTATAAAATTGGCATCTGTCAAGAACGAAAATTGTGTTTAATTGCTGGTTTCAGCTGGCGCCAGTTGGGCCTGCAAACAGCGCATGCTTAGTTGCATTCACCTTCCCATAAAGAATTTTCGCCGAGTTCAAAAAACTGCAAATTCTCACTTTACATATAATCTTTAACAAAAGTATAAGCAGCCATAGAGAGTGTGAATACTAGCAATTATTTTTGTATTTTGAAACTCAAATTAAAGGCAAAAACAAAGCGAAAATAACGCTAAAAAATTTCATTTTTTAAAAATAAATTAACAAACACTACGAAGTAATGATGACGAAGCAGGGGTGCCAGTTGTTACCTACGAATATCATTAGTTAAGTTCAGAAGGCTTTTGTTGACATCTTAAATTCAAGGATACATAACGTGACTGTTTAAAGCACATAGTAAATGAAAATGACAGTTAATGTCAACTAAACTGACTTTTAAGGAAAATACTTTATCCTAAGCAGACGAAACGTTTATCTGAATTGTCTCACATGACATGGCGCTAATTGTTCACCATGACAGATCACGAAATGAAAGGCGATCAATGTTGTTTTTCTAACGAAACCGGGTGTAATAAATTATTTGAAATAAAACCTACTATTTAGAAACTGGGAAAATGTTTCACGATTGCAAATCACAATTTTTTTTTTTAAGGTTGGCGGCGATATCCTTTTACGGTTTTAAGTCGAATGAATAATCATTCTGGTAAATTTCTGAAAGGAGATTTATATCGCATAGCAACATATTACCTGCCAAGGAATTGTAATGTTTCCATTAAGAAGAGTAAAAAGGCTTCTAGTGATCAAGTGCTTTGTTTACTTTTGAGCTCTTTTGGGTTCCAAGTAGAGATGACCGAAGCAGGTATGTTCATGGCTACTTTTATAGATAATTTATTAAGTCAAGAGAGGACTTTTGTTGACATTTGAATTTCAGTGATACATAACATGGCCGCACTTAGTAAATACGACAAACGGTTAATACTGCAAACCGAGTCCTAACTAACAATGAGTTTGTTATAAATGTGACCCTCCACGGGAAAACAGGGACAAAGGTGAAAGCACGCTCACAACACGCTTCCACTTTAAAACAAAATATTTCGATTTTAGCACGCTATAAGCGTGTTCAGAAACTTGCCTCATTACTGATTTTTTGTTTCACAGGACACACTAACACAATAAAGCGTGCGCAGCAGAACAAAGAAACGTGCAAAGCTAAAAAACAAAAGCTGCTAAGTACGCTAAAAAAGCTGCTAAGTACGCGAAAAAGCACACAAAGCATGACCAAGGCAAAAATAATTGAAATAATTCTCAACCGATTTTGTCAACTCTACATTGGACTCGTGAAATAAAGCAACAGAGTGATGTAAACGTCTTTGTGAAATGGTTTATTGAGCTAGCCGATAATGTTTTTTGTGTTTGCTAAATTTTCGGTGGTTTCGAAGTTTGTTCCTCGGTTGGCTCAACAGAATCCCATCTTTTCAACCGCTTCAAACAAATCCTTTTCTAACAGCAGAAACTGGGCTGGCAAATAAACGTGGCCAAGAAGACTTTATGACGCTCACTCTCGTCCGAATTTCTCACCAGCAAAAGGACCGCATTGGCCAGCAGCTATCCTGGGAAAAAAAAAAGTTTTCATGCACGGAAAGCGAAACATCAGTGCGCGATGGAATGTTTTATAACATAGCGCGTGCAAGCCCTTATCAATTAAATTTGCCGCGATCGGCGAATAAAATCGCCTCGTGTGTCGCGGGCTTAAGCTTACATGTTTACGGCCCCACGGCTGTCATCAAGACTACTAAGTATTTTATTCATTGCTGAAACTGAAACGAAAGTGAGCTGAGAGTCTAACAAGTTAATTGATGTATGAAAGGACAAGACCAAGACTGAAAGGTACCAACTTTACTGAAGTGTTGAGCCTAATTTTATGTTGTACAATGAATGCATTAATCGTGTTAGTTTTCGTGTCTTCCCGTAAATATTTGCTGCTTTTCTTCTTCATTAAGTCACTCTTGTTGTACCTTTTACAAGTATTTTGAAATAACGTTTTCGCATCAATCCTTTTGTTTTGCGTTGTTGAGTTAACTGTGGGCGGCCTTTTTGCAGTTTTGTGGTTTCAGGGAAGGCACTACCGATTACTGTACTTCTTGCTTATAAAGTTTGCCAAATTCGCTCTTTTCAGCTAACTTTGGAGTAGCTTTGTTATAAAAGAATTGGAACATGAAATCCCGCTTTTTATATGTTGTGAAGACGTGAACTAAGGCTTTGAACATGAAATCCTGCTTTTTATTTGTTATGAAGACGCGAACTAAAGCCTTTGAACATGAAATCCCGCTTACCTTTTAATTTGTTATGAAGAAGCTAAGTAAAGCATTGAACATAAAATCAAATCCCGCTTTTTATTTGTTGCGAAGACGTGAACTAAAAGCTTTGAACATGAAATCCCGCTTCACATTTTATTTGTTATGAAGAAGCGAACCGAAAGCATTGAACATTAAATCCCGCTTTTTATTTGTTGTGAAGACGCGAACTAAAGCTTTGAATATGAAATCCCGCTTTTTATTTGTTGCGAAGACGCGAACTAAAGCTTGGAATATGAAATCCCGCTTTTTATTTGTTGTGAAGACGCGAACTAAAACCTTTGAACATGAAATCCCACTTCACTTTTTATTTGTTATGAAGAAGCGAACCGAAAGCATTGAACATTAAATCCCGCTTTTTATTTGTTGTGAAGACGCGAACTAAAGCTTTGAATATGAAATCCCGCTTTTTATTTAATTTGTTGCGAAGACGCGAACTAAAGCTTGGAATATGAAATCCCGCTTTTTATTTGTTGCGAAGACGCGAACTAAAGCTTGGAATATGAAATCCCGCTTTTTATTTGTTGTGAAGACGCGAACTAACGCTTTGAATATGAAATCCCGCTTAACTCTTTATTTGTTGTGAAGACGCGAACTAAAGTTTTGAACATGAAATCCCGCTTAACTTTTTATTTGTTATGAAGAAGCGAACTAAAGCATTGAACATAAAATCTTGCATTTTATTTGTTGTGAAGACACGAACTAAAGCTTTGAATATGAGATCCTGCTTTTTATTTATTGCGAAGACGCGAACTAAAGCTTGGAATATGAAATCCCGATTTTTATTTGTTGCGAAGACGCGAACTAAAGCTTGGAATATGAAATCCCGCTTAACTCTTTATTTGTTGTGAAGACGCGAACTAAAGCCTTTGAACATGAAATCCCGCTTAACTTTTTATTTGTTATGAAGAAGCGAAGTAAAGCATTGAACATAAATTCCCGCTTTTTATTTGTTTTGAAGACTGACGCGAACTAAAGCTTTGAACATGAAATCCCGCTTTTTATTTGTTGTGAAGACGCGAACTAAGGCTTTGAACATAAAAATCCTGCTTTTTATTTGTTGTGAAGACGCGAACTAAAGCTCTGAACATGAAATCCCGCTTTTTATTTGTTATGAAGACGCGAACTAAAGCCTTTGAACATGAAATCCCGCTTAACTTTTTATTTATTAAAACTGCTGGAGCGATCTGTGGTCATAGCTTAAAATGTAAAAAAATGGTTTAAACAGATCTAAAAATATAAAAGGATACTCTAAATTTTCGATCGCCTTCTGCGGTCTTCTTCAGAGAATGATGAATTTTGCAAGGTTCGCAGAATTCTAATAAGTTGCATTGACGTTATTGTTCGTTGCCCCCCTGGGGAGCAACTAGCGATGCGTAAACCCTTGGGAAGGGCGCTCTTTCGTTTATAGTGTTTTTGTCGAGGAAAGAATGTAAAGACTCCAGAAACAGTCTTTTGTTCTTGCTGCTTACACCTGTTTTAAGAATTTCGGCGTAACTTGGATGTATGTCGTGGCCGATTTCTGCATGTTGTTTAATCGTGGAGTTGATATTTCCGTTTGTTCCGGGCTTGTGTTCGGCTCCTCGCGATTTCCAGCTTCTTTTGTTTTCCCCAACGTATGCAAATGAGCATGTCCTGCAAGTCACTTTGTATACAATTCCTTTCAACCGCTCTTTATTCGGTCGGTCCTTGGGCTTTTTGAAGATATTTCCTAACGTTCGTACTGGTTTGAACGCTGTCTTGATGTTTTCGCGGTTCAAAATCCGTCGAACGCGCTCCGACACTCCTTTCACATACGGGATGGACGTGTATGCCTTCGGATTCTCCTGGGTTCTTGGTTGCGTGTTTGTGAAGACGCGAACTAAAGTTTTGAACATGAAATCCCGCTTAACTTTTTATTTGTTATGAAGAAGCGAACTAAAGCATTGAACATAAAATCCCGTTTTTTTTTTGTTGTTGTGAAGACGCGAACTAAAGCTTTGAATATGAAATCCCGCTTTTTATTTGTTGTGATCGATTGTCAAGACGCGAACTAAAGCTTTGAATATGAAATCCCGCTTTTTATTTGTTGCGAAGACGCGAACTAAAGCATTGAACGGGAAATCCCGCTTAACTTTGATTCGTTGTGAAGATGCCACAGGGGGCCCAGACAAACTGTTTGTGTATGGACTGTGCACATTTACATTTTTATAGAGAATGTATGGAATTTACCGAATGGTTTGTAGAATTGCGTACAATGGTGCAAAACATTAACAAATTTGTGCTGAATAAATGTTAAATTTCCTACCTTTTGTGTAGTGTCGTTCTTTTGGCTCGAAATGGCGAATTTGAGTCGATTGAAGGGTATTTTGCTTTCGCTGTTTACTATACATCTAATTATATGGAAAGGGTGGAAACTCCAACAGCTCCAAAGTAGAACACTTCCAGCGCCGAGCCGATTTTCGATCTGATAATCCCATCGCACAGCTTTCAAACCACGCACCAGAAAAGAGGAAGGCTTGACGAATCTTCACGTATCATTTGATCGAAAATTTATCCAAACGGTCCGGAACAAGCCCTCAAACGAAAACGGGTATCCAAAAATTTAAAGCCGTCCGAATGCGTAGCACCAATTTGTGGTGCCGAAGGGAAACGCTATTCCCCAACCTCTTTGTGATTGGATACAATTGATCAATGGTCGTTAGAGATTTTGTCTCGTGGATAGGGAGGCAAAGGCAAAGCCAATACTCAATAGTATAGGGAGTGACGTCAATAGTGCGACACAACCTTAGGACCCTCGCGCAAATGGCAATTACTATGGTGATGCCGGAAGCGATGCAGTATCATAATAAATATGCGTCGTTGTAACTTGTATGCGTCGAAGTAAAAGGAGTGCGCCTATTTACTTCCAAATACACTCTTCCCGAAACACCGCTCCCACAAACAATGAAAACCTTTTTCCCTTGCTTTAGCAGTCAACTGTTGATAGCCTTCACCACAAAAGATTTCCCTGTTCCTCCCTCTCCAGTTACAAGAATATTGTGCCCAGCTTCGGCTATGTGTAGGATTTCAGATTGTTCAGAAGTTAAGGTTTCGAACCTAGAAAATGAGGACTATATATTTCGGTGATTGCAGCCATAAATGTTTAAAACATCAAAAACAGAAAGAAAAATAAAGGAACTCAAACACGAGTACCTTGCCATATTCGTATGTCGCGAAAAAATCCCACTTTTCCGCAAACTCGCGATCGCCTACATTTTCTGCGCTACGAAAGTCGTGATGGAACTTCGCGGGGTTTTCCCATACAGCTGGACCTTAACAAAAGAATAGCAAATCACAACAACGGTTTTGCACGAGAGTTTCACATGTGGGTGTATTGTTTTGCAATCTCTGTAAAACAACTAGGTGAGATGACTAAAGCCTGATATTTTTTAGGGCTGTAAAATATTTTTTTCTTTGAAAAATGAGCGCTGACTTTTATTTGAAGCTAGCTAGCTTTAAAAATGAACTCATACCGACTAGATGTAGGTACTTACTCGTTTCTTAAGTCAGTATGAATATTTCATAATTACTTCGCCACACTGACAAGTTACAACGACGCATATTTAAATGTTAATGCGTCGCTTTCGGCATCGCCGTCATAATTGCCATATTTTGCGCGAGGGTCCTAAGGTTGTGTCGCACTATTGACGTCACTCCCTATACTATTGAGTATTGGTTTTGCCTTTGCCTCCCTATCCACGAAACAAAATCTTGAACGACCATTGTTCAATTGTATCCAATCACAAAGAAGCTGGGGAATAGCGTTTCCCTTCGGCACCACAAATTGGTGCTACGCATTCGGACGGCTTTAAATTTTTGGATACCCGTTTTCGTTTGAGGGCTTGTTCCGGACCGTTTGGATAAATTTTCGATCAAATGATACGAGAAGATTCGTCAAGCCTTCCTATTTTCTGGTGCGTAGTTTGAAAGCTGTGCGATGGGATTATCAGGTCGAAAATCGGCTAGGCGCTGGAAGTGTTCTACTTTGAGCTGTTGGAGTTTCCACCCTTTCCATATAATTAGATGTATAGTAAGCAGCGAAAGCAAAATACCCTTCAATCGACTCAAATTCGCCATTTCGAGCCAAAAGAACGACACTACACAAAAGGTAGGAACTTAACACTTTATTCAGCACAAATTTGTTAATGTTTTGCACCATTGTACGCAATTTTACAAACCATTCGGTAAATTCCATACATTCTCTATAAAAATGTAAATGTGCACAGTCCATACACAAACAGTTTGTCTGGGTCCCCTGTGAAGATGCGAACTAAGGCATTGCACATGAAATCTCGCTTAACTTTTATTTCAGTTGTGAAGACGCGAACTAAAGCTTTAAAAATGAAATCGCACTAAACTCTTTATTCATATTTGTGAAGACGCGAAACAACGCTATGGACATCAAATGCCGATGGCATACTTGTCAGCCACAAGGCAGCTTTTACTTTTGATTGCAACATTTGCCCTACTAGCCACCCGAGAGAAACTATTTGCACCGAACAAACTATACAAGTACTACCTCCCCTGGGTAAAATTTGTTTACCCTTAGGTCTTGCCGATCGTTCAAATCTCACGCTCGTATGGTAATAATACTTTCAAAAACTCCCGCGAGTATTTAGAAGCTGTTACCGCCGTTGTTCAAAAATGGCCATGCAGGGGCCTTTTCAGGTCGTAAAACAAAGCCTATTTTTATTGAAGTTGAGCCACTTTCCTTGATACGAGGAGTCGTGATAGGCCTGTCAATTTTTTGAAACATCATTACAAACATTCCCAAGATGCCTTGTGCAGCTCGCAATAATAATCTTCTCGAAATAATCTTGCCTGACACTCAAGTACGTAATATATTTTATATTTTAGGGGCTCAGAAAAATAAAAATATATATAGTTTTGAAAGTAGATTGGTGTTGGCTTGTTCCCAACAATCTACCCAAGAGTTCCTTTGTTCCCTGAAAATAATTTAAAAATCTCCCCCGTTCCCTGAAAATAAATGCTCCAGTTCCCTTGTTCCCTAAAACCCCTGGGAGGGGCTCGACAATATACCTCGAAATGAAGGACTATGCAACTTCTGCAACTGCAACAAAATTGAAGATGAAACTCACTTTTTGTTAGATTGCCCAGCTTATTTTCAGGTACGAGACATATTCTTCTCTAAAATAGAATCCAAACTCCCATTACTACGACTACCGAAACACTAATATCACATCTTATGAATTCCACTGACTACTTTGTAATCATTCAGCTAATTTCATTTATCTCGGCATGCTTTGAATTGAGAGACAATCTCGTTACAATGATCACCACTTCGAACAGCTAAAATGAACAATTTCTGTTAGTTATTCGTTTATGTTTAATCTTATTTATTTATTTATTTTTGTTATGTTATTTTCTTCTTTACTAGATCTTAGTTAATGAAATAATATGTAATTACATTTAAGTAGCTTTTAAGTAGCTACCAAATTCCTATGTAGTCAACAAATAAAGCTTGTTGCTGCCCGGTGGGCTACTCAAAAGCGTTTTGTACGGGGAGGCTCCGCCCCGAAGTCCAACCCCTTACCCTTTTATATACCATTTTGACAGAAAAGGCACCCCTTTCGTATACCTTTTACTGAAAAAGGTACCCCTTTTATATATCGAAAAGACAGGACAAATGCCTAAAACAGGAAGTCTTGATGCCATTTTTATGTAGCGCTTAATAAATTTGAATGATACCTCCATAAGGTGCGTCTGTTCGAAATATTTTAATTAAAGGCCTTTTAAAATAACTAAATGAGCGATATCCCTACCCTTTTATATACCTGAAGCATGAAAAAGGTACCCCTTTCGGGCGGAGCCTCTCCGTATAGGCCAATATAGGGAGTGCTCCCCCCCCCCCCTCCCGCGGGTGTTGTTGTTGCTAGTAAATGACGAGGCTTCAAAATTTTATGCTCATGAAGCCCGGGTAAAATACAGGTCCACGCAGATGACCACTTTTCTTTATATATTTTTTATTTCCACGCGTAGAAAACTACCTACAAAAACAATATTAACTTGCTAGACAATACACTTCTTACAAAATCCTTAAAGTACACTATATCTACGGTTTGGAAAGCTGCTTGATGTTACGTCTCGATGTAGTCGAGTATTAGCTCGCACAGAATAGCTTGGCTACCTGCGAGCTACTAGGATCTGAAAACAATCTTGTATTAATAAAAAAATATTTACTGTTTTTGCCGTTACACTTTCTACAGTACGTTTGCAGCACACCACTTACAATATGCTTGATGATCCTACTTTCGTGTAGTTTAGGCAACGTTAACATTTCCAAAGTTTTAACACTATACCGACTGAAATACATTGTTACGTGCAACATAAATTGATACATTGGTACTACTTATTAATCGAGTTTGAAGCCATAAAACTTGGAAACTGCTTAACAGTTCGTGCAGCGCAGCTAAGACGCTTTCAGCTCATGTGCTCACAAATCTGTCGAATGACTGTATGCTCTCCAGTGCTCAATGTTAAAACAACTTGGCGATGGCCCTTAACCTTAAAAACCTATGCAGCAGCTATGCAGTTGAAACATGTATGAAATTAAAATAATTACCACATATATATTTAATCAAGTCTAGCCTATGGCGTTTCGTTGCGGACAAAATTAAATATCCACATCATAAAATAAGGTAAGGTAAAGTCTTTATTTAATGAGGGTAGCACTAAAATAGCATAAAAACACTAACAAACCAGTGGCCCTCAATAATTATTTACAATAAAATATAAAAATACTCAGAACAATACGAATATTAAAACTATGGATAAACTATGAAATATTACGAATAAAAATACAAGAAATACGAGATAAAATATTAAAAAGGTAAAAAGAGTAAAAGTGTAACTAAATTACAGAATAAAATGATTTAAAAACTGCTGTTCTTTAAAAATTCTCTTCCAAAGAGAGTTCCTAAAAGCTTTAATTGTTGACAATTTTCGCATAGATAGGGGTAGGCTGTTCCATTCTTTACAAGCAGTCACGGTAAAAGTTCTGCCACCTTCAGTTAATCGTTTTATAACTGGATGAACAATATTAAAGTTGGCATATCTTGTATTTCGTGAATGAGTCTCGCTAGTAAGCTTAAGTAAGCTTTTCAGATAGATGGGTACATGCCCCTGTAAACGCTTGTATATAATACAGCACTTAGTTAGTTTAGCCTGTTCGGTAAATGGTATCCAGTTAAGTCTATTAAACAGTTTGACAGAGTTCGCTTGGCGATCAGCATCTAGAATTACTCTTGCAGCCCTCTTCTGCAGTTTTAGAACACGTGTGAGGGTATGTTTATCACAGCTGGTCCAAACCACGCTCACGTAATCAATAATCGGTCTAATCATGGTGTTATAGTAAAGTAGTCTATGTTTTAGAGGTAAGTAGCATTTGATCCTCTTTAAAATTCCTATCCGCTGCGAAAGTTTTATACATATTTTGTCCACATGAGGGATAAATGTTAGTTCATGGTCGATCTCTAGACCCAAAAGCTTTGCACATTGGACATTCTTTGGTGCGCGCAAACGCAAAATATTTTTGTGGAAGCAAAAATGATGCTTCTAGAAACATTTCGAGACATTTTTTGCTTCTCGAAAACAAAAATTGCTTCCGCAACAAATTTTGAGTGTACACGACAAGGAAACATTTTCTAGGGAGACAATGTTACCTCGTTTGCGGGGAGGGGAAGGTTGACGCAATACATCGTAATATTGCTATTTAGATATCGCTTTTAGTACACAAGAAGATTTTTCATCCTTAGTTTCACAGTTAGATACAGATCGAAGCGGCAGGCACGTGAGAATTTGACAAATGCGAAGTCGAAAACACAACTTTTGTTCAAAAAGGAATAAATGAGTCCACTTGGTAAATATTAAGTCGAGAGAATAGACACATGTTACGTTACAATAAACTCGACTTTTGTTTTGACAAAAAAAAGATGTTTTACACACCAAAATCATACTTTTGATTTCGAAACTTTTTAAGGCTGCCTTCGTTTTGACTTGTCTATGTATCTAACTGTAAAACTAAGGATGAAAAATCTTCTTGTGTACTAAAAGCGATTTCTAAATAGCAATATTACGATGTATTGCGTCAACCTTCCCCTCCCCGCAAACGAGGTAACATTGTCTCCCTAGAAAATGTTTCCTTGTCGTGTACACTCAAAATTTGTTGCGGAAGCAATTTTTGTTTTCGAGAAGCAAAAAATGTCTCGAAATGTTTCTAGAAGCATCATTTTTGCTTCCACAAAAAATATTTTGCGTTTGCGCGCATCAAAGAAAACTTTTTGGAAACAATGTTTCCGCGTTTGTGAAATTTTCTCAAAATGCGCCATCTGTGACCTGGTTCCTATGACGTCATATCAGTAAAGGCAGGAGAAGACCAACATAAACACCACTGTCACAAATACAAAGCTGCGTGACGCCAGTTTGTCACAGGAACTTGTTATCTCTTCACACTCCGACTCTTTCTTCAACGGAGAATTAATGACTGGCTTGGAAACCAATTTCTTCCCTAGACCCTGTGAAAGACAAAGAAAGAATTTAGGAGAGAATTTTGAGAAGAATTTATCTTGAGACTTGGCTCCTATAAGAGGAGAATTGACAAAACTCAGGAAACGAGATGTTTCCAGTAGCGTTATTTTTTTTAAAGCGTTTTCGCTTGTCTTCGCGGCCGCTATATTGGTGTTGATTCCCAGACAAAACATTCCTCTTCTTTGGGAAATGAGTTCGATCGTATTTCAACGCAAACATTTCCTATTTATTGTTTGGAAAAATCAATATGGCTGCCGTGAAACGTTATATACCCGCACAAATTAAATAAAACGCGCGCAGTAATCGCTGCCCTATTTCCCTATTTGACTGACGAATGTAGAAAACGTTTCCATAGATTGATGACAACTAAATGTATCCGTAGGTCACAAGTAGCAGTCAAAGTTTATCAAATATTGTTTTGACAGTCAAAAGAAGCGTCTTTCTCGAAATGTTGACTGCGATTTTATTTTCTAAATAACCAAGGGAATTGTCGCCGGTTGTCAAGCTAGTATCACTATCTCGTCCCCAGGCAAAGCTGCATCTCGCGGGTAAAAAAGGGTGCGTGGGGCTTGGTGGTTAGGCAGCAAAACGTGGAGCGTGTTCTCTTCGCAAGTAAAAAAAAACGATTTAAGTCTCCATGCGCCATGTGCTCCAGCCAGAGAAGGACAAGGTAGCCATTTTTTCAGCATAACTTTGATTCGATATCGTTAAAGGGACTATGTCACGAATTTTACCAGATTATTGAAACCTAGAAATAATAGTCCATTTTTATTAAAAATTGCTATATTAGAGCACTGAAACTGTTAACTAGCATTATTGGCTGCGTATTGCGCGGGTGGAAACGGATTGAAATTTGAAAACCTTAGGCAAACGTTTTCAAAATGTTTCCGTGCGTCTTCAAAAAATCGATATTTATAGCCGTAGCTTGATTTCTATCCACAAATTAAGGTTATATCTTCCTTTAGATGGTCAAATATATTGTTTTTTATGGGTTAGGTTGCCTTCCACTAATTTCAGAACAGCTTAGACCAAAAATCTGCCAAATCTCCGTGACATAGTCCCTTTTAAATACTAACTGCTCACCGGTAATGGTTTGCTATTGCGGCCGCTGCAATATGCGTTAATCTGGTCTGTGTCTTGATAAATTTTACGTAGTTCAGACGTCATCTTATCGGTCCACTTAAACCCTGCAGGGTCTGGGCTAAGAATGAAAGCAGAACAGTAACTTCCAAAGTTGTTAAATTAAGGTTGTTAAATGAAATACAATGACGCGCAAATCTAAGAGACCGGCCCACTCTACTTTTTAAGCGATGGCATAAGTAATCCAGTAAGTAACAAGCCCACATTCACGCTGACCCCCTCCCCACACCACCCTCTACCCCCTGGGGGAGGGGTGATTGCTCAAATTACATAACTAGTAATATAAACTGTCGTTTGACACAAACTCACTTGACATATTTGTCGTAAAACTTATTAATGGCAGGCCTCTGATTTGACCAGCATCTTGTTAAATTCACTTTCGGGTAGTAGTAAAGGTAAGAAAGGCACATCTCGTCATTTGTACCCAGGCCACCCTAATAAAAAAAAAAAAGAGAGACGCAGTTACGTTGTAGAACTCTTTATCTAAAGAACTCAAACTGTGACATGTTTGAAGAACAATTTACCATTTTAGACATGCTTTTAAAGTTAAAGCTCTTAGAGATCTTTCTTAGCAGGACGTCCGTCTTGAATTCGCAGCAAAACAACAAGTGAAGGCAAGGCGTTTTGACATTGTAGAAAAGCTAATTTTTTATTTATTGCTTTGTGCGCCCTTGGGAGTCAACAGAGTGACGTTAAAATTAAATTTACTTATAGAAGGATATCTCAACGCAAAATACGAAAGCTCAAAGTGTCGCACATGTCATATTTGAAGTTTTATGGCAGACGTGAAAATTCAGTAGTGAATAATAAAGAAAATAGAATTTTCATTTTCAGTAGCGGGGTCTTACAAATCACTTACTTACTGGCCCCATGGAAAATAGTGAGATTGTTTCTCCTCGATCATCGATGTTCACTGAGCGGCTTGGAGAAACAAAACTCACAGTTTCATGTCTGTAGTACTAAATGTATTGATACAATTAATTGTTCGAGGAAGGAGAAGGTCACAACTCAACATACTCTAATCATGTTCTCATCTGAGCGATAGTCGCAGACTGTTATTAAGGAATCTCCCTGAAAAAAAGGAAAAAATACTGTTCACTTCACAATCAAGTTAACTAAGACTCCGTGGTTGACGTTTGCTCAAAGAAAACGAGAAAACGAGGGCAAGAAGTTTTATGTTATTTTAAAGCCAAAAAATCAAGAAGAATTTTTCTTTCAAGAACAACGCGCACGCGATCGAGTTCTATCGACCGTTGGCATAACCCAGCTACCGTCTATTGGCAAATTGCGCAATCTGATTGGCTACACAGGTGCCGTCTATTTAACAGTTATTCCACGAGCGCCCGTTGGATATAAGATGGGAGATAGCCAACGAGGCGCGTAGCGCCGAGTTGGCTATAACGATCTCATATCCAACAAGCGCGAGTAGAATAATTGTTAAATAGACGGCACCTGTGTAGCCAATCAGATTGCGCGTTTTATGCGTTTTGGATCTGTAGCACGCTCTGTAAATTACTAATTAACAACAGACTACGAGACCGAGGTTTCTATGAGCGCACAGTTCTTGAGACGCAGAAATGTAGGCTTGATTTTGGACACGAAGCAGAAAGCTTGCCAGGGAAACCTTTGACACTCAGTGCAGCTTTGTCCATTCAAATTGGGTTTAAGGCATAAGGGGAGACATCTCGAGGAGAAATTAAATAAAAATGCGTTTGCTCCCATGAAAATTAACCAGGGTTGAAACGTGTAACTCCCTATGATTCGTTTTGTACAAAGCATTTGTACATTCGTTTCCATATGGAAAATCACGAGAAAAAAGTAACCAATCAAAATTGGAATATTTGGATTAAATTCACAGCGCGCGCTAGCTCGCGCTCGATGGAAGTTTGGTTAAATTTCGATAAATTCTCCTGTATTATCGTCGTTAAGTAGTCCGGAGAACTCCTCTTGGATACCATGTTTTATTCATTAAAATGGATTTCTTTAGTTTCTGTAAGAAATGTACGGCGCTCAGGTCGGAATTCAAGTAACTAAAAAGGGTTTTGCGTGTGTAAAGTATTTGCGTACGAGGTCTTCGTGTTTCCAATATGTTACTTGGCACAACTGAATATTCAAGCGCTGTAAACGCGCCTTACACGTTTAACCCTTATGAGTTTCTGATATAGCGTATGGCAGTATTCTCTGCTTCATTTTCCTGGGTAGTACCATCGTGTGCCGCAACCGACCTTATGGTTTGGACGATCATGACAGCTAGCACAGCTACTAGTAAAAAAACAAACAAACAGGATACACAAAATAAAAGTCCAATTTTTTTACTATCTTCCGTGACGCTTTCTTACCGGCATAACCGTTATTTCCTTGCTGGGAATCTGGAACTCCTTTGATTGAAAAGAAAAGAAGAACATGAATCGCATAGTTAAATTAACGCAAGTGAAACAGTGAAAACCACAGTGAAATAAACGCTAATGTCACAGTGAAATGAACAGCAATGCTACTGAAGTAATAGAAACACAGGCTACCAGATTTGTCATCAATTTCTTTCGTTTATCATGGGAATATTAGCCAAGTTACAAGCAGTCGACGCTTTCAAGGACCTTTTGCTTACTGTAAAATTGCGGTTATAAGCCCTGGGCTTATACAACTTCGTAAGGGGGTTTGGGTGGGCTTATAAGCGGAAGGGCTTATATCCGAGAGGGCTTATAAGCGGAATAAAAAAAACGTTTCGAAACGAGCCACGGGAGCGTTGATTGAAAAACGTCTTTAAGTTAAAAAAGTCTACTAAAGCAACATTTGGCCCTGTTCAGTACTGTCGTAAGGCAGAGGGGGGTAGGGAGCTTTAACCGGGGGGGGGGCTTATAAGCGGTGGGGGCTTATAACCGGAATTTTACGGTATGTCAGAAAAAATACACGCAAGGCAACACTTCAATCTCCTTAATTTCTCTTCCGCTTGAAGACATTTCCCTCTCACTAATAGTTCTTTCGTCGGTTCTTACACCACTCTGTTTCAAGCTGATGTTCTTGTTTTTGGCGAGAAAACTATCTTGTGATCGTTTTAGCGTTTACAATTAGTCGTTCATTAAAAAAAAATTGATACTAAACTCTAAAAAAGAGACCCACCTGAAAGTTGAAGTCATAGTGATCGTCTCTGATAATTTCTGGAAGCTCGACTCCCTTCCTGACATGCCGAGTACGTGCTGCATGGCCTTAAAAAATGCATGCAAAGGAAAAAAAGTTATATGTTGTTCACGTGATGTATTTCACATTTTACAGCATATATTGTTGTAGAGGAAATAGTCAACTTATCAGAGCGGGAGATATTAGCATTTACCTTAAACGCTCTATAAAGCTCCCGGTGGATTCCTTTCTTCTTTTATATGACGGGGTTGGGGGAGAGAGGTTGGGGGTGGGGTGGTGGTTTTAATAGAGAGGGGAACTTATTGTTTGAGAGGTTTGCTTATTCAAATCATAGAACAGAAAAGAAAAAAAAGTGGACTGTGCTGTTTGGTAGCAAAAACGTCGCACAACTAAATGAGCTAAACTTTGGCTTGCTGCCTCTCACCAGCCAAGTGAGTGTGAAGATTAGCGGCAAATATCCGGATTCCTCCCCCAGGTAATGTTGAACCTTTCAAACCCTGTGTAATGAAATATAATGGTCTTACTACTGCTACTACTACTACTACTACTACTACTACTACTACTACTACTACTACTACTACTACTACTACTACTACTACTACTACTACTACTACTACTACTACTACTACTACTACTACTACTACTACTACTACTACTACTACTACTACTACTACTACTACTACTACTACTACTACTACTACTACTACTACTACTACTACTACTACTACTACTACTACCTAATGGTTTAACGTACCTGTAAAGTTGGTTTTGATACATTTTGTTAGCTGGCGATTACTCTATCGCAATGAAAATGGACCAAGATCAAATATTCTTTACCAATGGCCTGGACGCTTGCATTCAGCATTAAAAGAATATAAAACATGACTGAATGAGATTGCTACGACCAAGTGCCAAAAATCTGAAATTTCGTAGCTCAGAACATTCAATAAATGGGCCGCCTTATCACTTTTAAATGGTAGAGTAGTTTACAAAGCTTATATCGCTGAGCATTTCACATCAAGCACAGTACAACGGGCAAAGACCAGACCACAACACCGGGAACTTTATGCCCTACTCTTAACGATAAGTGCGTGGGTTCTTTTTCGTCCCCTGCTGACCATAACACTAGTACTGAAGATGCTTACGATTTTTCGTCCTTATTCGAGAAGACTAGAATATCTAGCCATTTGCAGATGTTATTGCAAAGGCACCATATTCTCCTCAGTTATTTTAAGACCCTGAGTGTTGGTTCGGTCTGGGACTCGAACCCGAGACCTCCCGCACGGTAGTCCTGCGCTCTACCGACTGGGCTACCCGGTAGGTGGTTAAACTTCTTTCAGGCGCGCGTCGATCGTGGCGGCAACAATCAACTCAGTAACATCATTTTATTCCTTAAATATTTCATAATAAAAGTAAACTCCGAAACAAACCTCAGCCGTGCACTCTTCTACACAGTAGCCCTCCGTCTCCCAGTTAGCTTGATAGGGTGGAATAACCATGGATGTGCTCACACTCCATCCAGCAGATAACATAGCAGCCTGATACTTTCTTAGTTGGCTTGTATAGTGAAAACGAAATCCAGAACTGTCAACGATGCCTGGAAAAAGAACCGTGCAATGTCGGGACAAAAAAGCAGTTAAAAATACTCTTTTTTCGTGCAAAATTTACCTGCTTTTTGTTCATAATTATCATAGTGGATTTCCAAGACTGCAATCTTTGGGCTGTCATGTTCTCCGATAGAAAATCCCACGTGCTCAGGAAAATAGAAGGACTGTGGATCAGGTAAAATGGTTTTATTAGCACGGGAGGGCGACAGAACTTTGTCGGGGGCTGCAGTAGGAGAAACTTGCAATAGCACAAAACGATAGGACTGGGGACGGGTCTGGACACGCGTGGTTGTAACGATGGTGACTGAAGGTCATCTCGTACCTCGAGTCCTCGTTCCTCATTGCGCAAGCTTGACGAAACGAGCGTCTCTCCAAAGTTCCGTTGTAGAATCGCTTTGATTGGTTTAGACAACAATAAAAATGGCTGAAATTAAACACCAAGAGGTTCGTTGAGTCATTCTTTTGAAAGCTAAGCTTGCGCAATTCAACCGGAAGTCAAACTTCCAATCAGAGCCTTTCAGGGTCGCTCGTTTCCCGACCGCTGGTCAATGGGAACGAAGACACTAGGTACGAGTTTCACATCGGTTTAAACGCAAAAATTGACGTCACGTCCGGTTTTTGCCGCCTCGAACTTTTCTAAGAATTTGAATCGAAAGTGTGCAAACTATTGTAAGAAATTGTTATAGAAACAGTGCGCTGAAAGAAAATTTCAAGCTGGGAAACTCAGTGGACATTTATTAACAAAATTCCCATCTATAAGCTGCGTATAAACCTTTAACTGTCAAGGGACGGCGTTAGTTTTTGTATGGAGAATTTTGGCGGAAATTGCACAGGAACTGCGCACGCGCGCAGCGTTAGACCGCTGTGTGGGTATGAGGATGGATGAAGGTTCATTAGTGTGGATGAGACTGCATACACACTGCACAACGTTTTGTAATAGATACCTGTCCTCCAATCGCCCAACCCGCAAAGATAGAATATCCAGCGCATTCCTCCACAGCAGGCGGCATGTCAGGAGAACCCAGGAAACCTTTATAGCTAAGGTTACTCCTCGGGAAATCATCTTTGCACTCATAAAGAATCATATGGTGAACTACTCCTTCATTTCCTTCCTGAATTATAGGATCGATCTGAAATAGGAAACGAAATTAAATAGTTTTTACGAAGTAAAGTTTACCTTTGTGTGAGGGGACTCTCTTACAACCAGAAAACGCGTCCGTTCAGGAGAGGTACCCAGTCATACTATTATATACTACAAAATATAATAACGTAAACAGCAAAATATATTTTAAGAGGAATTAACTCCACAGCTTGGTTGTTTTAGGTATCAAAAAGCAAAGACGTCAAGCAATCCCCTTCTTTCGCTGCTTTTGCAATAACTGAGCGGGAATTGAAATACTGTAACTGAAAGTTAGTCGTTTACCTCAATAATGTCATGTCTTTTCTGCAACTTTGGAAACTCAAACACGTTATACCAGTATGTTGTTCGCTTAGTTGGCAACGCTGTCTATGGGAGAGAAAGAAAGAGAAGAAAGTAGGAGAAGGAGAAGAAGAAGAAGAAGAAGAAGAAGAAGAAGAAGAAGAAGAAGAAGAAGAAGAAGAAGAAGAAAGGAAGAAAGGGAGAGAGAAAAGAAAGAAACAAAGAAACAAAGAAACAAAGAAAGGAAGGAAGAAACAAAGAAACAAAGAAAGGAAGGAAGAAAGAAAGAAAAAAAGAAAGAAAGGAAGAACGAAATAAAGAAAGAGAGAAAGAAAGAAAGAAAGAAAGAACGAAATAAAGAAAGAGAAAAAGAAGGAAAGAAAGAAAGAAAGAAAGAAAGAAAGAAAGAAAGAAAGAAAGAAAGAAAGAACAACAAAAACAAAACAGACAAAAAATGAGAATATAAATTTATCATGGTTTTAGTGAATGAAACAGATTTTTTTTCTTCTCCTTCTAAAGACATTGAGTGTTTCCGACCCTCACCCTTTCCTTGATTCTTAATTTAAGATGCCTCTTGAAGTAACTTCGAAAAACTCTGGATAAGAGAAAAACTATCTTTTGTCAAAAGAGCTTTAATTTTATGTGTTACTTTGTAGAAATAAAGATATTTTCTAGGTGCAAACACATGTTCCATAGTCTTTCCAGTAAAGAGACTTTCTAAAAAACTATTTGGCGTA
The DNA here is from genome assembly GCF_052425735.1 of Oculina patagonica. NCBI lineage: Eukaryota > Metazoa > Cnidaria > Anthozoa > Scleractinia > Oculinidae > Oculina > Oculina patagonica. Next base: position 7,527,473 of record NC_135761.1, on the reverse strand, counting down.
CGTTTGCGTTAAATCAACCTAAAAAGCACACTCAGGTGATTTAACTGTAAAGGAATGTAATGCCAATGGAATGATCACTTGTGCAGTATGTTTGTCTTAATTAAACCAAGAAAACTGGCCGGCTGTTTTTGTCTCAGCAATGTTACCTTGTTGACGGTAAAGTTGAAAGACTTTGTATCATCGGGCAGTTTCGGCACATTAGCAGCACCATTGAGTAGAAATGTACTTCGAGCTCCTTTGCTTTTGGAATCGTGCGGTGGGATATTATTCTCAGAGGAGGGATCTTCTGGATGGAATGCGTAGATGAGTTTGGTCGTTCCCTCCTGTAAAAAAGGGAAAATCAATTAAAATAATAAATATCACACGATTGCTGATGTTTATGATTACCTAAACAGAAAGTAAGCGAACGTTTACCTGAATTGTGTTGTCCTGGGGATCGCAAGTTTCAAACTTTCGTTTAAACTTCATTATAGTTTTCCCGCCATTCTCCACCAGAGATATCAGCTCATAGTCCTGCTGCGAATCTATCTGAGGCATCACGTGACCAACCGCATCATGACGATCCTGAAAACGATGGAATTGCAGATGCTGTAAACTGACAAACGTTTTAACCCTTTCACTGCTAAACGCGCATTCAGACGCTGTTTGGAAGCACGGTCATTGCACCACTTGTAACGTGAGTGGATTTTGGGGATAAGCAGCTGATACAGCTAGGATTGCATTCTGACAGAGCTAATCAAAGAAAAACACGATCCGTTTTTGGTGCAAAATCGGTGCTTAATAAACAGGTCAATACCCCTGTAATTGATCAAGGTCCCCTTTTTCGGTTTTTCCAATAATTACGTCAAAACTTTTTCGGCCAGAAGAAGGAATGTGAGGAGTAGAAAGTAACGAAAATTAAAAAGCCGAAAAAACGGAAGGAAAAGGAGCAAGAAAAAAAATCGGAACGGTTCAGTGAAAAAAGTCCAAATTTTGGCCTATAGGCGCATGCACCAAAGTAAAATATTGTACATCTTTACACGGAATCTTTCATATCAAAATGTTGCTGCAGTGTGAAAAAGTGTTTTTTTAGCAAAGTTTAGGAAAATTCAGGATCATACCACCAAATATTCAATTTAACGGTTAAAAAATCGTGTTATTTGACAAATTCAAGAGTAAAAGGATTCATCATAGAATCTTGCACGTTTCTCAATTGAATTTCTATACAGTTAAAAATGGATGTGAGGTCATTTGGCGTACATACGCACGATTGTCTTGAGCATTTTCAGAAGTCTTTTCATAAGCCACTGGGTCACTATTTGCAAACGAGCAATTTGATTGGATATGCAGATACCCTCTGTCGATCGATTTTAGTGCATCATTGTCAAAACTACTTTACGTTAAAAAACAGTTAAATCGATTGATCTTTCCTAAGAAGACGTCTGGAATATATATCACAGCTAACTGCGCGTTACATGCAGGTGCTAAACAGTTTGGTTGTTAAGATACATGTAGATATATTTTGTTAATTAAGGGTCATTAAGCGCGAGGGCAAAATTGAAAGAATATCAGTCTTGACAGTAACGTTTCCACTCTCAGGTGTCTCAGCGTTTTCTTTTTGTTTTCTTCCCAGCGCCCCACGTCGCCGGCGGACACACAATCACAAATTCCTCGCCATGTTGGCATTAGACAGTCAAATACCCCGCAGGTTAGGGCTCACAGAGCGCCAAATTCGTCATAACATAACGAAGATAACGCCGATGTCTAGTCGCTTCCGTAAGGGCAGTAAGGAAGCCCGTGAAAGGTTTCTCGTAAAAGTTTTCTTCATAGTTAGTAGTCGGTTAGTCTCCTCTACTAGCTATGTCTTCTTCTGACCACGAATCCCACTTAAACGTTTTTCGATATAGGCAATACCGTTACAATAACAGAAGTGGAATCGGCTTGGAATGACTCGGATTACGAAATACATGACGTCTGCAGCCCGCCGTCACAAGAAAACAAAGGATTTCATCTCTTCGATGTCAGGTTCGAACAGCATTGTACTTGAGGAAGTGTTCCATGACGACTAAGTACTGCATAATTTACAGCCACGAATGGAACGAATGATCGATTCGAACGGCAAAAACTGGAGGCTTGCTCGATTAAATAGTGCTCCCGAACCCGACGAACCTCGATGAGTCTCCGGGGATGAATCATCCTCGATCCTGTTGCGTCGTTAACCGCTTTGAGTAGGAAAACTGCATGGTCATTCGAATTACACGCTACCGATAAACGATAAATTAACCCAAGCGTTAAATTTCTAAGGCACATTTTTACCTTAAAGAAAGCTTTTCCATCTTTCACCCAGCCGATCACAATATCAGCTCCTTTCATCTTGCCTTGGCCGCTGGAGATTCCAAACCCGACCCATCCAGTTGTCTGGGCTTCCACAGTAAAATAAATTTCTTTGTTTGCAGTGCTGACATTCCAGTACAGCTTCACTTTTTGGTCTTCATCCAGAGGGGCAAAGAAGGAATGCTGTGATACGAGATCAGCGGAGGACTTTGCCAAACACATAAAGATTAACGAGAGGTATAAAACCAAAGTCTTCATGATTCCTTCTTTTATGCACCGAGTAGCTTAGAATTAAATGCGAATCAAGCTATTTGCTGTTAAGTAGTCAAGTAGCTTTCGCACCCCACACGATCTGTCAAAGGTTTATATCTAGTTCGCTCCCGTGTTGCGTGATGTTATGCCTGATCTGTGACGTATTTAATCTGTGCAGTCTGAAAGAAATCAATTGATCCGCTTTTGTGTTGGTGCTGACGTTAAGTCATGGTTAAGTGCCCAGATGTTAAAAGCTACTGTGTAGGCTGGATAACATTAACATAGGTACGCTACCAGTTCCGTAACAACCGTAAAAAATACAACAAATACAACTTTTCAGGGGGTTTTAGGTGCGCTTTAATCTGCATTCCACTTACAAACTTATATTCAGTCATTAATAATTAAAACAGTTTTATTGTTCTTACGAAACGCCCGAGAAACTCCTGCTTAAAAAGCATTAATGGTATACCGGTGGTTTTAATCTGACGTCATAAAAACTCTAAAATCTAAGCTAGTTTTTCACATATTAAAGACATAATGTATAGTGCTTTTGATGTTTCTAATAGGTGCACTTAAGTTAGTCACGTAATTTAAAGGAGCATTAACTGCCTTTTTAAATTAAATGCCTGAGTAACTCCTGTTTGTGTACCAACAGTGGATAAAACAATACAAGGCAGAGCACGCTATCCACTGGATAGTGATTTATCCGATGGATATAATGAACCCTTTGAACAACTGGGCCCTGGTTGTTGTTGTTTTTACGTCACAAAAATGGTAAAATCTAAGCAAGGTTTTTATATATTGAAAACATAATGGGCATATACCCATATGCAAATTTTTTGTATCGATTTAGTACTACATGTAATAGGGACTGTGTCACGGGTTTTTAGCCAAATTTAGGCATGGGAAATGACAATGAAATTCGGTGAAATATAAAAATAACCTCCTAAGACGGTGAAGGAACATTTCAATAACACAGCAAATACAAAAGAATGTAAGGATGGCCAAAAGTGACGAAGTTTGAAGCGGATTGCAATAGGCCATTTCCGAGTTACCCGTTGCCTTCGTTTCCAAACGAGTCTACGTGCGAAACCATTCATATGAAAATGAGTTTCATCCACGGGTCCATTTTCATGCAAATCAAACTCATTTTCGTTTGAATGGTTTCGCACGTAGACTCGTTTTGAAAGAGTGGCAAAGGATAACTCGGAAATGGCCTATTTGTGTTTCTGAAACATTGTTCGGCTGAACAATTTTCAAAGTTCATCTCGTTTGCTTGTAATTTTAATTTTCAACTGGCCGGGGAGACAAATTTGGCTGCAATGAAGCTTTGGTTTTGTCATTTACATCCATAGAAGTATTAAAATTTAGGTGCCCCTGGGGAAAGAGTTCTACCAGGCCATGGCCAGTTCCAAACAGCTCTCTGAATGCTGCCTCCTGATTGGGCAAAAAAGTCCTTTGAATTGTATTCCATTTGAATTATTTTGCCCACTAACTGCCCCTGGGTCACCGAGGATACGTAGGATTTAGGATTAACCTCCGCTTAAAGCACGCTTTCTTTTTTTATAGTAGATCTTTAATTACGCTGACACTGTTGGTGGGACACGGACAATGTCATCCTAATGAACAATTTACAAGTCCCGCAAAACAAGGCTGCCAAAATTATTCTGGATAGACCCGGCCAATAGCGACCAAATACCATCCACCCCACTTGCGTTCTTTCTTTGAGTGCCACAAGATATTCGTGTCAGTTATCACTCGATGTATAGCCAGTAAAAATAGTTTTTGCTCTAGGGTCATAAAAATAAATGAATACTATAATTTTTATTACTTTAACTATAGTTCATTAAATGATTGTAAAATAAAACAGTATATTAATATCATGAAACAGAAGTATATTTCACATGGGAACCAAACCCTACAAAACTCGCAAACACTATTAAAAATGATTATAGCCCTTCTACCTACTTAGTTTTAACAAAAAGGAACCCGTAAAGGAAAACAGTAGTAAAACTGAGAATAAGCTGTCACAAACTTAGGATCAAAACAGGTAGCTACGACAATATACCTCGAAATGAAAGACTATGCAACTTCTGCAATTGCAACAAAATTGAAGGTGAAACTCCCTTTTTGTTAGATTGCCCAGCTTATTTTCAGGTACGAGACTTATTCTTCTCTAAAATAGAATCCAAACTCCCATTACTACGACTACTACCACGCGAAACACTTTTATCACATCTTATGAATTCCACTGACTACTTTGTAAACATTCAGCTAATTTCATTTTCCTCGGCATGCTTTGAATTGAGAGACAATCTCGTTACAATGATCACCACTTCGAACAGTTAAACTGAACAATTTCTGTAAGTTATTCTTTTATTTTTAGTTTTATTTATTTATTTATTTTTGTTATGTTGTTTTCTTCTTTACTAGATATCTTAGTTAATGAAATAATATGTAATTAAATTTAAGTAGCTTTTGCAATACTACCAAATTCCTATGAAGTCAAGCAAATAAAGCTTGTTGTTGTTGCTCGTAAATGACGAGACTTCAAAATTTTATGCTCATGAAGCCCGGTCAATGTTAAAACAACTTTCGGATGGCCCTTAGCCTAAGAAAAACCTATAAATAGCAGCTATGCAGTTGAAACATGTATGAAGTAAAACAATTACCACATACATATTATACAAAAGTCTCGAAATGTTTCTAGAAGCATTTTGCTTCAACAAAAATGTTTCGGTTTTGGCGCGCACCAAAGAATACTTTTTGGAAATTTTCTCAAAATCCACCATTTATGACCTGGTTCCTATGACGTCATATCAGTAAAGGCAGGAGAAGACCAACATAAACACCACTGTCACAAATACAAAGCTGCGTGACGTCACTTTGTCACAGGAACTTGTTATCTCTTCACACTCCGACTCTTTCTTCAACGGAGAATTGATGACTGGCTTGGAAACCAATTTCTTTCCTAGACCCTGTGAAAGAGAACACAAACTAATGATTGCGAAGAACTTATTTTACATAAGACTTCGCTCCCATGGTAAGAGGAAAATAGAGAAAACTCTAGAAACGGGATGTTCCAGCAGAGTTGTTGTTTATAAAGCGTTTTCACATGACTTCACCGCCGCCATATTGGTGTTGAATCCCCCATCTTCACGCAAACATTTCCTATTTTTGGAAAAACCAATATGGCAAGTCAAAGTTTATCAATGTAGTATAAGCAGTCAAAACATGCGCTTCTTTACCGGAAATGTTGACTGACTTTGTCGCTGGTTGTCAAGGTAGCATCACTGCCTCGTCCCCAGGCAACAGAATCTCGTCGGCGAGACAAAGAGGCAGGGCTTGGTGGTTAGGCGACAAAACGCGGAGTGTTTTCTCTTTGCGATGGTAACTTACAGGCGTACGCCATGTTCAGTGTGCACCAGCGAGGAAAGGACAAGGTAGTCAGTATCTCGTAACTTTGATTCAATATCGTTAGCATACTAACCGGTAGTGGTTTGCTATTGCGGCCGCTGCAATATGCGTAAATCTCATCAGTATCTTGATACGTTTTACGTAGTTCAGACACCATCTTATCGGTCCACTTAAACCCTTTAGGATCTGGCCTAAGAATAAAAGCATAACAGTAACTTACAAGTCAGCTGTACTACCATACCTTACTTATTGTCACCTAGTGAGGCACTTTTGCAGAGCTAGCGATGCACGCAAACTTGAACGTCACTACAGGAAAGGGGCTTGAGGGCCGTTTAGAAGAACAAGCATGCTAGTTATACTCAGCTACTGGAGAGAGCCAAGTTGCCAACTCTAGCAAACAGGCGTTTATAGGACATCTGTATTCTCATGTATAAAGTTAAACATAGACTATGTCCTAATAGCATCTGTAACATTTTTAACGAGCATACTTCCGCATATAACCTGAGACAATTAGATTTTTCTACTCCTAGAAACAACACGGTTACTTATGGAAAGCACTCTCTTCGTTATGTAGGACCCAAACTATGGGGCAAACTGTCTACGGCTGACAGATCAGCCAAGACACTGCAGGCTTTTACAAACTGTATTCGCAAAAGGGATATAACTCGCTTAATGGACACCGGCTGTAAGGGCTGCATCCTATGCTGCATATAATGCCTTTCAAGTCATATTTTTAGTCATTATTTTACAATTAGTTAAAGATTTCAACATTTTTTATATCATAGATTATAAAAACATTTTTATATCACTTATATATATTTTTAGTGTATTGATATAAGTATTAGTGTAGTTTTTTTAGTTTTTAGCAGTTTCCCCTAAATAGTATGGTGTATTATTCCCAGGCTATAAGGTTTTGACACTTTTATAAAGTTCTCACTCACTCACTCACAAAGTTCTTAAATATAGTTGTTATTAGAATTACAGTGGCAGATCTAAGGGAGAGAGCCCCAACCCCCTCCTCAATGGGGAGAGCGGGGAAGAAAACTCGCTCATAGGGCTTTTCGCGTGGTAATTGGTACCGAGGCCGAAAAGCCCTGAAACGATGTTCGTTGGGTAACGTAGTAGCGATAGATCAAATCACTAATCTGGTAATATAACAACTACTGCTGTTTGGTACAAACTTACTTGACATATGTTTCGTAAAACTTATTAATGGCAGGTCTCTGACTTGACCAGCATCTTGTTAAATTCAGTTTCGGGTAGTAGTAATGGAAGGAAAGGCACATTTCCTCATCTGTACCCAGACCACCCTGGAAAAAAGGGAACAGGTGGAATTTATTCAAATACCACAAGTAGTACTCTAGTATGTAGTAAATAATAAAGATGGTAAAGTTTGAGCTCGGTGATAAATAATGATGTAGTTTTCAACAATGCCACGAGCATGGGACAAAGACAAATTCTGAGTCCTTGACGGGAATCGAACCCATGGCCTCCCATGGCCCTCTAACTAACTGAGCTACGAGAGACTCGTGGTGAGCTGGGCCATTTACTAGGTTGATATGTGACACGCCTCCTGCATACTGCTAGGATCAGCAATGTCGAATTCATCAAGTGTGTAGTATATAATAAAGATGGTAAATTTTGTGCTCAGTGATAAACAACATACTTGATGATTTCGACATTGCTGATCCTAGCAGTATGCAGGACGCGTGTCACATATCAACCTAGTAAATGGCCCAGCTCACAACGAGTCTCTCGTAGCTCTGTTGGTTAGAGCGCCCAACCGGTATCTGGGAGGCCGTGGGTTCGATTCCCGTCGGGGACTCAGAATGTTTCTTTGTCCCATGCTCGTGTCATTGTTGAAAAATTCATTTTCAAAATAAAGATTGTTTATTGTAACGACACAAAAAGTTGTCAACATACATAAACTGCTTTATCCTCTGAACGATAGTTGCAGACTGTTATTAAGGAATCTCCCTGAGAAAAAAAGAAAACAAAACATTACAAAAAGATCTAGTCCTTGGTATATTTCAAAGTTAAACTACGAGTCCGTGTTTGACTATCGCCCACAGAAAACGACCCACGAAATGTCAGCTACTTTTATTTACGTTAATTTTTGGATAAATTTCCCGGTGAAACGTCATCGCTTCTGCATGAATTGCGTGCCATTTATTTCCCTATCTTCCGTAGCCTTTCTTACCGGCAAAACTGTTGTTTCTTTGCTGGGAATCTGGGACTCCTTTAATTGAAAAGGAAAGAAAGAAATTCATGAGAGTACAGCTAGGAAATACACTAACTGAGCTACGTATGTTAACAGTTTCAGTGCTCTACAAAAGCAAGTTTTAATAAAATCGGACTATTATGTTTACCCCCTCTATCGCGTTTTACCTTTGCCTCCTTCTCGATGTAAACAACCCCCCCCCCCTCCCCTACTCAAAAACGTTTTGTACGGGGTGGCTCCGTCCCGAGGTCCAACCCCTTACCGTTTTATATACCATTTTGTCTGAAAAGGCACCCCTTCCATATACCTTTACTGAAAAAAGGTACCCTTTCATATACCTAAAAGACATGGCATAGGCCTAAGACAGAAAGTCTTGATGCCATTTTTATGTAGCATTTAATAAATTTAAATGATACAGCCATAAGATGCGTCTGTTCGAAATATTTTAGTTGAATGCCCTCTTTAAATACCTAAATGACCGATATCCCTACCCTTTCATATACCTAAACTTGTGAAATCCCTACCCTTTTATATACCTGAAGCATAAAAAGGGTACCCCTTTCGAGCGGAGCCTCCCCGTATAGGTCATTATAAAGAGTACCCCCCCCCCCCCGGGTAAACAACACAGGTCAAACAGTGTTCCATTCTTTTCATGCTCCGCAAAGCAGGCTTCAAAGTCAGCGTAACTACAGAGATTTAAACTCAGGTGATATGGTGCTTCTGTTTTGTGATTTCACATGCTCCGCCAACGTCAAACGCGATGTATTTTCATACACAGGGCCTTTTTCTAATATCGTCACAAAATATAGCCAACGCAGCACTTAAATAAATCAATTTCAATTTCTCTTCTGCTATAAGACATTTTTGTCTCACTAACAGCTCTTTAGTTGGTTCTTATAACACAGCTCTGTTTTAAGCTGTTGTTCTTGTTTTTGGTGGGAAAACTCTCGCGCGATTGTTTATGTTTTTTTTTTTTTATAAAACTTGGCGTTTACGAAGAAAAGTTGATACCGATCTCAAACGAAGATATACCAACCTGAAAGTTAAAGTCATAATGATCGTCTCTGATAATCTCTGGAAGCTCGACTCCTTTCCTGACATGCCGAGTATATGCTGCCCGACCTTAAAAATGTTCAGGAAGAAATGTCACAAGTTGTATACGTGCCTGTATTTCACAGATATTTGCAATTACCGTAAAAGCTCTATAAAACTCCCGTTGGGCTTGTTTCTTTTTAATGGACAGAGGAGCTTTTTTTAAACACAACATTGTTGCGTTAAAAATCGACACCGTGTAACATGGTGCGCCAAACAATTTTTAACCCAATTTGCGGCAACATGTTGTACGCGTCGGAAAGCGATTCAATACAGGCAACATTTTTTGCCCAAATTTTGTAGGGGCTGATGCTTGCAACACCCTTGCCGCCGACTTTTGACGCAATTTGCTGACATGTACAATTTACTGTACATGGTTTCCTAGCTCTAGTTCCTGTGCGGCTTTCTCCAGGCCCGTACGTTCAATTCATTTCGGTGACGTAGCCGAGACGGAAGGAACTAGGCAAGACACGAAGCGCAACTTTCGCTTGCCACCTCTTATGTACCAGTCAAATCGAAGGTTCAACACCTCCCCCCCCCCCCCCCGGGCATATCCCGAGCATGTGACGCCTTTGCCGTCCCTGAGGGTGGGAAATTTGATCACAACACATATGGGGTGGGGAATTTGAACTCTAACCTCGATTTCGTGCTACGTGTCCCAGTGAGTGAACGTGGGTTGATAAGTCATGGCGGAGGCCGAAATAAGGTTTAAGGAGTTTAAGGATTTTAAAAGTTTAAGGATTTTAAAAGAAAAGACTACCGCTTTCTGACAACTTGGATAAAAAGCGAAGGGTTTCAAAGGCTGTTTGCTGTATTTTAGACTTGTCTGCAGACTTGGCGCGCGTGAATTAATTCTTGGAAAAAAAGCATTTTTAATGACCTGAAACGGGGCATTTGAACGGCTTTTTGGCCCTGGGAGGGGGGAATTTGAACGCATGTTTTTCAAAAATTCAAATGCCCGGAGTGCTGTCCCCTCCCCCGGGGGGATGTTGAACCTTTGATTTGACTGGTACATTACCTGCCAAGTGAGTATGAAGAGCAGAGGTAAAAATCCGGATTCCTCCCCCGGGTAATGTTGAACCTTTCAGACCCTGTGAAATCAAATGTCATGGTATAACGTTCCAGTAAAGTTGGCTTACATATGATCACTGGCATTGTTGCATAGAAATTACAAAAAATAATGAACCGAGATTGAATATTATTCACTGTATGACCTGCATGCATGCATTCAACGACAAAAGAATATAAAACATGACTGAGCTGTGAGATTGGTACGACCAAATGACAAACATCTTGTAGCCCCTCACATACATTGAATCTGCCGCTTCAGGCGCGCTTCGAATCGTGCGGCAACAACCACCTAAGTAGCATTTTATTACTAATATATTTCATAATAAAAGTAAATCCCGAGACAAACCTCAGCTGTGCACTCTTCTACACAGTAGCCCTCTGTCTCCCAGTTAGCTTGATTGGGTGGGATGACAAGGGATCTGCTCACACTCCATCCAGTAGATATCATAGCAGCCTGATACTTTCTAAGATGACTTGTGTAGTGAAAACGAAAACCAGAACTGTCAATTATGCCTAGAAAAAGAACCGTGTATGTTTATTTTATCAGGACGAGAAAGCAGTTAAAATAGTATTTTTTCATTCCAAAATTACCTGGTTTTTGTTCAATATTATCATAGTGAATTTCCAAGATTGCAATCTTTGGGCTGTCATGTTCTCCGATGGAAAGTCCCACGTGCTCAGGAAAATAGAAGGACTGTGGATCGGGAAAAATGGTTTTATAAGCACGGGAGGGCGACAGAACTTGTGAGGGGGGGGGGGGGGGGGGGGGCTGGGAGAAAACACGTCTACGGCATTTTCGTCCCCAGAGCCACTTGTTGCTCTAAGCTGCCAGAGCCTGTGTCCGAGAAACAAGTGACTCTGAGGACACACAATTTAATAGGCTGGATTTTAACAAAAGGAACAGCCAATCAAATGAACCGTTTTAAAATCCCTTTATTATAGCAAAGTTTAGAACGGTTGATTTGATTGGCTTGATTTGAAACTCTCTTTGTAGCCAATCAAAGCAAGTGTCCCCAGAGGCACGTGTTTCTCGTGCACAGGCTCAGCCGGCTAACAGGGACAAGCGGCTCTGGGAACGAGAATGAAGCCAATAACACAAAAAAGCGGACTGGGGATGCAGTCTAGGCACGCGTGGATGTAACGATGGCGGCAGACGATTTATTAGGGTGGATGAGAATGTTACACATTGTTAAAAGTCTTGTTATAGATACCGTCCCTCCAACCGCCCAGCCCGCAATGGCAGAGGGTCCAGCGCATTCCTCCACATCAGGCGGCATGTCAGGAGATCGCAGAAAACCTTGATAGCTAAGGTTACTCCTCGGGAAATCATCTCTGCACTTATAAAGAATCATATGGTGAACTACCCCTTCGTTTCCTTTCTGAATCATAGGCTCGATCTGAAAAAGAAAACAAAATTAAATAGTTTTTACGAAGTAATTCTACCTATGCGTGGGGGACTCTTTTACAACCAGAAAATGCGTGTGTTTAGGCACACAGCGGTCAAACGTCGCGCGCGTGCGCAGTTGCTGTGCAATTCCCGCCAAAATTCTCCATACAAAGTATTAAATTTTCCGAAAGCTTTCGCTTAAAGCCAAAAGTAAGCGCCGCTTATACGCCGCTTATGGGGATTGGAAGTTTGATAATTGATCTCCACTGACGGTTTCCCAGCTTGAAATTTTCTTTCACCGTACTTTTTCTATAACACTTTCTTACAAAAGTTTGCACACTTTCGAGTCAAAAGTTCGAGGCGGGGAAGACCGGATGTGACGTCAATTTTTGGGTTTGACCGCTGTGAAGTGTTTAGGAGAGGTAATCACTTCTGGTGCCCTATCATACTATTGTATATTCGGATAATATATATAAAATGTAACATAAACATCAAAACAAACCTCAAAAGGAGTTAACTCTAAAGCTTGTTTTTTTTTTTTTTTTAAGAAATACTATAACTGAAAGTTAGTCGTTTACGTTACCTTAATAATGTCATGTCTTTTCTGCAACTTTGGAAACTCAAACACGCGAAACCAGTACGTTGTTCGCTTCAGTGGCAGTGCTGTCTATGAGAGAGAAAGAAACAGAGAAAGAAAGAAAGAAAGAAAGAAAGAAAGAAAGAAAGAAAGAAAGAAAGAAAGAAAGAAAGAAAGAAAGAAAGAACAATAAAAGAAAAAAATGAGAATACAAATTTATCATAGTTTTAATGAAAGAAACAGGGTTTTTTTTTTCTTCTACTTCTGAAGACATTGAGTGTTTCCGACCCCCACCCCATCCCTGATTCTAAATTCAAAATGCTTCTTGAAAATATTTCGTCAAACTCTGAATCAGAAAAAAAAACCTACTAATGTCAATCAAGAGCTATTATGCGTTGCTTTGAAGAAATTAAGTTATTTTCTAGGTGCAAACAAACTTTGTAATGTCTTTCTAGAAATAAAGAGAATTTCTAATAAAGTATTTGGCGTGCGACTGTAGGTAAATCAACGAAAATAAGGAAGACTGTTTAACATAAAAGATGGTCTCAATGGGGTGGTGGCTTTTACGGTTAACGGTTAAAATTTTGGCTTTTTACGACTTATGGTTAGCTTATTTCCATTACGGTTAACAGAAGTTAAAAATTAGTTTCCATTGTTTTGAAAAGTTAAAACTTAATTTACATTATTCAAAAACATATTTTAGGTCTTAGGACCATTCTGGGACGATGAAGTGATCTAGTCTGTTTAATTTATAATTACTGACCAATTTTTTTTACAGTTAACATCTGTCTTGATTTAATAAAAGGTGGCTACAGTCTGGCTGTCAAGAAAATTGAATGGGGTTGAGATTTTTTTTTTTTTTTTTTTCCTTTTAAGGACATGGGAGATTATTTGGCTTACTTTCAGTGGAAATGAAGTGCTTTCAATTTTATAGTCATGGCTTTTATCCCTTCTACCTACCTACCCCCCCCCCCCTTCCATTAACTTTTGGTTAGTTTACCCAGGCTCCAACTCGCCATATCTACCGAACTTTGAATTCTAATGGCGCGCGCTGACTTGTAGAACAGAGGTGATCTAGTTTTTCATTTTGCTGTCTAAAGGAAGTTTGCCGGAGGACATCATTAAGTCCTTTGAAGGTGGAAGTCTAACGATTTGCAAGTTTTGCGTCGGCTGTTATTGTACCTTAGAACAAAGCTTTAACGGGTTGAACTCTTGACTCGGTACAGTTTTGCTAGGTACAAATAGCGTTGTGCTTGCTTTAGACGGCAAAGGTCTTCAGCCACATCAACTAGGACTCGGAACTAGACTTTAGGGCTGATTTGAAGGCGGTCATGGCGATATTCGGCTTGAACTCTTCCTTGGCTGGAGACTTAGAAAAATTCTGTTGTAATGTCCGGGGGTATTGGTTCCCTTTATAACGATTTTTTCCACATCCGGGGTATTACATTGTGAATAAGATGGAAAGGTTGCAAAGAGCGCAGCTGATGGTCGAAAGGAAATCACTTCAAACCCTTACGTGAGTAGAATTCTCTTCATTTGATGATTATTTTGCCGTTTGGCTAAGCTAGCAATCAGAGCGGCCTGTGATTCGATAGTCAGCAGCAATTCGATATGCGGGGTTTCCGGCCGTGAATTGACATGAACTATGACCGAATGGTCTCGCTGAGTCATGAATTATTTAGTTATTTTAATCCCGAATTCGTTGAAAATGAAGCGATCGTCGATGTAAAATGCTTTCTGATAGTTCATTTTAGACCATGCATGGATTTAGAAAGCTTTAGTCCATCTCTCGCTCCGGCGCTTTAAACAAATTTGTTTTCATTTGATGTTATTTCATGTTGTAAACAAGTTAATTAAATTGGCAGAATTCATAATTTGAACAAAATGCCGTAAATGCAGTCTTTTTGGTTCATAAAGAGATTTATTAGAGTAATTTACGTTGAACATGAGCTACAACTAGTCGATTCATGCAAAGCTTCTTGCAAAAATATGTCTTTAGAACTAGAGCTGTGTAAAAATCTTTAGACACCTTTTATTAAATCAAGACAGACATATTTTACAACTAACGGTTAACATTTTTCAATTTTTACGCCTAACGGCTAAATTTGTGGCCGTTTTACGGCTAACGGTTAACCCCATTGAGACCCTCATAAAAGGAATACAATGCCGATGCCAATGCTTTGATAAGCGCTGATGCCTTTCTTTTTCAGGGTGTCGAAGGTCGCTAACATGTCCCTTGTTAACTGATGCACTTATAATCACTCATGCAGTATGGCCCGGGGGGGGGGGGGGTACTCAAAAACGTCTTATACGGGGAGGCTCCGCCCAGAGTTCTTACCCCTTTATACCCTTTTATATACCATTTTGACAGAAACTGTACCCCTTTCGTATACCATTAACTGAAAAAGGTACCCCTTTCATATACCTAAAAGACATGGCGTGGATTTAAAACAGGACGTTTTCTTGCCATTTTCATGTAGTGCTTAATAAATTAAAAAAAATACAGCCATAAATTGCGTCTGTTCGAAATATTTTAATTAAAGGCCCTTTTAAATACCTAAATGACAGATTTGCATACCCTTTCATATACCTAAACTCGTAAAATCCCTACCCTTTTGTATACCTGAGGCCTGAAAAAGGTACCCCTTTCGGGCGGAGCCTTTCCGTATAGGCCACTATAGGGAGTACCCCCCCCCCCCCGGGCAGTATGGTTGTCTCAATTTTAAAACCAAGGAAACTGGCCAGCTGGTTTTGTCTCAGCAATGTTACCTTGTTGGCGGTAAAGCTGAAAGTCTTTGTATCATCGGGTAGTTTCGGCACATTATCAGCACCATTGAGTAGCATGGTACTTCGAGCTCCTTTGCTTTTAGCATCGTGTGGTGGGATATTATTATCGGAGAAGGGATCGTCTGGATGGAATGCGTAGATGAGTTTGGTCGTTCCCTCCTATAAAAAAGGAAATTCAATTAAAAGAACAAATATCACACGATTACTGGATTCGCTGAAAAGTGCGTAGGAAAACGTTTTACCTGAACTGTGTTGTCCTGGGGATCGCAAGTTTCAAACTTTCGTTTAAACTTCATTATAGTTTTCCCGCCATTCTCCACCAGAGATATCAGCTCATAGTCCTGCTGCGAATCTATCTGAGGTGTCACGTGACTAGTCGCATAGCGATCCTGCAAATGATATACCCTACGTTACTACTGTACTGGTTGTGGAATCACAAAAGCTGTCTTATTATATTAAAAACTAGCAATGGTATATTGCAACTCCTGAGTTTTGATTGGTTAACAGGCAATGGTATATGAGCTCATATACCATTGACCACAAATATGGTCACCAAAACACGTCAACGAAAACAGCTGGAGAGCTAAAATACTGCAATTCTTTGGGAGTTTTTAATAAACCAATTATTCCACTCGAGCTTGTTGGATATAAGATGGTCGATAGCCAACTCCGCTCGTGGAATAATTGTTAAATATAAACTGCAGTGGTATAGCGAGTGGAAGCAAATCGATAAAAATGGTACAGTCGAAGCTCTCGTAAGCGGACACTCTCGGGACGCGAAAAAAGTGTCCGTAACTGAAACTGGAGAACGGTTCTCGTGAGCGGCCACTAGAGGTATAGGGGATAGATAGTCGTTTACGGGAGCTTTTTCATGCATCATTGCCGAAACTTTTTGACAAAACAGTTTAATCGATGGATCATTTTGTAAATAGGTCCAAGCAGAATGTTTTGTAGAGTATTTTATTTCTTGTTTTCTATTTTTTTACGCCTATCGCCCGCTGTCACCAGAACACGAGTTCATCACTTGCGTGACTAAGCTTGCGTAACTGCGGGATGACCCAAACCTGTATAAATTTCCACGAATGGGACGAATTCCAATACAAGAAGATCGATTTGCATTTGAACGGTGAAGACCGGAAGCTTGCTCGATTAAATTAGCCTACGTTGCATTGCAGCCGGACTTGTCACCGGCAAAAATGAAAATCCTTGGTATATTAGACAGTCTGCGACGCAGGCTGGATTAATAAACCCAGTGAGGCAGTCTCAATATAATAACTGAATCAAATCGTGATCAGAGTACGTTTCTGCATGATATTGATCGATCGTTAATCCGCTTTCCCGTAAAATCTGCATGGGCATGCTTTGTTCATTCGAAACAATGTTATACGCTATAGAATATTAACGTTTAATCAACCCAAGCGTTAGTCTTCAAACGCATTTTTTTACATTAAAGTAAGGTTTACCATCCTTCACCCAGCCGATGACAATATCAGCTCCTTCCATCTTGCCTTGACCGCTGGAGATTCCAAACCCGACCCATCCAGTTGTCTGGGCTTCCACAGTGAAATAGATTTCTTTGTTAGCAGTGCTGACATTCCAGTACAGCTTCACTTTTTGGTCTTCATCCAGAGGGGCAAAGAAGGAATGCTGTGATACGAGATCAGCGGAGGACTTTGCCAAGCACATAAAGATTAACGAGAGGTATAAAGCCAAAGACTTCATGATCTCTTCTAATGCACTGAGTAGCTTACAAGACCAGAAAACGCGAAGCAAGCTATTTTTGCCACCCCACACAAAGCAGCAACCACAGTATATATTTGTATATAGCCAGTATGCCCCCTACATCACATGACATCATGAAGTGTCTTGGCATTTATTTCGTGTCTGCCCAGAGATATGTGATGAAACTATGTTGACCTATGCAGTGCAAGGTATGCGTCACGTTTCATTGAAAAAAACATCAAAAGCTCGTTATGTTAACTTTGTGTTTCTTAAAAAACAAGAAGCTTGAGAAGCTTAAAATCGGGCGCTTAATAATGAGCTACCTGTTTTGACTTGAAAGGCAGGGTACAGTACAGTAAAAATCACTGGAAAAACGGTCACTTCAACCTATTCAGGCCGGGGGGGGGGGGGGGCTTTTGAGGCCCGCGCTGACTTTGGACGCTTATAACTTTTTCAAGATTCAACCAAACGCTGCCAACCTTTGCGCGTTTATCTAAAATTTATCTTGCAATAATTTGGTAGGATTAGTTATTGTGCCAGTAACTTGAAATCACCATGGCAACGTCATTTTGACAGGCTTGTTTTCCCAAATTTGAATGTTTCGTGTTTCTATTTAATAATGAAAATTTGGAATGTTTTCAAGATTGCATTATTACCTAATGACATAATGGTCTCAATTTATAAAAATATATTTCGCACAATACAAATAAACGATTGAACTAGACGTCTAGAAAATACAAATTTGTAACACTTAGCAAAGTGCAGCCTTTTCGCAATACATGTACTTTATAAAGGCGGGGTTTTTTACCTGAAGACCAATTTTTCCAACGCTTTAGGTGGCTAACGCATTTCAGTATTTTCCAGCCCTTACACTTTAATGGAACAGTATACAACTCCTAATCAGGTAACTACTATTGTCAAGAAAATGATCGCAACTTATTGACCAATGATTAGGTATTTGTTTCATACCATTACTGTAATAGCAACTGGTGAAGAATAGTAGTACTGACCCAAAGTATAAGGGCTGGAAAACACTGAAACCATTTTAGCCGCGTTTCAAGGAATCCAAAAAAGCTTTACTTATCCCATATATATTTGTTTTGCAGTATTTTGTTAATTTTTGGACGATTTTGGGGATGTCTGAGAGGCGATAGTTTTTCTCAAAGGATAAGTAAAATTTAGACAAATAAGAAATATTGGAAATTTAATGTGATTTTAAAATTTGAATCTGAAGTTAAAATTTGGTGGACGGACACCAAACAGTCTCCTGACAACCCGGAGTGCTCTTGCGAGGGGGTCAACTGTTTGGAGGTGTTTCCATTCTTTTCTTCAATCCCTTCTTTAAATCTCTTAAAGTTCCATTCAAATTCAGGTAGAACCCCACCTTAAGTTTTGTTCTTGTGAGAAAACAACAGAAGTCAAAGGTTGCGTGATATAACCAAGCATGGATTTTAATTCTCCCTCCCTTTCCATCTCCTTAGCCTTTCACCCCCACCTGTCCCTCCCTTTCTACTCTCATTCAATTTAATGTTTGTTTACATTTCCTAACCATTTCAGTATCGTGCTAATCTGTGCCAAGCAATCAGATAATAACAGAAATTTGCCTTAATTTTGATCTCCCATACCAAGAACTTAGAGTCTAAACCGCTAATAAAACAAAACACACTTGATAATAATTCTCTGAGGTTATACACTTGCAGTATTAACGTACTAACGAACTTGATAACAAACCCCATGTCGTACTAAGAATTTTAACTGAGCAACATAGAAAATAAGTTCACAATGGTTTGTTCCCAAAGCGTTTTTTACTGTACAGAGGGTTTGTATATTGACCTGTAACTTGTATACCGTATTGAAAAATTCAGATCGAACTACCATGATATCATGTTGAAAAATTTGCTCGTTCGAAACCGTAGCAAAATCGTTAGAGAAAGACAAGATACAGCCGTTTACTGGCAGTCTTTGAAAATCCTGAATTTCGTCAAAATGAGCCAAAATAAAGTTTTAAAATTTCCTTTATCAATATGGTTCTTATCTTTTTATTTACCGTAATTCAGGCGCGTAGCTGAGGTTTTTGGAAGGGTGTTCGTATTGACAGGAATATTTATTAGAGGGTTATTAAATGCGAGCGCCGAAGGCGCGAGCCTCTAGGGGGGTCTGGGGGCATGTGCCCCAGAATATTTTGAAATCTAGAGGCCTATTTTCAGCATTGTGCACGTCAATATTTCAAACTCGATGGAGTGTAAAATAACAGGTATTTTTAGTCAAAACAACAATATTTCCGGCGTTTTGTTAACTTGATACATTTACATACCGGCTTAGTACACTAAACGTTTTACAAAAGCTTGACGTGTGCTGCAAAGGCATCTCAGTGTAAAAGCTTAAGCCCCCCACCCCTCGGTTCCACCGTCAATGTACTAAAAGCAGCGTCAAAGCGTCGATACGCACTAAATACACGTATCACCTGGGTCCCCCGAAATTTTATTCCCCGCCTTTCGTCTATTGATACTCCATTTATCAAATCCCGAACGCCTGTCAAGGAAATATTTTTCAACGATGGGATTATTTTTACTACATATAATACTAGGTCACTAGGATATATTGAGGCCACTTACTAACTAATTCACTACAGGACTATTCGTAAAGCAAACTTGACAATTGCATCATCCTCGGGTGAAGGTCTTGAAATAGATTGATAATTTCGTCCAGATCGACAGGCATACTGATACTTGATATGCATGAGAGCTAGTGAGGAGAGCCCATTCTCCTTACAATTTAATACTTTCCCGATGATACTTTTAGCGTTTTCTTGCAGGGTAATGTAAACGCTGCGACACTGCGACGTTTCCCATTCCCCCACTATTTGCTAAAAGTTATAAAATCAACAGTTTGTGTTTTTAGTCCTCCATTATTGACCTCCAAAGGGGGTTCGTTCGAACCCCTCGAACCCCCCCTCCTACGCGCCTGCCGTAATTGAACTTTGAACTGCTTTTATGCAGTACTGTCCACAAAGATTTCAATTTCCTCAAAGTTTCGAGACAAATGGATACAAAATATTTCGTGCAGAATGTAATTTGATTAAGCGAATGTTTTCACGTCTATAAATACTTCAAGAAATGAATGAAAAACCGTTTTGTTTTTATCGGTGAGAACCACTTTCAAATAGTTAATGCATAAAAAATAACAATCAGATCAGAATACAATAATTATTAATGTAAAGTCTCGCAGAGATACTTCTTTTTTGCAAGTTCAAATTTATGCAAATTTCGTGTGAAATGTAATTCGATTCCACTGTCTTGTTTACAAACTCTTTCTTAAGAAAGTTGTATTTTCGTGAATAAAACCCATTGGCCTGTTTTGCTTTCCTGATCATGTTTGTCTGTGATTTTTACAAAACATGTGGTCTTTTTTTCGAAACTTTAAGTTGTACACAGATGTTGAACACAGATGTCACTTCCTGAATTTCTCATCTAAAATTCAATTGGTATTTAATTATAATTATTCGAAGTTTTCATTTTCAAGTCATCTTTTCATTCGATAGCTTTACTGATCTCGTAAAAAATTCCATTCAAGTCCACACCAATACTGTACATTGCCAATGTTTTGCTGACGTCTTGAGAAGTGTCTTACTAACGTCACTAGTCAAATCTAAAATATATCCAAACCAAGTTGTGCAAACATTCTACTCTTTGTGACAGGCGACTTTGACGCCCAACTGTGCGGAAATGAAAATCGCATACTTCTTGCTAAATATATAAAAAATAGTTTCAAAAAAATGTACCGCCAGATCACACTGCTATTTGTAGAAACAAGCAAAGCGTCTAGTTTCAAAGTTTCCCACAAAAACATTGCGTGACATGAATGACGTTACCCCTTTTATTTACAAAAATAGCTTCAACTTGTCAAAGCAACTACAGTTTCACAATGGTGATTATTAGTACTTTACCCCTTAAGCTGTTTTCTCTGTCCTCCCGCCGAAGCAAAGAAGAGAACCAGATTGCAGATTAGCCCAAAAGTCGACCCAGTGTTCCTACAGCGATTTACTGTCAAAACTGAATTGAAACCGATTGACCCAGGCTAACCCCGTCATTTTTAGCCGACAGGAGACTATCGTCTAGGACGACCAAAGGGTAAACTATAAATCGGCCACGCCCGATTAAAAAATTCCTCTTTGCCCTTATGTCAAAAGTGACGTTAATGTAATGTGCAGGATATATAGCGTAAATACACATATTAAAGTACCTTATTTATAACATCAACTTTTCACGGTTGTATATTTCGCGACGCTAAGCTTTGGTTTAGCTTTAATTTCGTGATTTTTTCGAAAATGTCGATTCCAAAATCACTTCACTGAATTTTGCGATTTTACCAATATTAAAAATTTGGTTATTCCTGACAATTAATGTAAAACATCTTTAAGTAAAACAAGCTTTTTTATTGAAAAACATCAACATCAACACGTGACATAACGAGCTCATGACGTCAACAGTGACCAGTTCATCCTTTCTTGACGTATGGACATATGTAACAGAATGACAGTCGCTTCATTTATGCGTCATCGTATGTTTTGCATGCGACACTTACCTTTTGCGACACCTGAATTCTGCGATATTTTCGCGAAAATCGCGAAATTAAAGACGTTCGCGCGAAAATCTTCCAACATTGCAGTTTTTCTTAAACCTTCGCCACTGCTAGTTTATTAACAAGTTACTTATGTCAGAAATGTACACCGAATTCGTTTTCGAGATAAGATATCTGAAAGAAGGCGCTTATTTGGATAAATTTGACTTCGTCACTCGATATGACCTCTGCGGCTTCTGAAAACAAAATCTGCCTGATACATAACAAAGTAGGGGGGTCCGGGGGCACGTTCCCCCGGGAAAATTTTCATTTTTTGAACCCCAGAAACGCTATTTTAGGCATTCTGGTAGAAGTGTTGCACTATTTTAGATGCCCATCATACAAATAATTATTTTGAGTGCCCCACCCTCTCTTTGGCCTGAAGATAAAAGATAATGTTTGAGCACGGTGAATAGCCACTATTCATTATTCCTTTACTGGAAATGACTTATTCATTATTCCAAGCATTGAACCTTAAATATTCCTTATTCATTTTCTGTTTTAGCCCGTTATTCATTATTCATTATTCCTCTTCCACCCCCGAAAATAGCTTGTTGATACAACAGGAACAAGATCTCCACTAAATTAAGGAGGCGGAAATTAACGTTAGCAAAAATTAACGCGACTTAAATTAACGCGAATTTTTGAACTTCGCGTTAATTTCATGAAGCGTTAATTTCCTATAATAAGGTATTCTGCAAAATAGTCGTAGAGAAGCAATGCCTGTATGAGTAACTCCTGCATGCTTTGTGAAATTGTGGCTTTCATCTGACGACATCAAAACGCTAAAATCTTAACAGTTTATCCTATAAAGCTATTCATAATTAACACAAAACCCCACGTCAATTTTCTGATATAGTCTCCCTCGCAGCCTTTTTCAGTGTCGTCACGCAACGCTCCTGAGTAATTTTTGTACCGAATTGTTAATTTCCCGAAGCCGAGAGAGCCTGGTGATGACAACATTTTCGCGCCATTCTCCGGGCATGTTTGATTGCTAGAGTGGTAGGCGCCATCTTTAAAACACAGAAAGCGAATATTTCTACATAAAATTCAAATGTCACAAAGGGAAAGACGAAGAAAAGCACCATGTGAGTATTAGAAAGTAAAAAAATCTGCGATCGATCACGTGCATTGATGTTTGGACTCATTTGTTTTGCAAATCAAGCTAGAGTGCTTAGCGAAAGCTTGCCTGCCTTGCACGAGTGAATATGGAAACTTTCGAAGGTATAGGCTTGTCTTCTCAGTGCTAAACTATCAACAAACGAAGCGCTTTGCCAAATTTCTCACAAGATTAGTCCGTTTGTCGTAAATTTGGTTAATCCATTCATAGAAATGCAAGCTCGAAAACGTCAAAAAGATCGCAAAAGACGGATTGTAACCTCTAAATTATGTACACCATTTTTCAAAACCTCTACATGCACTATTTTCGAAATTTATGTTACTAATATATTTTTCAGTTATTCATTTGTTATCCACGATCTAAGTTTAAGTGTGTATTATTATGATTATTGTTATTATGATTATTATTGTTATAATATGAGAATTCTCGCTGTTCAGTCTAATTATTATTATTTAGCTTATCATCATCTTCATCATCATCATCATCATGATGCATACATGTGACAGTTCACGCCACGAACTGCGATTGAGCAATGGTAAACTACCACTGCCCCTAAATACCTCTCGGTAATGTCTCTTACAAATCTACCCTTCTGTAAAACAATCTTTTTCTGGAACAGCTGTAAATAGAGATGTGCTTTACCTTTTTCATTCCAGTGGTAGTTGGTGTTAAATTGGATATGTTTTGCTGCTGTCAATGGCCAGTTGTGAAGGAGAGTTTAAGCTATAGCTAATGAGATAACTTATATGCATGTAATTTACATGATTGTTTTTTTTTTTGTTGCTGTAATAAAATTCTATTTTAGCAAGCTCTGATGGGCAGGACACAACATCAAATACAGTTCCAGCCAAAAAGGCAAAAGTTGATACAAATGGAACAGTACAAACAGCAACACCCAACTCAGCCAATCTTAAATCTGTAATCTGGGAAAGAGAAGCTGATAAATCCACATGGACAAAATATTCTGCTGATCAAGTTACGCTTATCAATGAAGCCTTTAAAAGTGGAAAGGCAGATGTTGTCTTCACAGATGGCAAGTCAGAAGTAACAGTAATATTTGAGAGGATGGTACAAAGGAATAAGAAGAGTGGATGGGAGAAAAGAATCCGATGTGCAGATGGGAGTTCAGATCCTGATGAATGTAAGCCTAACAATGTTTAATTTAGATTTTTATTCCCTGTGGTCAGATAGCAAGGAGTTTCATAAAAGTGTGTGTGAGTGGTGGGGGAAGGGAAGGAGGGGAGGGGAGGAGAGAGTATGGAGTGGGGAACTCTATGGAAGGCAGGGGAAGGAAGAGGAGGAACTAGGATTTCGAAGGTGGCCATAATCAGGAGAAAAGAGAAAACTGCTTCAACAGTGCATAAAGTTTTGCAATGCAAAAAAGCACCAAGAAGTGGGAACCACGTCTTAGGAAGAATGGTCTGTTGATAGGATGTCCTTATCAAGTGACCTGTTTTGGGAGCAATATTTTGATGCAGGAGAACATTGATTTAACTAATATTAAGTGTTCTGGGGGAGGGGGCACTTGCCACAGTGTATGAAGTAGCACTTGATAGTTTCTCATTTGTATGTTTACTCAGATGGTTTTGATGTTGCTGTTGTTTTTTTACAGATACCTGGGAATGGGAAGATGCCAAGGGTAACTGGATGGAATACTCCAAGCCTATTGTTCATCTTTTGGAAGCAGCGGTCATGTTTGGGTTAACCAATGTCAAATTCAAAGAGGACAAAAAAGAACTTATTGTTGATTTGACAAAAAAAGTTCAAAGAACCAAAGCTGGAAGAGCACCAAAGAATGTACATCGGATAAAGGCTAGTGATGCAGGTCAGTTGATCTTTTTTTCTTTTGGTATTTGTTACTGGATTAACAGTTGATCCATTTCAATTTTTTTTTTTTCAGAGGGTTATACTTTTAGGTGATCTTTATTTTCCAAACATACAGGTAGTAACCATATGAATAATAGGGTTGAGTGCTTTGTAGGGAATAAAATGTGATTTTATTCGTTTCAGCTTCAAAGGCCCCACCAAAAGCAGCCAAGGCAGACATAAGTGTGAAAAAAGAAAACAAGAAAACCAAAAAGGAAGAAGCTGCTCCTAAAGTAAAAACAGAGAAAGGTAAGCTTCTCTTACTAACAGTACTAATTTTAGAATATTATAAACGGGCCACTGTCATTTAAGGCAGATTTATTACATTTGAGATAATAATTGTATAAGAAAACACTGAACAGGTTTATTTCATCTTTTTTATGATTATTTTGTCTGAAAACTGCAAGTTAATTAAAGGAGAAGTCCACTCCAGAATGGCCATTTATTTTCTTTACGCCAATAAAAAGTTTATACAAAGATATGTTATTCACCAAAATTTTAGCCCCCAACGTGCGCTATAACCCTACGAAATCTTATCCAAAACTCGACAACTGGACGCCGCCATCTTGGAGCTTGTAATGTATGCGTGACGTCAAAGAGCTCAGCCTGAAGTTTTGTGGGAAAATTTAAATACTCTAAACTCCTTGTTTCTTCGAAGTGGCTTTTGTTTGACAAAATGCCTCTTTGTGCAGCTCTATTTTGCTCAAAATAGAGCAAGACAGTATGTATTTTTGACACTATTGTTTTGCATCATTTTCATGCTGCACATAGGTGAAGTTAAGTCACTTGTGTTCAGTGGTAAGGCCCCAGTTGACAGTTTTTGTACCATAAAAGACAGCACTCATGTGTTTACTGAGGGTGACGATATTTGGGACGTGATGCTTAACCAGGTGGGTCTCAGAATTATTCATTGTTGAACATCAAGTATGACATTTCGGTCTTGGTTGATTCTCTCTACATTGCTAACTAAAGTTTAAAAGTTTAAATTTGAAAGTGAGAGTTTTGAGAGTTTAATTTTTTCAGGGTGTGGAGGGAGGGGGGTGATGGGGAATGGATATAAAATTTTGCCAGTATTTTTAAGGTGAAGACTTATTTTTCTGTAAAGGTATGTTAAAAACAGTTTGTCGTGTGGCTTTTTGGTGTTTGAACAAGTTGAGGTGTTATGGGGAGTTTCCTTTCTTAATTTCTTCTCTCCTAGTAGGGAAAATAGGACCACAGGCCGGGGGGCTGCAATTAATTTTGTTCCCTTGAAAGGACGTACGTCCGACAAAGTCACCATTTTGATCGGACAAAACAAGTGAGGTCGGACATCATATTACAGTACTGCTCGATATGCCCAACCTGCTAATCTGATGTGTTGTCAACGCAGAACATTGGTCTTGTCAAAGGTCTTTCCGAGCAACTTCGCCGCTGCCTACAACAACAAGGCGTACGCGCTGTTTTCAAGTCGGAAACTACACTACGATCACAACTAGTACGGCCGAAAGACGCTGTTGATTCGACTAAGCAAGATGGCGTTGTTTACAGGATTCCCTGTGAATGTGGCAAAGTTTACATCGGCAAGACTGGAAGACCTATGCAAGATAGGATCAAAGAACACGACCGGGACATCCGACTCGCACGCACCCAGACTTCCACCGTTGCAGAGCATACCAACAACACCGGACACTACCCGCTTTGGAATGAGGTAAAGTTTATTGATCGTGACTCACACTGGTACACACGCCGGGTCAAAGAGGCGATTCACATAAGACTTCACCCTAATAATATCAACAGGGACAGTGGAATTGAAATTCCCGAAGCATGGATGCCCACGATCAAAAAACACAACAACAGGAGAACTGTACGACTGCGGACCGCCGAGGGAGCAACAGTACACCAGCATGCAGAACACTGAGGATCGAAATGCACCAATCAGAGCTGTTGAAAACCAACCAATCACAGCGCAGCCGTGTGCTTTATAAGCTAACGCACAACCAGTCGACCTTATCGCCTGATGAAGACTAGCAGTATGCAGTCGAAACATTGCGATCTCCATCACATGTGACTACGTCGTGAGACAAACGAAATAATACTTTATTATTGTACTCTACCACGATGAATAACCACAACATTTTTTATGACATTAACGCAGAACATTGGTGTTGCACTGGAAAGTAAAAAAAAGCTGTCCGGACATTCTATCCGACTACAGTTGGAATTTCATCAGACATTGGCAAATAATGGTCGGCCATTGTCAATGTCCGACTGTTATTTGCAGCCCTGGGACCAGATCCTTTTAAGGGGGCGGAGGTTATTTCTTTTGGCTGCTGTCTCACAGTGCCATTCTTAGGAATTTTTCACTTGATACACTGTGCTCAGGCTATTTCACAAGTTCTAGTACTATAATTAAAATTATATTGCTCTTATATATTGAACACTTTGTCACTATCTTTAACAGACAAATGTCATGAATAACAATAACAAGTACTACCTCATTCAATTATTGGAGGACAACAGAGCTAAGAAGTATTACGTCTGGCAGAGATGGGGAAGAGGTACTTACAGAAAATGCAATCTGATTACTACTGTGTATTAAATGGCTACCCTTGCTCCAGTTTAATCCATGTTTCTGTATTGTCAAGAGACTAGGAAAATCCCCTCCTCCACTCCAGTATTTTTTCCCAGGTGGACCTTTCTGCTGGCACCCAATTGAAAAAAAAAATATGGTTGATTAATTAATTAATTAAGAGGTTAATTATATTAATGCCTAGTACAAAATGTAAGATTTCATTATAAAATAATAATTGTAATTTAGAAAAGCTAATGTTGTGGACTTTTACTTCTGAGGGTAAATTAAGTATAGATGTAATTGTCTTTCAGTTGGGTTCAATGGTCAAAACAACTTAGTTACTTGTGGAGCAGATCTTGAGGAGGCTAAAAAGGTGTTTACAAAAAAGTAAGTTTGATTTGTGAAATGATGTTAGTTTGTTCCCATAGCTAAAGTGCTCTTTCTAAAAGTACATTGTGCTTTGGTGCTGCAACACAGGTTCCATAAGAATTGCACAATTGTAACTTGCATGCACTGTACAGCAAACAAACATGTGAAATTATAAGTTGCTTAAATGGGGCTGGTGGTTTACATGTACAGTTACATGTAAATTATTATTTGGGCTTAAAGGTCAAATGCAAGGAAATTTGATCAAATTTTATTTAAGACTCATTTTGACTTTAAATGAGAGGAAATACTGTGAATAATCATAATCTGAAGTTTTAAACGATTTGGTTAAAACGTCGCTGAGATATTCGATGTTAAAGACAGCCCTTTATCTTCGCTTCACAAACGGAACGGTTCGGAAAAGCTTCGGAAAATTGTCGGAAATAGATTTTGTGACGTCACATGTGGCGAGCTTCGACGCGCGAAGATGCAGCAAAGTGCTGTTGTCTCTACCATGTCTGCTGCACCTTTTGGCATTTAAAATCCCGATAAAGCCGGATGGCCATTCGAAATATCTTCTTAAAGACGAGGAGCGATGCAAGTAATGGTTGAGATCGACGAAAAAGAGAGGATGTTTATGCCAAATGCAATGCACGCTGGCTTTGCTCAGCAAATACAATATCATCCGACATGTTTTTCTCAGAAAGCTTCCAGCAGAATCTTGCACTTTGGTCCGAGTTCCAGCCCTAGAAACTTCGAATGAGACCTGGCGCTTCTCCTTTTATTATCAACTTGGAAAGAAAGCCGTTAATCCAGGACTAATGCGAAATCGTTTGCGACGAAATGCAGAATTCGAAGGTAAAGTCGCTAATAAACTTAACCCATTGTCTGGGAACCCCAAAGTTGTACTTTCTTGTATTATTTTGAACTTAGATTCACACACTACTTTCTTAACCTGACCCTAGTCGCTTCATAAACTTCTACCAAAACTATAACTTTACTGTTTGCGTGAAGTATTGTGAATCGCGAGGCTGGTATTAAAAATATATTTTTCATTACAGGAAGGAACTTTTGCATGAATTTACTAAGTTACAAACAAATCTTTTATGTTTATGTTTCTTTTTACTTAAAAATGATATTCCCTATATTGCTTCGCTCGTCTAAAAAGCTAAATTATACATGCAGACATTGAAGGAAAATAATGCTTTTAACCTACAGTATTGTGTACAATGAAACACTCTTTTCAATGTTTGTTTATATTTGAAATTATTATGAATGCTAAAATATAACAAAGAAAATACCCCCGACTGAACATTGTTGGTGCCCAAGAAAAGGTTTATATATTTCATGTAAACTACATGTATATGATGAGTTTGTTCACTTGTAAAGGCCAATTTACCTGATTCATTTGTTGTTCGGATCTGCATTAACCCCATTTCAGTCCAGTACAATGACTGTGGCATTGCATAGCACTCATTATAAGCTGCAAATCAGGCTTCATTGTGGCCAATAAATTGGTATGTGCAACTGAATGGTAATTTAGTTTTAGTTTAAGCTATTTATGAGAAGTCTAAGGCATAAACCCGACCAGATCAGCTACCTTTTTTTGTCTAGCACTTTTGTCATGAACTACTGGCTCAGGAGAATCTACAACCAGATTGTAGGTGTGTCATGACAATTTATTTCTGAAATTAACTCTTCATAATTTTGTCTGCCCCAAATCTGTTGACTTTTTACAAATTCCTCAGTAACAGCTTTAGGTGTACTCCCTTTCAAAATCTATATGGGTATTTTTGCTGGGGGTACTCCCATACTCCCAAAGACTTTCCAAAAGTTGTTCGCCGGCTTCTCGTTTCCGGTTTTGTGGTAGTAGACCCCGGTGCGAACCCGGTGAGGAGCCCTCGCGCTCTGTGAGCTCGACTTGCATAAGCAAGCCTAATACTCCCATATATGAGCTTGATAGGAAAATGCATGTGTGCTGCTGTGTGTTTTTCAAGCAGATGAGTTTAAGATGGAATAGTGATACAATAGTTTGGGGTAGGGTAGGCTGGGATTTTCAGTGTATAGTCTAGCATACTATGATAGGGTACTGCAAAATAAGCTGAAAATGGTCTGGGATAGGGTACGGTTACAGAGTCCCAGCAGCACACCCTACTCAAAAATATAAAGAGTACCCCCCCCCCCGCCCCCCCCTTTCCTCGGGGTGAAAGAGTATTGTTTTCAGCCATTCTGAAATTGGGTATTTTTAAGATTATCAATTTCTTTGTAAACTTGGAAATAGTTTTTTGAAGCACCTACTGTTTGTATTCATCCCTTGGTCTGAGATAAGGTGATAAATTACAAGCAGTGCATGCAGAGGCTATAATGTCTCCTTTGGGGGTCTTGGAAAATTACTGCACTTAGTTTGATTATCATCTAGCTGCTTATCATTTAGCTCATTTTTGAGCTATAAGCACTTAAAGTGAAAATTAAGGGTAATTTTTAATAGATTTTACTGTTGCTATGGTTACCGGTGACAAACTAAAAATGACCACAACTTGTTCGGCAATGATGGTACACTTGTTTCATAAAATAATTGCAGCATTAACTGACAAACAATTAGTACTGACCCATCATAGTAATAGGCTGGAAAGTACTAGAAACTGTTATCAGCTTCTTACACATGCATTCAGTGAACTTGCATAGCCATCTCTCTGCATCCATTTTTTAACATTGTCTTTCGACATCGCCTCGGGGCTGTGATTGCTTGATTTGGATTTGTGTTGTTTGTACATGTTTACCATGTCCAAAGATGGATGTTGACAAAGGGGCTATGCATTGATGTCCGACCCCATCCAACCATAACAAAAGAACATATTACCCGTTAATAGTACCAAAGAAGCTGACATAAAATGACAAATTGCATGAACAACTTTATATAAAAATAAATAAATAAATAAACCTTTATTTAGACATGGAGAGGATTAAAGCTAGAAGCTTGTGGGGCAGTGTATAATTTCCTAATCAAAATGGAATTTGGAAGTGTTGATTTTTGTGGAGGGGAAAAACTGGAGAACCCAGAGAAGAACCCTCAGAGCAAGGCCGAGAACGAACAACAAACTCGACCCACATATGATGCCAAATCAGGGAATCGAACTCGGGCCAATTGGTAGGAGGCAAGGACTCTCACCACTGCGCCATCCCTGCTTCCTAACATATTTTATAATATTGCAGCTTTGACAAAATCTCATGATAATTTGTACATACAAGGATGTGTAAGCAAGGACATTGAAACACAAAACAAGGTGTAAATTTTCCCTGCTACATGTCCCAGTGTCGGGTCCTGTGTCAGCACACAAGTTAGATCTTATAACCTGGGTCTTAAGAAATGCAAGTTGCCATAAATTACTGTTGAAATTGTTATCTTCGACCTACACCCCATCTACTTAAGACAATTCCCTTTACAGAGAATTATCAGTAAAATCAACTGAAAAATATAAGGGCCAGATTACAAGATAATCACCTTGGTTAATAATTCGGCAAATAAACTGAGAGCAATATTAATACCGGCATAATTCTGATTGAAGCTAAAAGGCCACACAGTCACGGTATTTAATTTTAATCTTTGAAAATAAATTATTCGGCTGAGGGGAATGAGTTTAAAGCTTCTAAACGTTTAATTGATTCTTCAAGGTATGTTATTTTAGAGAACACACTCAGCTCAGCTCGGGCAAATAGCTGCAAACAGTGTACAAATAAATACACATTGCAATCCTTTTGAACAAAAGCAAGACAATACTTCAACTTAGGTTCAACTAATTATTTATTTCAAATTCTCTGAACGCCGTTTCCATTATATTTATTAGGCTCACCAATATATGTGGCCATATTATATTCCTTCGTTGTTGGTGCATGTAGATGTTGCCGGATTTAAACGCCATCTTGTTCACTCGCAGAGTCGGAATTAATCACTCGAGAAATCGATTTATTCCTTGCCAGATGCCGTTAGTTCGAACTGATATGGCTGTATTTAGACTTTTCGAAGGCTTGAATCAAAGTCTTCATCGGTTTCAACTAACGGCTGTTCCAGAAACTCTGGAAATCCATCGAACAAACCCAAGGATTCGCAAGGATCGCTCAAAACACGTGAAAACTTGCTCGCCACACCTGACGTCACAAATACCTCTATTCGATTCCATTCCACGCGCGGCCATTTTTGGTTCGTTTTCGTGAAGTCTTCGGAAATCGTCGGATTTTCATCTCCTAAGCGCCACAATTCGCACAAAAACCATTTCTGAGAGTTTATTATCATTAGTACCTTCATAAACGACAGGTTTGCGGACAAAAGAAAAAAAATCCAATTTCGTTGCATTTGACCTTTAAGGAAACACCCGGGTTGAAATTCCGGCTTTGTTATTTTTTACGTTCTACCGAAGAATGAATTAATGACGTAATAGCTATGACATCATGTGAATGCACATTACCAATTGGGAATGTATGTAAACAAGCCAAGAAATATTGAAACAAAAATTTAGTGATGTATCCGTGAGATCATAAATGAC
Organism: Oculina patagonica; assembly: GCF_052425735.1. Classification (NCBI taxonomy): domain Eukaryota; kingdom Metazoa; phylum Cnidaria; class Anthozoa; order Scleractinia; family Oculinidae; genus Oculina; species Oculina patagonica. The sequence continues at coordinate 7,495,570 of NC_135761.1, read as the reverse complement.
TATCACCAATTTCTCATGGAATCCTTCTACAGACACGTTACTTTCGTAATTCATACTTTCTCATAATAAAGGAGTGGTAAAACAACATTTATTTAACAAAAAGTGCCAAATTTTTCTTAAAAAACAGCCCGAGTTCACGCCAAATATGCATCTTGTTTATCTTTTGGGGACTATCAGGTTATTTTTAGAAATTTGTGGTACCGGCCGGCCAGGTATACTGTAAAATTGGTTTTCCTCAGATTCACAGATAAAACAAAGAATGACTGGGAGGATAGACATAATTTTGAAAAAGTTCCAGGAAAGTATGACCTTCTGATCATGGACTACAATGCTGATCAGGAGGAAAAGGATGCAGTTGACGCACCTGTCAAAGAAGAAAAACCTGTTATAGAAAGCAAGCTGGACAAGAGAATCCAGAACTTGATAGAACTAATTTGTAATGTTCAGGCCATGGAGGAGATGTTGAAGGAGATGAAGTATGACACAAAGAAGGCACCTCTTGGTTAGTACAAGATTGCATTGTTTTTTATTTTAATTTTTTTTGTAAGAAAATGGTAAGCCAGCTCATTAACAAGTTCAGCTGGCTATTATGGTGTTTATGTTGTGGTTCAATTTTATCCTTGGTTCAAATTTTATTTTCCTTTGTTTTAAATACAGTATCATACATTAACATACCCAAAAAAAAAGGAAAATAAAATTTGAACCAAGGATAAAATTGAACCACAACATTTATACCTTCAGATTTATGCCAAGTCTTTGTCTTCTAGTGAAATTTCGGATGGCGATTTAAGCTTTCTTTCAGTCATTGCAATCAGCTTGTAGCTGGCTCTTAGCTACATTCCTGAGTGCTAGTGAAATAGTTCCCTATGGCACAGTACTTCAGGGGTATCTGCATTGCTTGAAGTTATTCTGGCATGGTTAAGAGAACACAGTAAATAAACTCCTTTTATGATGAATAAACATGAAGGTTTATAGTAAACAATAAAGATGGTAAATTTTAAGCTCGGTAATTAATAATAAAGATAAGATGTTCTACATGACACAAGCATGGGACAAAGAAAAATTCTGAGTCCCCGACGGGAATCGAACCCATGGCCTCCCAGATACCGGTTGGGCGCTCTAACCAACTGAGCTACGAGAGACTCGTTGTGAGCTAGGCCATTTTACTAGGTTGATATGTGACACGCGTCCTGCATACTGCTAGGATCGGCAATGTCGAATTCATCAAGTTTTGTAGTAAATAATAAAGATGGTAAATTTTAAGCTCGGTAATTAATAATAAAGATAAGATGTTCTACATGACACGAGCATGGGACAAAGAAAAATTCTGAGTCCCCGACGGGAATCGAACCCATGGCCTCCAAGATACCGGATGGTAAATTTTAAGCTCGGTAATTAATAATAAAGATATGATGTTCTACATCACACGAGCATGCATGGGACAAAGAAAAATATCTGGGAGGTATCTGGGAGGCCATGGGTTCGATTCCCGTCGGGGACTCAGAATTTTTCTTTGTCCCAAGCTCGTGTCATGTAGAACATCTTATCTTTATTATTAATTTAACCGTGCTTAAAATTTACCATCTTTTTTATTTACTACAAAACTTGATGAATTCGACATTGCCGATCCTAGCAGTATGCAGGACGCATGTCACATATCAAGCTAGTAAAATGGCCTAGCTCACAACGAGTCTCTCGTAGCTCAGTTGGTTAGAGCGCCCAACCGGTATCTGGGAGGCCATGGGTTCGATTCCCGTCGGGGACTCAGAATTTTTCTTTGTCCCATGCTCGTGTCATGTAGAACATCTTATCTTTATTATTAATTACCGAGCTTAAAATTTACCATCTTTATTATTTACTACAAAACTTGATGAATTCGACATTGCCGATCCTAGCAGTACGCAGGACGCGTGTCACATATCAACCTAGTAAAATGGCCTAGCTCACAACGAGTCTCTCGTAGCTCAGTTGGTTAGAGCTCCCAACCGGTATCTGGGAGGCCATGGGTTCGATTCCCGTCGGGGACTCAGAATTTTTCTTTGTCCCATGCTCGTGTCATGTAGAACATCTTATCTTTATTATTAATTACCGAGCTTAAAATTTACCATCTTTATTATTTACTACAAAACTTGATGAATTCGACATTGCCGATCCTAGCAGTATGTAGGACGCATGTCACATATCAAGCTAGTAAAATGGCCTAGCTCACAACGAGTCTCTCATAGCTCAGTTGGTTAGAGCGCCCAACCGGTATCTGGGAGGCCATGGGTTCGATTCCCGTCGGGGACTCAGAATTTTTCTTTGTCCCATGCTCGTGTCATGTAGAACATCTTATCTTTATTATGAAGGTTTATTTAGTGACATTTGCAGAAAGAACCCACCTGGCCTTCTACCATAAATTATTTTCTATGATTATGGTAAATCCCTCAAACATGCACCCCGCATTTGACAAGTTTGGAATCCCTTCGATTTGGTAATAAATGGCACATAAGCACGCAGAGGCGATGGCAGTTAACAATCCAGTGCTCCTTAGTTTGATTCATAGAAAAATCACGCATCACATAATTAGACACTACATCATATTATTTCCCTGATTGCCTGCCTGCATAATGCCTGCATAAGGCAAAAAATGATGTCATTACCAAAAAAGCAATGGGAAATAATGCACATGAGAAAGTGGTACAACTTTATGTTGTGATTTTGGGCAAATTTTTCAACTACAGTTTGCAAGCATTACTTATTTTAGACTAGAGTTACAAGTCATTTTGGGTCCTTATGTCAATGTGACACAATAATCTTTCTAGGAAAGCTTACCACAGATCAGATCAAAGCTGGTTATGAGGCCTTGAAGAGGATTGATACCTGCATTAGAAACAGTGACTTTGGCTCTAAGCTGGTGAAAGCTTGCGATGAATTTTACACAAGGATTCCTCACTGTTTTGGGTATGTAACAGATAGAAATAGATTCTATGCAGTTATAGAGTTTCTCAGAATTTTACTTCTAGTTGTAGGCATGCAATGTGTGTGGAGATCTTTGTAGCCGTAGATCATCTTTAAGGGCATTTCCACAGTTACGGACGACGTTACATTCAGAGTCATTTTTGAAACTTAAATCTAGCACAGGCAAAGAATAGGAAGAGGTTGTCCAATGTTACATTGATTATCATGTTTGTGCCTACTGATGCATTGATTGAGTTATAAAAGTTTTCCACCTGACTGGCCTATATGTTAAAATAGAGCAAAAAACACACCGTTACGGACGTTACATAAAAAACAACCACATGAACAAGAGCACTGGTATTAATGGAAAATTCCTGTGAAGTGTCAGGGCTTATTGCATGAACTGCTCCAAATATTTGAAGTATAGTAGTTGTGTGAACCAAAAAGCTTCATTTCATTTAAACTCACTTTCGCAATTATACAATGCTATGTGAACTTTAACGTTACGGACGTTACAGCCAATGTTACGGACGTTACACTGTGTGAATTATTATATTATTTTGTATTGTAGGCCACATTTTTTTGAACATAAAAGTTCAAAATGGCTTGTATTTAACATTTTATAAATCAAACTGGTTGTTACTTTATGTTAAAGCTGTGAAATGTCCCAACACAGTGTGAAGGACACTACATGCATTTTACATAAAGTACTCAGCCTTGAGCATGAGCATGCTCAAACTATCTAAGCCCACAGACATATACTGGACTCCAGTGAGTATAATCCATTCCTTCTCTGAAACACTGCTTTCTTTGAGAATTCACATATCCAAAATTGCCTTTAACTGTGGCAGAAACAGTCCAAAATCACAAGCTTCAAGAATTGTAACGTCCGTAACGTAACGTCTGTAACAAAGTTTTGTTACCATTTTTTGGAAAATGTTGCAGTTTTTCAGGGACCGCTTTTTACCAAAGTGTTTCTAAAGAATATTTAGCTTTGTGGCAGAAATATCTTTGAAATCTTTTAAATGGTTGTGTTAAGAATGGAAAAAGATTGTGTAAACGTTACGGACGTTACGTAACGTCCGTAACAAAATTTACTTTGTTAATAACTATTTTTTTAAAAAGTTCAGGGTGAAATTTATATTTTTTATGTATTAACTCCTTTGAGGTATTTCTTCTGATATAACTGTTTGTAGACACAAATCATTTCCAAATTTTATAAAGCAAGTTAAAAAATTTGTCTCTCACCTATTGTTTATTATTAAAAAATAAACACTTACTTTGGAGACCCCCCCTGAATGCATTGCTATCACAAGCGAACTGAAACTTATTTTTCTATGTACTATAACTTGTCAACAATATAGCGCAGGGTATGATTTTATGTCCAATCACGTTTTAAAAATCTGGATTTTTCACATTCTCACATGGAATTGCCCTTAAACACATAATTCATTCATTCTGACGTGTATCTTGCATCTTTGCCATGTTCTGTGTGTTTTATAAAGGACTTATTTAGTCTCCCTACTCTATTGTCCTTCCTTCTTAAGGATGAAGAGACCACCTTTAATAAGAACAACAGAGGAAGTCAAGATCAAACTGGACTTATTGGAGGCATGTTATACTTCTTTAATCATTTGTTTGTTTATTTTTGGTTTGACCATTTTCCTTTGTTTATGTATCTCACTTTGCAACAAGGAAAAGGTGATAATAGCTTATTTAGTTAGAGTGGTTTTCGGACATGACTGTTAAAAGTAATTCACGTTTGCTTTGGTCTTTGCATTACTCTGCTTTGTGATTGGTTTAAAAAACTACTCGCGCACCACTTTTTCAGCCAACCAAAAATAAAACCAAAACAATTGTGACCTGCTCACATTGTTTTTCCACTCCTTGATGATGACATGTATTAACTTTGAGTTTTGATTGGTTCACTGGATTGTCTGTGTTGTTTGTAATTGGCAAGAGTGATAACTTTGGTTTTGGTTTTACATTTGTACGACCTCAATTGAAAACTGCTCTATCATTTACTGTGGCTTTGCAACCATTGTTTGATGAAGAATCTTTTTTAGGCCTTAGGAGATATCCAGATTGCCATCAAAGCTTTACAAGATGAGGAAGAATCTCTTGAACATCCAGTGGACAAACACTACAAAACATTGCATTGTGCTATGATGCCCCTTGGTCATGAGCATGATGATTTCAAGGTAACCACTTCGAACACGCTCTTCACTTGTAATGCTTGTGTGTTTCAACACCAATATTAAAACTTATCTTTTTAAAGAAGCTTATGACATTTAATTTTTATTTCTTATACACATCTACTTTAAGTCCAGTTAAATAATCATGATATTTTTAGTTTTTAAATTTTTAACTTTTAAGACTTCACTCTCTGCATGTATAGATATTTTAGCTCAATAGATTAATTTAGTTAGGTATCTTTATATTTTATTTTTATATTTTAGCATAGTGATTGTAAAGCGCTATGAAAGACTAGCTAAATAGCGCTATAGAAATGATTATTATTATTATTATTATTATTCCTATTATTGACTAGCCATGGCTCTCCCTTGTCTTCACAGAAGGCATTACCAACTTGTTTTGGTATTAAAGGAAATTTTTTTAGTTTGTTTCACTCAGATTTGCAAGTTTTTTTTTTTTGGCATGAGGTCCGTTAGCCTGCGAATACAGCCGCCTCTCATTCGCTCCGGCTACTATGTACGAAACACGAGCGGATGAGAGGCAGCTGTATTCTCCAGGCTGGAGGTCTTCATAAAAAAATGTTGAGCTTATTTTTCCAGTTTTGGCGCTCATTTTGTACTAGAAAAGTCTTCTAAATAGGCAACATAGGGTGCTTATGCCACAGCCCTTCATATTTGACATGGTTCTCCAGATAATATGAACCAACATAGGAACAAAAATCGTTCCAAGGCTGATAGCTACAAAAACTGTTTGTACAAATTGCATGCCTATAACAAAAGATAATTATTACCTCTTATTGACATGTAAATAAAAAATGATTTGATTTATCATGGAGTTTAGCTCCTTTAAGTAAACATTTCCTGCTGCATAAACAACTCGGAAAATTTTCTTTCTTCAAGATGATTGCTAAATATTTGGAGAATACTCATGCTTCAACTCACAATCAATACCACATGGAGCTACTGGATGTGTTTGCACTGGAGCATGAGAAAAAATCCTTTACTGATGTCGGCAATAGGTACGTTTTTCACATTTTCACTTTTTACTGCTAATTTGCCAGTGAAGGATTCTGTTACCACTGAGAATAAATTATATTCGTATTCTCGGTATTGGACTGGAACTGGCTTGCAATGGAGGCTAATGTGGGGAATCTTTTCAAATGCAAAGTACTCAGTTGTACAAAAGATGGATAACACTATCCAGTATTTTTTTCAACACTTAAGGTGGATTTCCATTGACGCGTAATTTTTTACGTGCGTTTACGTGCGTGAAAAAAAAAATAGAGATCAGGAACGTTTATGCAAGTCGTTTAAATAAATACATTATCTCTATATTTTTTTTCACGCACGTAGACGCACGTAAAAAATTACGCGTTAGTGGAAATCCACTTTTATAGCGTTTTATTCGGTGGATAGCGTTATCCACCCTTTGAACAACTGGGGCATGATGAAAAATATTTCTGGTGAGCTGACTTAGCCAGCTGGCATTGCTTTGAGAGCACTTCAAAATGACCTGAGTATGTCTTCGTTAGATGGTTGCTTGGCCAGAACAGCAAAATAGAACGTTCTGATCTGTGTTGCCCCGTTCTCTTGTTGCTAATGTAGGATGCTTCTTTGGCACGGATCTCGTTTAACAAACTGGGTTGGAATTTTAAGTCAGGGATTGAGGATAGCTCCCCCAGAAGCTCCAGTGACTGGCTACATGGTAAGAACAGTAAAATCAGCCAGGATTACAGATTATTAACCGATTATGTACAGATAAGGACTTCAACTGAAAGACAGAAATACCCTAGCCATTTATTTCCATCCATACTCCTAGTCGCTTTATGCTACGATAACCATAGAAAAAACACTCGAATGCAGACTTTACGTCTTTACCTTACCATTTAAAGGAGCAATGTCACGGTATTTTAAGTCATTTTTCTGATTACTCTCAAATTGAAGGAAACCTCAAAATAGTAGTTTTCCAACGTAGAAAAACGCCAAAGGAGTAATAAAACACCGAAAATTAACAAGGATGGTTTCAACTGACGAAAGTTATGACGGATAAAGAATGAGAAACTTGAAAAAAACTTGCCAATTTTTTTCAAGATGCGTTATAATAAAAATATAATAACTGACTCCTTTAAGAACGTTTCTACGAGGTGGAATAGCAATATTTCTAGTCACGACAAGGTGTTTTCAATATCTCTTCGATTCTGTAACGATAATTGTCGACGCGTTTCGCGTCAGTAATCGAGAGAAATGCAATTTCATTAAGGAAAGAAAAATGTTTTTGTATCTTCATCGTTATTGATGACTAGTTTGAATTTGTTCGAGCGTAGCGGGATGCCATGTTACATGAAAGAGAATAAAGCTGTCCTAAAAGAATCCTTGGGTTAATAAAGTAATGTAATTGTGTTTCACTCCCCCTTATATAGTTTGGAAAGGGCATCTACTTTGCTGACATGTCATCCAAGAGTGCGAACTATTGCTTTGCAACAAGATCAAAGAATGTTGGCATTCTTTTACTCAGTGAGGTTAGTTAAGTTTGTTCAACAATGCATTTGTAATGCTTGTGTGGTTTTTCTTCGTGTCTAAGCCCGGGTCTAAGGTAAAACTATAATTCTGGGACGTAGTACGAGCTTTGCTCAATGGTCATCGCATTCAACCAGTAAACGTCTTTTCAAAGAGTACAGTGAATCAATTAGGAGTCGTAAGAGGATCTTAATTGCAACGGGTGCAAAGAAGGCGGGAAACGTTGGCCAGGTTAAGTTGTATTCTTCGCAGAGGTTATAAAATGGTTTAATAAAGAAAATGCCGCCTCTCTCACCCTCTCTCCAACTGAATTAATTTTTGGTAAGGACAAGGATAACAAAAACAAAGAAATAGATATCATTAGAAAGTTAAACTTCACCTTTTTATATGCAAAATATTATGTATACAATCAAAAATTATTGAATGGAAAGCTGTCATTAAATGAATTCTTAGCCAATGTAAAATTTAAATACATCTTCGAAAAATTTAAATGTAGTTAAAGCGGATTATTTGAAATAAGAGTGTACTTGGTCCTTCCAAAACTGCTTTATGTAAATTATTTTTGGAAAGGTTCTTGTTAACTCAACACGCCATTTTTCACTGAGTCACTCGAAGAAACTCGCTCATTGCTATGGTTGTCTTATCTTACAGGTATCTCTTGGCAAGAGTAACGAACTTTTAGCTGCAGATTACACCGCTGACAAGCTACCAGCTGACTGTCAAAGTGTTAAAGGCCTGGGGCGAGTAGGTCCTGATCTGAAGGACACTTATACAATGTAAGTCTTTAGCGTTTACAGTAATCGATTACGTTTCTTTATCCATACAGGCTGGAAAATCTTTGAAAATTCTCCAAGAAATTTTAAAAGGAAAAGGCACAGTCTTCATTGAAGTTTAGTTTATATTTACATTTTGACCGTGACTTCTCTTGGTTTATTTCACAGGCCAGACGGAGTTGTTGTCCCTTATGGCAAAAGTACAGAGACTGGAGTAGTAAACCCACGCGGATACACGCTGAACTATAACGGTATGTTGATTTTGAGTTGTTTGATTTTTTTTTTGCCAAGTCTGGTTGCTTGCTTGATTTAATATGGACGGGTATGCTAGGTAATACTTTACGATTCCAGCCATTAACATTTTTTGTTTCCTTGTTTTTGCAGAGTACATAGTCTACAACACGAACCAGGTAAGAACGACTTAGACAGGGTTCCTACATAATTGGGTATTTTTCCGCAAACTTTAATCTTTACTAGCAGTGGAGTTATATCCCGGAAACAGCTGTATGAATTTCACAGAAAGAGCCAACGTTTGGGGAATTTTGATACAATCTAAGCAAGCAATAATAACACTGATTTCCCAGGAAGGTATAGAAAAGCTTGTGAATTGAATTTTTTCAAACCCAACTTTTTTTTTATCAAGTACAAATTAAACGAATCGTAACGGACAAAGTTGGGAAGCTTTTTGCATGCTGTTTTGATGTTTCGCAACAGAATCCTCGAATGCGTGAAGTATATTTTTACAACGATTTTGTTTACTTTCTTCACAGGTGCGGATGCGATACTTGGTGAAAGTCAAGTTTAACTTCAAATAGGTTGCACCGTCCAGAGATATATAAAGGAAGAGAATTTTTATTGTGGCTGTCTAGATGATGTATTTCAGCAGAATTCAATATTAAAACCAGATTGAAGTGAACTTGTTCAGCTTTAAAGGTGCATTTATCATTTAAGAAGACTGGCTGAAGGAACGATGCCTTGATTGAAGGTTTAACCATAAGTTTTTACCTTCGTTTTGGTTCTTGTGTTCGGTTTTTTGTGCTAAGTGGTTGCTGATCACGATATCCACGATGCCACAACGGCCTGCTCTTGGCAGAAGGATTTTTCAACCACTGGATACTGGATGCCCAACCAATGGTTCGATTTATACATCTGGGCCGGGTTGTTCGAAAGACGATTAACGCTAACCCAGGATTAAAAGATGATCAAGATTTTAATTTCTCTTGTTTTAAAGGGTTTCCCAAGGCTAATATTTTGTTAAGTTTGAGATTGGTCCATGTCAAAACTGCGGGACAGAAAATATTAACAGAAAACCTCAACGAAATTATATAAAATTGAAATCAAAATTCACGCTAATCCTGGATTAGCTTAATCATGCTTTAAACAACCGGGCCCTGATGTTCGATTAAAGAGAGATGGAAAATTATTTGTTACCTCAGGTTGCATTATCTCGGTAATAAAAATAAAAATAAAAGCAGTGAATAATGATCGTAGACTGATTTAATTGCCCTAACTTATGTATTTGTGCCTCACACGCCCGACTCTCCCGTCCCCTCCCCCCACCCTTCCCGCACACACTGTCCACACTCTTCTCTCTTCAGTTACTCTTCACGCAGGAATGGCTCAGCCCGCCTACTGTACTTAGCGCTGCGGTTGTTCAAAGTAATATAGTGGGAAAGTCTTGGACATAACAGGCGGAAATAACAGCTACGCAAATCTTGGTCATATTGGCATTCTTGAAAAGATGATTTATCCAAATAAACGGCAACATAAAATTGCTTCTTCGCTTACAACATGATAACTTCTTTGGCTGATTTTGCTGCCCTTCTTAAGCCTCGGCTCGAGGCTTGTTTTTTTTTTCAATCCTTACCCAACCTGTGTTCACCTTGAGATTGTTTTGAATTTGTCTTGAAAAAAATGTCATGCGAATAAACCATCCTTGTTCCCATAGCAGTTCAATGCCCCTGCAAGTAATGTTTGTTGTTGAAAGATATAAAGTTTTTTCATGGTAACTGTTCACGCTCAGGCTCTCCATCGTGATTTCGTTACGGACTGTTTGGTTACAGAACATATGCTGTTTCACACTCCCGTCCCTACCGCCTTTCTTTATTTTTACGCTGACTATTTCACTTCTCTCTCGTCTCTACCTTTCCCCTACTCTTCCCCTACTAGCTACTGATGCAGTACCTCCTCCTGTAGCCTGTTCCAGGCTCTTGGTTTGTGGAGGAAGAGCGAAAATGCGGGGAGAGCCTGGAACAGGCTACTCCTCCCGTTGTGTCCCGCGGGCTTTTGTACAGCGGCTCTATGTTTTGCGTCACGAAAACCGTCACGCAATCTTGGATCCGCGGTCAGCGGTGCAGATTGTTCGCCACGCGATTCGCGCCACGATTTGGAGTGTGTTCTTATTGCTCTTTTAGGTTACAATCTTCTCTATTCAACAGCTTTATTTTCCAAGTAACTGATCAGCCTGCTCATGGATTCTGTTGTTGAACTAATCACAGAGACCGAAGAGCATAAATTTTGCGTGGAAATGATGAAACGCCTAGATATTCAGAGAAGGAACGAACAGTTCTGTGATGTGATTCTAGAAGTTGGCTCCGGTGACGGTCAAGCTCGCTTGAAAGCTCACAGAAACGTGTTATGTGCAGCAAGTCCGTTCTTTTACAACGCTCTTAACAGTGACATGAAAGAAAAGAAAGAAGGAGTGATCCGATTGGAAGAGACGAGCAAAGCTGTGATGGAAGAAGTGTTGGAGTATCTGTACACAGGACATGTTGACATCAATGAACACAATGCATTTGATTTCATAGCAGCAGCCGACTTTTTTCTTATTCCAAGTTTGAAAGCTTTGTGCAGTGAAGTTATTCTGCAAACACTGGCTTTTTCCAACTGTATTGCGGCTTATTATTTTGCAGTGAAGTATCGGTGTGAAAAACTTCAGAAAGGCACGAGTGATTTCATTCTGGCTAACTTTGTTGCTGCAGCAGAAACTGAAGACTTTCTGAATCTGAGCAGCGAACAAGTCGAGGAGTGGTTTGCAAACGATGGAATCGTTGTTAAAGGAGAGGAAGAAGTTTTCGAAATTCTCGTGAAGTGGATGTACAGAAATAAGACTCAGAAACAAGACTTTTACAAATTGTTTCGTCACATTCGCTGTATTTATGTGCACCGTGACTTTCTGTTAAACGTTATTCTTGTGAATCCTTTTGTAAAGGACGATTCCGAGTGCACTAGTTTAGCTTTTGATGCGATGAAAATGGTGTTCAGGGGACAAGAAGACTGCTATTTTGCTCAGTCACCAAGGAATTGCCTGAAAACCCATGAAGATGTCATTGTTGCCTGTGGAACAGATAGGAGTACATTGTGTTACATACCTTCCCAAGACAAGTGGTACAGACTGTCAGATATGTTGTCCACCAGGAGCTTTAATAGTCAAGCCATCAGTACATGCCACGGGAAACTGTTTTTTATTGGGGGACACAGTGTTGGCTATCCAGCAGAACGTTACGATCCATCAATAAACACTTGGTCGCCTCTAGAGTCTTTTAAACAAAAAATCAAGTATTGTACTATTGTGACATTCCAGGGGTTACTGTATGTCATTGGTGGAGTGGATCAGGAAGACGACAAACGGTTGAACACTGTGCAGAGATACAATCCTGATACAAACCTGTGGGAATCAATGCCCTCTCTAAGTAAAGCCAGATCTAGTGTATGTGCAGTGGCTGATGAAAGTCACTTGTATGCTATTGGAGGTAACTCGTCGGGTAGTAGATCAAGATTTGCTGAAAGATTTGATCCAATAGCAAAAGCTTGGAGGTCGATTGCGCCAACTCTAAAAGGTCGAGTTGGTGCTGGTGGTGCAGCTGTCAATCATAAAGTGTTTGTGTTTGGAGGTCTTACAGATGTAGCACCAGCTTCAAAGGCATGTGAAATGTACGACCCAGCTACCAACACATGGAGTGCTATTAACAGCAGGGTTGCTCTGCCAGGCTTTACCAGTGCTGTGAGGTTTAAAGGGAAAATGTATTTGTCTGGAGATTTCAAAGAAGGTGAAAGCAAAGGCAATATGGTCTTGCAGGTTTTTGATACCATTACAAATGAGTGGACGTCTTGCACTAATCCTTTACTGGCTAGTCTTGAAAAATTGAAAATTTCAAGTTTAAGAATTCCAAGAGAGGTTTTGGATAGATGTGCCGTGCTTTCATAGACATCTGATGTATGAGTTTTTTATTTACATTGCATTTAAATGTTCATTTACTAAACCCTGAAATGGCAAAACGAAATGAAGTGACCGAAACAAGCTAAACCCATTACCATTTTTGAGAGCTTACCAATAACAGGCTAACCTGAGCGTTATTCAGCCTAACAGGAGTGCCTTTGTTGGTTGCTGTTTCCTTTCATTTTGGTGGTTTCGCCCTTTTTCGTTTTGGGTATTAATACAAGCTGTGTCATTATAAGAAGAAACTCGAGGGTGTCATCTTATTGTAATCATCTAGATGGTCAAAGTTTTTAAAACACTTTTGTTTATTTATTAATATTATTTTCTTAAATATACAGGAATAAGTTCAAAGGAAAATAATATTTAATTATTTTTTTCTGTTGATTAATTCATTCTATCATCTTTTGTTCATAAATAACCAAATAAGGCAAGGAAAGAAATCTGATGCAATTCAATTATGCCAGAAGTTTGTAATAAAGAAACAGAGGCACAATAAAGGAGATGTAATCAAGCAATCAAGCCTTCCTGTGTGACTACCTCCCATAGACAACCACTTTTGCAAAAAATTAGGGAAGATACGTTTTTCCTTGGGGGAGGGAGGGGGGAGGACTGGGGAATTTCGGCATTTTTTCCAAAAAATGGTTGGCCCTCCCTAGCATTTTAATAAAAAAAACTCCTGCCCCCCCCCCCCCCCCACTTTCAGTTAACTGACAAAAGTGTGACCCTCCCCACACTACTACATGGTATGTTCCATGCCATAGAAACCTCACAACATTTCCCTTGTGAATGCAAAAGATGTATTTGGTACGACACAAGCGATGCGACCTCTGTCATAATGGCCTCACTTTCATGTTCAGTGTTTGCACATTTAAAAACCAGTTATACGAGTTTTGTAGTTTTGTTAGCACAAGGTCTGTATGTCGTCTATGCAGGTCGAGTGTTCAGGTGAACATTGTGGAACACTTTTGGACTTTGTCGAGTCTACGAGTCGAGTCAAGATGAACACATGTAAACGTTGAGTTATTAAATTCAATTTATTGCGAACCACAAGTCTAACGATTATTAACCTCATTCTCAAGGCTTTTTCTCTTCCTCCCGTGAAGCAGTTAAGGGTCCTGGAATCGAGGTTGGGTCTTTGCAGGATCATCCTCGCCTGTCCCCTTAGACGGCGTACAGAGAACAGTTGGCTCTGGAGACATCATTGGCTAGATTTTACAAAGAGCGTTTGAAAACTAGCAATCAAATCAATCGTTTTAAAATCCTTTTCTTTTAAGAGAGTTACGGTTGATTTATTTGGCTAGATTTTGAATTTACTTTGATAAAATCTAGCCAATCAAATCGCGTTCACAGAATGACCTGTTCCTCGTGTAAAGGTCCCTTGGGTATGTGGGACAGGCTGCTCTGGGTACGGAAATAGCTGCGGGATATGCCGGACTTATCATGCTTATGTCAGACAAGATTGTGCCGAGTGGAGAGAGGCATAGCCTGCGTAGCTGGTGGGATTCGCGACCGATTCGCTACGTCTTAGCTTTCGACGTAGAGAAATGAACTAGGAATTTAAGTGTTCTGGTTTAAAAAAAAAACTCTCCAATTTTCGCAGTAGCATTGTGTGTTTGAAAGTTTGATATGTTTACGGGTGGAGTTCGCGTCAAAGTGACCTTTGAAATGTCCTCAAAGACGGTATACACTTCAAGGGCTCCGCCAGCTAACGCCAGTCTTCAGCACGAAAACAATGAATAACTGATTTATCTATGCTCTTTAGGATACTTGTGTGAAATAGATCCGATTCAATTTCAGTGTATTAAAGTCAATATCACCCGTAATCTTTTGCTTTTACATGTATCAATAAAATATAACAAATACAGTGCCGTAGCAAGGGTAAAACTGAGTGGGGGGGGGGGGGGGTACGCGAGCGCCGGAGGCGCGAGCCGCTAGGGGGGTCTGGGGGCATGCCCTCCCAGAAAATGTTGAAATCAAGACGCTTGGAAATGCTATTTCCAGCGCTCTCCAAAAGCTATTTGTGATTTACGCATATTGCGAATTTGAGACAGTTTTTTCACATTGTTGTTACGATTTCTGGTTTGTTTTAGTTTTAGGCTGTTTAATATTGTGCATCACCCTACATACGTTAAAAAATGAAAAGAAGTACAAATGTTTATTGTTTTCAACCTCTCGGGAGATAACATTGTATTTTCAACATTTTATACAGGTCTGTTTTTACTTTATTGTGAAAAAAACTGGGGGGGGGGGACACGGGCCCCCCGGCTCCTCCCCTTGCTACGGCACTGAAATACGATATTACACTTCGCTCTTTTTGTACCCGGATTTCAGCTGCTATTCTGATTATTGTAATTGAGTTGTATTATTAGAATTGGCACAAAGATGGAATAGAATGGTTTGTATAACTCGCGGGTCGATCATAATAGCCAACTAAAGCTGAAAATGTTTATAGGCATATCTGAAAAATCTCTGGGATTCACTGTGAGATTAGACGCGCTTTACTTTTGACCCATTTTTGGGGCCAATAGACTGAGTGCGAGTGCTTTGTTTTCAGCTAATTCGATAAAGTTGTCGGAAAAACCACAAAAGTGCACGCGACAAGACCGAAAGGTGGATGGGTAGAGGTCAGAGAGCTACTGCACGTGCTGAATACTAATAAGATGGCGACATGACAAACGCGAATTTGCACGTTTTCTTTCTCTTTAGACATGTGGAAACAAGGTACTTTTAGCCACGCTGAATTGCAGAAGAATTTTCAAAACTCAAAGACATGCGACAGAAAAATAAGGGCAGCAATAAAAAGGCCTCCTGATCGAGAGGAAAAACAAAATCGTCACGTGCAAAAATACAAACTTGTACCAGTTTCCTCTAGGCCAACATGCAAAATTCCAATGAATACCCAGACCACCTTTCGGTCTTGACGCGTGCACTTTTGCGCCTTATTGCTACAACCTTTCTCGAATTAGCTGCATGGCGAACGACAGAGAGCCGGAACCGCGGAGCCGCGAGGGAATTGGGGAAGAGTCGAGTTGAGATCCCTCAAGCGGCTGCGCCGCTCACGCACGCGGTCTTCGCCGGCGATTTCTCTCGCGCCGCGCTATTCCGCCAGCTACGTAGACTACTGAGAGGCGTTCCTCGCAGACTGAATTTCACACTTTAAGGTGGATTTCCACTGACGCGTAAATATTTACGTACGTAAAACGTGCGTTAAAAAAGATACGTAGGCAAATTTCCACTGTAGCGTAAAAAGTAATAAAAAGCGTTTCCTTTTTACGCGCGTTGAACGTGCGTAAATGCCCGCCATACTGAATTATCATGTTGGTGAATAGAGTGCGTGATTGTCGGCCATATTGAAGGAGTGAAACAATAAATTGTTTTTCCCGTTGGGAAAAAATCATTAACATTTTTATGCAAATATCTTGTTGTTTGACTCTTCCAACATGGCTGCCATGAAAACACTTTGTACCACACGCTAGAAAAAGAAATGCGTGAATATGACCAAGAGGCATTTTATAAATACTCCCAAAAGACGCCATCAAGTAAAAGAAGATTTGAGGCGACCTTCCCTGATTCCCGGTTCAAAGCCTACGTGACCTGACGCCAGGCGTTTTCTTTCACTACTGCGTTCGTGTAATTTGGTTCTGTAGCCAGTTCTATAGATTATTTCTTGAAATGTTAAGACTTTCTCGATGAGAAGTGTTTCTACATCTGAATGTTTTCCCAAGTAAATCGATGGGCGATTTAAAACAAAATGGTTTTCCACATGGTAAGTGGTGTCATGTGACGAAATCCAAAAGTATGATTGGGTAAATCGTTGCGTAACCGCAGACAGCCGCGAAAAAAGTTGAACTCGGTTCAACTTTTTTCAAAACCCCCAAAATCGCTACGTGCGTAAACGTGCCCGTCACGTGCGTAAATACCTGGAAAAAACATGGCATTGGAAATTGGACAACGTAAATTCGACGCACGTACGTAATCGCGCGCGTAAAATTTCATTTTACGTACGTTTATAATTTTTACGCGCGTTAACGTGCGTAAACAAAAACGCGACAGTGGAAATCCACCTTAAGAAATTAAAATGACGAAACAAACAAAGCTTTTTTTTAAATTAATTGCATGAAACTCAAACGAATCTCGGTGACCGCTTTTGAGAACTTCCCTGTCTTCCGCTTCTTTCTCAAAAGTACCAATATTCAAGTAGCCTGCGAACACAGACGTATTTCCGGCTGTCGTTTCTCTTTGCCGATAAATTTATCGGCAAAGACAAACGACAGCCGGAAATACGTCTGCGTTCGCGGTAGGCATAAATAGATTGTGCTCGGCAACTTTTTAGCAACTTTTAGCGTTTTGAGCAACTTTTTGCAGTACCAGCAACCTAGGGCAACTTTTGCCGTCCTTGGCAACTTTTGAGCAACAAATCGGATATAAAACCGATCCAAACATAAAAGGTCGTTTTATTTCAAAGGATTTTTATCTTTATTATCTTTTTTTATTTTTAATTTTTTTTATCTATTACTGAAGTTATGTACCCGGTATATTGATTAGAACAAAGTAATTTTTTTCATATAACAATGGCTTTTTGGCCTATTTTAATGATTGTAGGAATATTTAATGAAAATGTTTAAATGGCAACAAACAAACAAACTCGTTTTGAGTATTTATAAAAAAAAACGACTCTAGAGAGCAATGAACTTTTCTGAATTTTGGTGGCATCTTTTTGACATTTGAGCAACTTTAGAGCAACTTTTGGGTATATTGTGAAGCAACTTTTTCTGAATTTACTAGCACAATCTATTCATGCCTAGTTCGCGGGCTAATATTCAAGGGAAAACATAATAGAAGCAGACTACTGGGTCACTACTGGAATCACAACTGAGGCTCGCTGTTCGGAAAAGACCGAATTGAAGGCTCACTTGGGTCATATCGGGTCTAATCCTCTCTTGGTCTAATTGTTTGTAAGAACATAACTGACCATACATGTATATGGCCATATCTTCAATTCTTCTTCTTACTGAAAATACCGAGAAATATTTTCCAGTCGCCCAAGCCACCTTGGCGGGCGGTGCTCAGAGAGTAAGGCATGCGATCTTTATTTTCATCATTTTTTTTTTCGTGCGAAACTAAGGCCAAGTAAAAGAAAAAATGTTTCTCATCCGGATTTCTATTAAAAAGAGAGCGGGCGAGCGCTTTTTTTGCCATTTGTCGCAAAATAAATCCTGACCTCTCCAGTACTGACCTAGCGTGCCGAGGCTTACAAAATTTTCTTTGTACTTAATTGAGGGGTAACGCCTGTTGGTTTTTGTCCGTTCCAACTTTCCTAATAACAAATATTAAAAAAAAAACAGAAGCTGTCCTAAAAAAGTGAAGCGGGCGGGGACGAGAAACATTTTTTTTACTTGGCCTAAATGACCACTTTTGTCGTTTGTGCTAAAATTTCCTCAATAATTTTTTGCGACTTTGTTATTTTCAGAACGCCCTTCTCAAATTAAAAGTATTTATTTACGGGACTGAGACGTAATAGAAGCAGACTACTGGAATTACAAGTAGTCCTGATCATTGTACTGGTCGGTTTACGGAAAAGCCACGGACCTCGAGAGACGGCGGAAATCGAGGCTAGAGCTCAAGAAGCTGCACTTTTTGTTTAACTTCCTCTATTTTTTTAAAGAAAGCTTAGGTGGCCACTATTAAGTGGGATTTTCGTTTTAAGCCGGATTAAACATGACAAGTTTGAACAGAAACAGTTTAATTTTCCCATTTTCCGCCCGTCAGTGTCAGGATTAATAATGGGCTCAGTCATAAATGACAGTTTTTACAAACAGGAAGGCGAACAGGCTGTCTTCCTTTTTGGGTGGAACATAAACGAGGATGCACATACCCAGAAAAACTATTAATTCTAAGAACGAAGCAATCTTCGAACTTCCTGTTTTTATCAAGGAAGTGTACTCTTTTAAGTTCAGTTTATAAACGCGTTTTTACGTTTTCATACCCGTCTTAATTCTTCATGTCAGACGTGTGACAGGTTCTTATTCATTAATTATTTTTTTCTTCAGTGTTTCAAGAGCTTTAAAATCGTGCTATTTCTACCGGGATATTTCGCAAGTTTTGTTGTTTTGGTAAGTGCTCGACCTTTTGATCCCCACACGTGCTATAATTCCCGAACAGGACTGGGTACGAAATTGTCCGATAACATGGCGGGTAATCTTGCATGTGGTCTTTGTGCGTTCCTCTGTTGATTTATTTAGGCTTTCAAGAGTGCTAACTTGTTAATATGGCCGAGGAAAGACCCAAAAGGCAACGGACAGTAAGATCGTGTACGGTAAGTAGCTTTAATGAAAGTTTTACAGCAATGCGTGAGAAATTCGTGATCGAGAGTTCGCGCGGAAAATCGCTCCAAAACGTGTTTCAAAACAATGAGCTGAAAGTGACTTGAAATGAACTAGGAACAGTGTTGTGGTTTAAAAAACCCTCCAGTTTTCGCAATTACATCGTATGTTTGAAAGTTTGATATGTTTACGGGTAGTGTTTGCGTGAAAGTGATCTTTGAAATGTCCTCAAAGACGGTACACACTTCAAGGGCTTCGCCAGCTAACGCCGGTCTTCAGCACGAAAACAATGAATAACTGATTTATCGATGCTCTTTAGGATGCTTGTGTGAAATAGATCACGATTCAATCTGATCTGTATTAAAGTCAATATCACCCGTTATCTTTTGCTTTTTACATGTATCAATAAAATATAACAAATACGATATTACGCGTCGCCCTTTTTGTACCCGGATTTCAGCTGCTATTCTGATTATTGTAATTGAGGACTTTGTATTATTAGAATTGGCACAAAAATGGAATAGAATGTCTTGTAGACCTTGCAGGTCGATCATAATAGCCAACTAAAGCTGAAAATTTTTTATAGGCATGTCTAAAAAATCTCTGAGATTCACTGTGGGATTTGACGCGCTTTATTTTTGACCCATTTTGGGGGCCAATAGACTTCAAAACTTGGCTAATTTAGACATACGTTTCAAAACTGGTCGTCTTTAATTTTGATTCAACTTTACCAAAGAATTGCATATTCTTTTCATTTCTAGGAGTTCTTTGGGGCAGGTCTTTTGCACAAAGAAGAAGTTGAGTTAAGAAGAGCACTGAATGCATCTTTGAAAGAAGCAAGAAATGTACAACAGAAGAAACGAGAGAAGTCCGCTGAACCAGTGATAGAAACCCGATCTATTTGCACCAATACTGATACAAAGATTCGGATAAAGGCTTCTCGTGATACTAGTAAATCAGAAAAGTCCAGTCGCAAGGAACATTCCCATAAAAAGAAAAAGAGAGAAAATAAAAAGGAAGAAAGTGAACTATCTTGGAAAAGTGATCAAGTAACAATCAAATCTCAAAACAAAACAGATGGGGCTTATGAAAGTAGCAAAGTTAAAAACAAAGGCTCATCAAGTAAAGAAGTAGAAAAATGCCTACAAAGGAAAGAACTTCAAAGTCCCATAAAATCACACAAAGCCACTAAGCCTTGTAAGGGAAAAGAGCTTAAGATTTTATTTCAAAGCAAGACTGCTAAGAAGCAACTTAACAGCAAAAAGGTTAAAGGTAACAAGAAAAGCAGAGTTGTTCAGAGTTTGACTGAGAAATTTAGTGGTGCTGGAAATGCTGAAAAACACACACCTATGTCATGTGGTAAAAGAAAGAAAGAAAGTGTAGGTCAGAGTCTTGATGAGACTTGCAGCGATCCAGTGAAAAAGAAAAAGAAAATCCCTTTGCAGAAGACAGAGGATGCACAAGCAAAACAGATTTCCTGTACGGCTGTTGGAGAAACTCAAAGCACTACTTCCAGTAGTGTTTGTGAACTTAAGCAAGTGCCAAATGTACTACAAGGGAAACTTAGAAGAAAAATCAAGCATAAGCTTAAAGACCGAAAACTTGTTAGCCCACTTGGAGAGATTTACATACCAGCTAATATAGCAAAGACTGAAGATTTCCTCACCTTCTTATGCCTTAGAGGTAAGTTGTAAAGGGTGGCAGTCTAATCTCTCGCTGGCTCACATGCTTTCAACTTCCAGCTCAGACCAGGATAAAAAGAAATACCCAGGGATATGTAAGAAGAATTTATACATATAAACAGGGGTGGATCCAGGATTTTTCTTAGAAGGGGGCACACATCCAGGATTTTTCTTAGGAGGGGGTGCACTACTAAGGAATGGCAAAATTGACTGGTGACGTAAATTAATTTTAAAAGCAAATTAATACTTAGCCGCAGGTCATCTCAAGGAGGGGTGCGCACCCCCCTTCACCTTCCCACTAGATCCGCCCCTGATAAAAACCACTTCATTCCTGTACATCTGACTGAGGCATAAGTAAGTGGTAAGTGATCAAGTGGTTTGTTTGTTGTGTTACATTTATTTTAAAAGCACAAATATTTTGTGCATTCACAACAGAGAAGTTGTTTATTTGTTTTATTTTACACAAACAAAATAATGTTGAATTTGCGGAACAGCATTTGTTGTAGAAGACTTAAAGTGTATTTTTCTTGTTTACAGGTAGTTCCAGTCTTCCAAGATCTTTTGAGGTCTTCAACAATCCGGATCCATTCTTTACTCATCCCACTCATCATTTTGCTGATGAAGGAGCATTTTCCTGCCCAGTGCTCCCCATTCAGTCATCAGTGACCTATTCTCCTCCGTCATCAAATGCACCTAGTGAGTCATCAGCAGCGTCGCCCATGTCTTCTACTGACGGGTGGTTGATAAATGATGACTAAAACCCAGCATTCAGTAGCAACAGATATGTCACTGAAGACAGTAGTGGAATAAGAGAGAGTCGATGGTATAAAACAGTGTTAATAAGTGGATTTAATTTTTTTCTTTAAAGCCTTGTTAAAACATGTCCTGGCGTTTTAAGGCTGATTTTAGCACAAGCAATGGAGTCTTTAGCAGATTCAGTAGTGAAATAAGAGAATTCATACAGACTCCATTGCTAGTCATAAACCAGCCTTAAAATGCAAGGACATGTTTTAATAAGGCTTTAATTTGGAGAATAGCAGCTTGTACAAATATTGATCACAAAAAATCATAATTATTCTGCGGCTCATTTGAGCAGAGCCCCCCAATTTTCGTTTGGGGGTGGGGGCTGCTCCGTCGCCCATGATTTGATTAATTTACACCAAAGAAAAATTACCAAAATGGATAACTTTCTATTTTTCAGTTAAACAATAGGTTAATTTAGTTTAGATTTTTATATTAACCACAAAAATCATGAGCAAAATTAAAGTTTTGCAATGCAGTTTTTGATATTCAGCACAAAGTATTCAGGGTTTCATTTAAAATGTGAGTAGGCGTGCAAGAGGTTGGTGACCTGGGCAGGTAATAGCCAGGCAAAATTGTGTTCATGTACAGTGGTCAGCCTTCAATGAATCCCCTGATTGTTACATGTATATTAGTTTAAATGCCTTTTTGTAGTCTCTTGGTGTATATATTGTAAGAAAGCATCTGGATGAAGCAAGTATCGACAAGCACTGATTATTTATAAATGAATTGTGTTTGTATGCATGAAGGCAAGAACCTTAAGGTTGATATCTGAAATTTACAGTTATGTAATTCAGTCAAACCTCTTTAAAATGCTGAGTGTCTGTATTATGGAAATAGAGATTATATGAATCCTGGTTTCTCTTGGACTAAGTAAACTGTAAGTCATGTCCATATTTATTTATGGAGGTGCCCATAACAAGAGGTTCGACTGCACACCTAAAATTGTTGAATGTTTAGGTCACACTATGTAAAGATAAGGGGCAAGAATTATATTAATTTAATGCCATGGCAGTGTTGAAATAACCTGATGCACAAAGTGTGTGTTATATATTGTATGTAATCCTTATGCAGTCCAGGGCTTCTATAATTTTTTCGCTGAAGTTATATATTTTTATTTCAGCTGTTATGCACAAATTAGGGTGAAAGTGTTACAAAGTATTTAATATTATAAACTGATACTATTTTTAATACAAAAAGATTTATATCATATTGATATTTTTTATGCATGTAAATGTTTTGCTTGTTGAATAATATATTTTCAAACACAACTGACAATATGACTCAAAAAATTGTTCACTTTTTTTATTAACATATTAAAAATAAAGGCATCTTTATTTTTTTGAGTTGTTGGAAAGATGTCCATAACCTGATTAGGTTGGCTGGCAACCAAACCCAGTGAATGGAATGGTTTTGTTACTGTGCCTTTAAGCAACTGCGTCGTCCCCAGGTGCCGATAGGCCCAAAGGCGGAAAGACAGGAAAACAGGGAGTGCGGGGGTTGAAGGTTAGGTTGTGGGCCGCGGAGCCTTTTTCCTGTCCGCATCAGGCCCACGACCATGCGAACCGTGCATGTTAGTCCTATGACGCCAAGCAAACCATGCACGACCAAGGAGGAGGACGCCCAGGGATGAGACAGTTTCAACAACATGCAAACTCTGCTCAAAATAACAGTTACGTTTTTTGCTGCAGTCAATCGTTATAGCCTACCCTCCGGAAACAGAAGTTCACCTTCAACCAGTTCAGAAGGTCAGGTCTGCCAGTGTGATTGGTAGATTAAGATCCTTTATGTTTGTTTCTGTTGTTCAAGGTTTCTTGGCTGCCACCATAAATTATTGACGGCAGCAAAAACGCAATCGTTAGTTGGGTTTGAACTTCAGAGTTTGTGTGTTTTTAAAAGTAGCTATAACACTGTTTCACGGATGTCTTGGCAGCATTTGCAACACAGGAAGGAACAATGTAATTGGATGCCTGAACTGATGCAGGGTACAGAGCTCTGTGTACATGTCGACTTGCATGTAATTGCACACAGTTGCAGCACTTAAACTCATCACATTCGAACCTCAGGAGATGACAACAGCATCATTAAACATTTTTCGAAGTTTCTTCTTCAGTTCAGGTATACCCCTTCCATACTTTGCTGATACTGGTATAACAGGGAGGGAAAAAGTGTTCTCTAATCGTTGAATTTCAATGTCTGATTCCACAATGTCTATTTTGTTGGCAACAATCGCTGCAGGTCTCTGTGAGAGCTGGTCCTTGTAAAGCTCCAATTCTTGTTGCAAGGAGGCAAAAGTGGTTAATGAATCCATTTGAGAAATGTCTAATACATACAGCAGGCAGCGGCATCTTTCAATGTGCCGCAGGAAGGCATGCCCCAGTCCCTTGTTTAGATGAGCACCAGTTATCAAACCAGGAATGTCTGCCACTAAGAAGAAAATAGAAACAAGAAAATCAACAAAAGAGCCTGTAAGAGATTTTTATGCATGTGCATTCTGGTCAACTGAATATTTTGTGTTTGATAGTTGTAACAGTAAAGTCTGCATATTAGCCTCCACGGTGGCTCATATGCTCATCAGGCCAAAGTTTATCCTGGTTTCCTTAGCATGAAGCAACTAATCTTAGTATTTCTACTCCTCAGTCCCTGGATAGAATGTTAGTCCATCACATACCCAGCATTAAATCTGCAGAAGTGGGTATCCATTTTTATTAAAAACTAGCAATGGTATATTGCAATTCCTGCGTTTTGATTGGTTAACAGGCAATGGTATATGAGCTCATATACCATTGACCACATTATGGTAGCCGATACGCGTCAACGAAAAGAGCTTGGAAGCTCAAATATTGCAATTTTTTGGGTGATTTTAATAAAACAATTATTCCACTCGTGCTTGTTGGATATGAGATCATTATAGCCTACGCGCCTCGTTGGCTATCTACCATCTCATATCCAACGCGCACTCGTGGAATAATTGTTAAATACGCTTCAGTGTGGAGGGAGGTATACTATGAGAGTAACATGACTTTCCCAAGAACACAATGCAGTGCTTTGGCCAGGGCTTAAACCCAGACCCCTTGATCTAGAGCGAGCACACTAACCAAAGCCACCGTATGGGGCGCCGAGTGTCAAAAAACTATTTAGTGCATTTTTCGCTTTTATTTTTGTTATTTACTAAATAACAAAGATGTTCTACTTGTTATTTAGAAATCACCAAGTTAGCGACTTTTACATTTACAAATAGAAAATTATTTTCACTCGGTGATTTATAAATTGCAAACAACTTGTCGTCGCGATTTATAAATCACCGACAACTCATCTTTGCGATTTATAAATTGCAATCAACTTGTATTTGCGATTTTAAAATTGCAGATAAATAGTCTGCAATTTATAAATCGCAGTAACGTTTATTGCGATTTCTAAATTGCATCTAGTATAGAAGTCGTTTATGCGCAATTTATAAATCGCAAATGTGCGATATGTAAATCGCAAATGCGTTTTATAAATCACAAATGCGACATATATAAATCGCAAGTGCGTTTTATAAATCGCAAATGCGACATATATAAATCGCAAATGTGATTTATAAATTGCAAACAACTTGTCGTCGCGATTTATAAATCACCGACAACTCATCTTTGCGATTTATAAATTGCAATCAACTTGTATTTGCGATTTTAAAATTGCAGATAAATAGTCTGCAATTTATAAATCGCAGTAACGTTTATTGCGATTTCTAAATTGCATCTAGTATAGAAGTCGTTTATGCGCAATTTATAAATCGCAAATGTGCGATATGTAAATCGCAAATGCGTTTTATAAATCACAAATGCGACATATATAAATCGCAAGTGCGTTTTATAAATCGCAAATGCGACATATATAAATCGCAAATGTGATTTATAAATCGCAAATGCCACATATATAAATCGCAAATGCGTTTTATAAATCGCAAATATGATTTATAAATCGCAAATGCCACATAAATAAATCGCAAATGAGTCATATAAATCGCAAATGCGTTTTATAAAGCGCAAATGTGACATATAAATCGCAAATTGCATTTGCGGTTTATATTTTTCGACACTTGGCGCCTCGTTAAGCCACAGGGAGTCCAGACAAACTGTTTGTGTATGGACTGTGCACATTTACATTTTTATAGAGAATGTATGGAATTTACCGAATGATTCGTAGAATTGCGTATAATGCTGCAAAACAGTAACAAATTTGTGCTGAAAAAATGGTAAGTTTCCTACCTTTTGCGTAGTGTCGTTCTTTTGGCTCGAAATGGCCAATTTGAGTCGATTGAAGGGTATTTTGCTTTTTGCTGTTTACTATACATCTAATTGCCCCTGCAGGGTTTTGGCCCAGAGGCCAAAACCCGAGGAGGCACCCTAGGAGTCCCCGGGTGTATACATACAAGGACAATGAATATTTGTTGAAAAAGTAAGAAATGTGTCTGTAGTGGGCGAACCACCAAGCGCGCACGATGGTGTCGGGTACTTGCAACCACGAGGTCGCGTTTGGTCACCTTCGAGCTTCGCCATCTTCTAGCAGCATTTTGTTTTCCGGTTTTGGCCTACGCGTGTCTACAGATTTGTTCGAGCGGTTTCTCTGCTTTGGTTGTGTTAAGTGATATTTGAAGCAGTTGTTAGTAATACGTCGAAAGATTTCGAGCAATTGCCGGCTACCTATGTTCCAAGAGCCGGTCCAAGAGCTGGTTCGAGCGTTACATTTGTAAGGTTTGCTTTCGGAGGTTTGCTGTATCGTATACATCTTACAACGAGTAATAAACAGAAGCGTGAACTTTGTCATGTAGTACAAGGCACAACGTAATTCGTTTCGCTAACAAACTATCAGATTATTAATTTTTGATCCAAAGAGTGTGTTGAATAAGGATCAAAAATTAATTGTTTTCTCGAATCTTTGAATGTGCCATATTTTGTTACTCGTGGAATTTTTTAGGCTTTTTGGCCTGGAAATTATTGTAGGTTAATTTTGAATGTTATAAGCCCGGGAATAAGCTTGTGTGTTGTCATCACGAATAATGTGTTATTTCCGCTAGGTGATTTTTACGCGCGCTAGCTTGTGAATATTTTTAGGACGCAACGGTGTCACAAAACAAGAAATTCCGCAGCAAACAATGTCGTGGCGTTCATGGCACAGTAAAAAAGAAGCCTAATTGTGCAGTCCATCGGCATTAATAATTAAAGGCGACAAAAAACAAATTATAAAAAGGCGGGGGCAGCTTTATAGTGAGAACTATTACTAGTTATATGGAAAGGGTGGAAACTCCAACAGCTCCAAAGTAGAGCAATTCCAGCGCCGAGCCGATTTTCGACCTGATAATCCTATCGCACAGCTTTCAAACTACGCACCAGAGAAGAGGAAGGCTTGCCAAATCTTTTCGTATCATTTGATCGAAAATTTATCCAAACGGTCCGGAACAAGCCCTCAAACGAAAACGGGTATCCAAAATTTTTAAGCCGTCCGAATGCGTAGCACCAATTTGTGGTGCCGAAGGGAAAACGCTATTCTCCAGCCTCTTTCTGATTGGATACAACTGAACAATGGTCGTTCAAGATTTTGTTTCGTGGATAGGGAGGCAAAGGCAAAACCAATACTCAATAGTATAGGGAGTGATGTCAATAGTGCGACACAACCTTAGGACCCTCGCGCAAATGGCAAAATACCCTTCAATCGACTCAAATTGGCCATTTTGAGCCAAAAGAACGACACTACACAAAAGGTAGGAAACTTATCATTTATTCAGCACACATTTGTTACTGTTTTGCAGCATTATACGCAATTCTACGAACCATTCGGTAAATTCCATACATTCTCTATAAAAATGTAAATGTGCACAGTCCATACACAAACAGTTTGTCTGGGCCCCCTGTGGTGAAGCGTTGCCATCTTGTAATCGCGGGCTCTTTCTTTCTCAGCGGTATATCAAACTGAACTGAAGTTTAATTTTGGCAGAAAGCTCGCGACCTAGCCTCGCTCTCACAGCATAACATAAGTTATTTCTTCAAATATAATAGTTTATTTTCGGTCCTGAATGATCAACACTGTTTGGGGTGAGGGCGGGCCGGGAGAGAGTAAATAGTTAAAATCCTTCAGCATTTAACGAAACTAACTAATAATTATAAAGAAACAACCAGAAAGGTTTCATGATGTTTTCACTAACGAGAACTTAAAACCTCTCGATGCAGCCACGGTAGATACATTATTTAGCTTCGAACTGGCAGTAATTGGCTCCAATGAAAGAGCAAAACAGGAGCTACCTATTGTGAACTGGAGAGACTATCTCCAAGAAATTAATCGATTAATATCGATTGCTGCCATTAATCGATCAAAATCGATACTCACAATTCAGATCCTCTAAATTGTATCGATTGTTATCGGTTATAATAAATAATAAATAAATAAACTATTTATCATTTCTTGCGACATTTGCAAGGCGGTACGTTACACATCCTTTCACTAAGTTAGTACAAGTTAGTCTAGTCGAAGTTCTGCGAGTCAAACAAAGAACGAAATGAACGGCTATTATTGTGAAGGGCTACCACGAGTGCACAAACAAGACTGCAAGGCTGATCGTACTACGTGAAAAGTAGACTTTGCGAGACACCACCACGACTAGAACCGATACAGCAGGATTGTAACCGCGGACAGCTGTTCCTTCTTATTGGAACTCATCAGCGCGGTGTAGCAAATCTAAATGACGCTAGCCCAAAGAGTCAACGCAAATAAATTGCCCATTAACCCGTACACTGTATCAAGTTCCGTACTTTGAACTCACTTGTCCCCCGAATCACGCGCTGCCACATCACGTGTTTCGGGGGACAAGAAATCCAAAGTGTCACGATGGAGCCCGCTCGCAAAGCAAAATAACTTATTATAAATGTGAATGGACACAGCCATTCTAAAACATTTAAGCACATGGACAAAACCATGCTAAATAAAAGCACAGCATATCGGATCTGAAAAGATCTACGGTCCAAAAATACGTAAAAGTAAGACTAAAACTGCAAGGGACCGTATACGATAATACTGCTATTCGTAGGATCTGCTGAGAGATCTCATCAGCAATAAAAATGAAATGACAAACAAGACTGCAAGGCTGATCGTACTACGTGAAAAGTAGACTTTGCAAGACCATTTTCAGTAAAGAAAGGCGAGTCTCAGAGGAGCGGAGAGGCATTTCGCGTTGTTAACTCGCGGGGATAAAAATCGATGAAAATCGATGACAATTGATGAAAATCGATGAAAATCGATACTCACAACTCTTTGGGTCATCGATTTTCATCGATTTCCGATATCAATCGATTAATTGGTATCGATTATTATCAATTGCAATCGATTTTATCGATTATCGAATTCAGTTTAACGATTGGACACGCCGGGATATATGTCGCATTTGCGATTTATAAATCACATTTGCGATTTAAAAAACGCACTTGCGATTTATATATGTCGCATGTGCGATTTATAAATCACATTTGCGATTTATATAACGCATTTGCGATTTATATATGTCGCATTTGCGATTTATTTATGTCGCATTTGCGATTTGTAAATCACATTTGCGATTTATAAAACGCACTTACGATTTTTATATATCGCATTTACGATTTGTAAATCACATTTGCGATTTATAAAGTGCACTTGCAATTTATATATGTCGCATTTGCGATTTATAAATTGCGCATAAATGACTTCTATACTAGATGCAATTTAGAAATCGCAATTAACGTTACGGCGATTTATAAATTGCAGACTATTTATCTGCAATTTTAAAATCGCAAATACAAGTTGATTGCAATTTATAAATCGGAAAGATGAGTTGTCGGTGATTTATAAATCGCAACGACAAGTTGTTTGCAATTTATAAATCACCGAGTGAAAATAATCTTCTATTTGTAAATGTAAAAGTCGCTAACTTGGTGATTTCTAAATAACAAGTAGAACATCTTTGTTATTTAGTAAATAACAAAAATAAAAGCGAAAAATGCACTAAATAGTTTTTTGACACTCGGCGCCCCATACCACCGTGCCTCCCCACTTGATGCATAATCCCACTAAAAAACCCCTTTTGAAAAAAAAAAAAGCATTGGAATTTTATAGTAGCCTGATGGAGTGTGGTAATTGGACAGCAAAACAACATTTAATTGGAAACTTACAAATACAAGTTGCATTTATCGTATTGTACCTGCGATTTGTAAATAATCTTCAAACTCCACTATGCCAACATGAGGATTAATTGTGGTGAAAGGATAAGCAGCAACAGCTGGCATTGCCCTTGAAATGGCTCTCAGAAGAGTAGACTTTCCAGCATTAGGGAAACCAACCTTGAGAGAAGATTACACAATAAGTACAAAAGACGTAAGGTAAACTCTGCCTACGAGCCTAGTGGCCCATCAGGCAGGAGCTTTTCCCGTTTTCGGTAGCATAAAGTGACCAGCCTGACGACTATTTTCTACTCCCTCCTGGATGGCATGCCAGTGCACCCCAGGGTTACCTCACTGGTACCCATTTATACACCTGGGTGCAGAGAGCCACTATGAAAGTAAAGTGTTTTGACCAAGAACACAATGCAGTGCCCCGACCAGGGCTGTAACCCAGACAGCTCGATCCAGAGTCCAGCATACAAACCATTACTAAGGCCACCGTGTCTCCCATGACTTTTGAAATGAAAAGGATTTTAATTCCCAGAATTTCTACCATGTAAGGACAAGGTTACAAATAATTCTTTTCCTATCCAGTAAAAGATGCCGGTCCTAAGTACGACCATCTTGGAGGGTGCTGACTGTATCAGCAGTGGATTTTTTTTTGGACTACCTCTGTATTACAAAAACACAGCCATGCACTTTGTATTCTAGTCAAGCTGCTGATTTAATGTGTGTACTAACCAATCCAATATCAGCAATGGTCTTAAGTTCCAACTCCACAACTTTCTCCTCTCCAGGGGCCCCCTCGGTAGAAATGTTAGGTGCTCGATCCAGAGCTGTCTTAAAATATGCATTTCCAAGTCCACCCAGCCCTCCCTGAGCAGCTACAAAGGTTTGGCCCTCTGCCGTAATGTCAGCTATCACATGACCACCTGCCTTTACAACTGTTCCAAGGGGCACCTGTGTAAAAAAGTCCAGCAGTTATGCACCTATCAATGTTAAGCCCGAGGGGGGGGGGGGGGGGTTGGGCTAACCACGGGAATTTGATCGTGAGGTAGGTCCCCAGGGTAGGGATTTTGATCGTACGTGATGGCCCCAGGGTAGGGATTTTCGGGTCGTATATGAAGGTTTGAAGGACATTTGACCACATTTCATGGGGATTTTGACCAATTATTTTGTCCCGGGGGTGGGGAATTTGACATTTTTTTATAGAAAATGTCAAAATCCCCACCCCTTGCCCGACCCCCCCCTCGGGCTTAACATTGATAGGTGCATTACCTTTTGAATTAATATTTGGCTTCTGTTCAAAAGTAGTGCTGCTCCTTTCAATATAACAAGAGAACTCTGTTCAATCAACAATTACGGTTTTTAATACAACTGTTTATCATCTTTTGACTTTGTGGAACTCAAGAGACAGACGTTCACTTTCACATGTTGAATAGGGGACTGGTCATTATTATTTTAGAGGGGGAGAGCTGGTGCAAATTGAGGGAGGCTATGTTGAAATTCTCCTGACCCTCTCCTTTAATGAAGCACATTTTTTTGCTGACCCTCCCGGCCCCCTTCTTACCCACTCACTCCCTAAACCTCCCTAATGTGCATGCATAAATTAATGTACCCCTCTTTTTTCTGCATAAAAATAACTGGCCCTCCCCCTATTTGCACCAACCCTCCCCGCCCTCTAAATAATGACCAGTCCCTGGCCTAGGTCACCTCTAGTTGTGATTGGTAAATTTTGATCCATTTTGTTAATTTCTTATTTTTTTTAAGGTTTGTTGAATGTTGTCTTATTGCGGTTTTCAGTGAAATGCGAACTCTGAAATTCAAAATCCAACTTACGATTGCGTTTTCGCCCCTGTCAATCATAATTTTGGCGACAGCTTAACGAACCATGAAAAACAGAAACAAACAAAATGGATCGAAATGTACCAATCACAACTGACAGACGTGACCTTTTGACCCAGTTGAAGTGAACGTCTGTTTCCCGAGAGGTCCGCTACAATGATTGACGGCAGCAAAAAGCGTAAACCGTTGGTTGAAGATTGAATTTCAGAGTTCGCATTTCACTGAAAACCGCAATAATAATTATGACCCAATCATTAGACAGGTTTTGAACTGAATTGTTTGTGTGTAGTTGAAAGGCATAGTAAGTACTGGACCTCAAGTTTTGTTTCCAATTACATTTATTCTAAATAATTCAGTATACAGTATATATACACTGTATTCACCTGATATGGGCAATCAGAGCCATTCTTTCCCTTACAATCATCCGCCCTACCATCACCACCATCCTCAGCCTTGATATGTTTAGGAAGATGGGCAAACTCCTTTACAGAATTATCTGCAATCAGAACAACACTTCCTCCACGACCTCCGTCACCACCATCAGGTCCAGCCCTGGGTTGGAATCTAGAAAGTGAGGACGGTTTATTAATGTCGGTTGTAGAACGCCAATGATTTCAATATTTTTGGTATTTTTCCAAATATGCAAGAGAAGTCCCAATAGCTTGGTAACAGCAAATGAACTTACTTTTGTCTTCTAAAATGAACACTCCCATCTCCACCATTTCCAGCCTTCAAAATAACTTTTTTCCAGTCAATAAATTGCCTGTTCTGTTGCAACAAAACAAAGCTTCAGTCAATATACCGTTAAATTCTGGTTATAAGCCCTGGGCTTATACAACTTCGTAAGAGTTTTTGGGTGTGCTTATAAGTGGAGGGGCTTATATCCGGGTGGGCTTATAAGCAGAATGTTCCGAAACGGACCACGGGAGTGTTGATCGAAATATGTTTTTAAGTTAAAAATGCATAGTAAAGCAACATTTAGCCCTGTTCAGTACTGTCATCCGGCAGAGGTGGGCTTATATCTGGGGGGCTTATAATCGGATGTATTTCTTTGTTTCCAGGTAGATGGGCCTATGCAGATGCAGAGCCTAGCTGCACTTGTCCGGTCATGTGAATTTATGCTGGCTGTTCATAATGTTTTGGTTGCGATTAAGGTTTCTTCATAATTACGAATTTTCAAGTGATTCAATACTAATTTTTCTCCTCCAGTGCCCATATGCCCCCAGGGGTTGGTAAAGGATAAAATTAAAGTGTGGGGGAGGGTTTATTTTGAGGAGGGGGGGATGGGTAAAAACCCTCCAGATCACCTGCTTCAAAGGAAGCAAATAAAAACAGTTAGGTTATTAATAGGAAAATTTGAGCTTAGAATTCTGTCCCTTAGAATTAAATCTTAATCTTGTTATTTTATCTAAACAATATTAAACAAAATTTAGATGTTTAAAGCTGATTTCCAGTCCGTACTGCGCAGACTCAGGGTTTGTTTACGTTTTTTGTTTTGAATTCGTTGAAACGTTACACTTCGGTGACAGCATACATGACGGTTTTTTAGTCCGCCATTACAGTTCGTTTCGTTCAAGATTTTCGATGAGCTGAAACGTCGGTTTGAAATAGCGTCAAGGTTCTTTTACTCGTTATTATTTGTTCTGCAAGGATATCTGGCGTTAATAATGAAGAAAAAGGTAAGTTTGTCGGGGAATTTTTAGTTTTGCTTGTAAACATTCCCTTCGTGTGGGCTCACATAAACATTGCAGCCGAGATTGCGCAGTACGGACTGGAATTCATCTTTAAATCCTTGTAAATCTGAATCTAAGGAGGTTTGAAAAAGAAAGTTACCAATCAAAGTGTTGGGTTAAAAGGCAACCCTCAGCAAGGTTTGCCTAAAAACTGTAACTTCCTCCTTAGGTGGATTATACAATAATGTATGCCTTTGATGACCTACCTTGTTCGATTTGGAGCTAAAACGCCGAGAAATTACTGTGCACCATCTCAAATTCATTACCCTGGACAGACTGAAGGCTTGGTTACTAATTTTACAGGCGTGGCTGCTAAATACGAACCCGCTGACCTGTCAACACAACCTGCAATGGCAAAATAGTTGTTTACAGATCGATAGGAAAAGCTGTAAAATGGAGGCGATGTACACGTGGTCTCGATTTTGTTTTCTACCTGGTAGGCCTCTAACATTTAAATTTAGCACCTAGTGGCTGTGAGGAGAATGGCGGCGGAGCGCCCTAGGCGAAGGATAACACATCCATGCTTGGTATGTAGAAGCAATTCATTTGTTCAACGCGCCATTGTTTCGCCTCTGTTTCTCGAATCGTGCGAATCCACGCATTTCACGATCGATTTCCTGTGTTGCTTGTGTTCCTGTTGCCTTCCTTGTCTGCCAGCTGTTCTTTATTGATCATTTCAACACCACAATTGAAACTGGCTTCTCTAAAAGTGCGTGTATTTAGCAAAACTTGAAAAGCCTATCCTTCTTCGAAATTTTGTAAAGTGAAGTTCGATTCTCTAAATTAAATTGACTGCGCGAGCCGAACACCCAGCGAAATAGAAATTCCCTGCATCGTTTTGTTATTTAGGTCAAAGAGAAAAAAGGTCCATGCATTCAAGTTAGATTTATATTAAAAGTTAATTACGCTGTCTGACTTGCGCGCAAGAAATTCAAAAAAATCTCCATCACTCTGTTGTCTCGATGCTTGCTTCAGACACGTCTTATTTAATTCTAAAATGTGTTAAATATTCTTGACCACAGCTGAAAATTTAGAGTTATTTTAAATTATCAGCTGGCTTCTTGAATATTCTTTTCCTTCCCCCATTATTTAATGGCATCGAAAAGGACTGGCCATTAAGCGGGTACAATATTGTTTGAACGACTCACAAGTTTTGACGCAATTGATAAGTTGTCGAACCACTAAGTGCCTGAATTTCTTGCAAGATTTTTAAAAGTGGTGCAACGTTATTGTTCGGAGAACCGCAAAAAGGATTAATACGCATTTTTCGAAACCTAGGTAAAAACAATGGGCTTAAAACACAACATAAACTTTGACATACGCAGCGCAACACCTTTGTAAAAATATACAGTCATGTAATTATTAAGAGTTCATTAAGGTTAAACGTTTGGTTACATGGTTTCATAATCCTAAGCTCTTGTAGCTGAAAGATCTAAAGCTGGGCACGACCTGTTAACAATAATATTATTAAAAACCCCTTTAAATCTATGGCAAATTAATTTATTTTTCTCTAGCTCTATCAAGATCTATTTGTCATACACTTCCTATAATTTAGAATGCTGTTGAATAAATATATTTCCTCAAGTCAATACAAGAATTATCTTTTTTATTAGTTTTTGCTGATAAACCTCTATTGTTTTTAAAGTACTGTTTGTTTGTAAATTTGTTTTCCATCATGCCAAGTAACCATACAAATGTAGAATTTAATGGCTTACAAAAGCATTTAGTTTTCCTGTGGATCATTAGTGTCATTTTCAGTAATGTGCTTTTGTTTGATAGGAATACAATGGGGGTCTTCTCCACAAGGAAGAACTTATGTTACGGAGGGCTATGTATGCCTCTCTTGTAGAGTCCAAGAAGACCTCGCCAAGCAAGCTGTCCCAGCATCATTCAACAACAAGCAATGAAAGAACTAGTGATAATGATTCACGCGATTCCATCAATGTTAACTCGGACGTAGAAGAAATAAATAGCAACCATTGTAAAAATCATGAAGGGTTTGACAACAATAACAAGGCTTACCAATCTGAGCACGTCAAGGATGCACAATGTACCGAGGCACATGTCATTCCCTCTGTGGCTGACAATGCGACATCAAAGAACAAAAAAGGTTCTAAAGAACCAAGCAAACTACAAAATTATGTGATCAAGAAAAAGAAAGAGAAGAAGACCAAACTAAAAGGTCTCTTAAGAACTACATCACCATCTAATACTCAAACTCAAAGTGACGCTTCTGGAATCACAGGTTTTCCTACAAATAAGCAAGGAGCAGTGAGCAGTGGAAAGGCAATTAAGAAGAAAAAGAGGCAAAGAGGAGCACTAGCAGTTTTTGTAGCCATGAATAAATCTGCAGGAGGAAAACTAAATAATAACCATGGCTTGGACAAGGAACTGCTTTTAAAAAATAAAAAGAAGAGGAGAAGGAAGAGAAAAAACCTTGAGAGTCAAGCAATTCAAGGCGATGGTGCTGTGAATGTGGACTGTGGCAAGCAGTCTGGTGTTGAAAGTGAGGAATCACCAGTCAAGAAATCTAGAAAGGAGGAGAGAAAAAAGTAAGTAATACAAGTTTGGTGCTGACTGAACAGAAGGGTGGGTTTGAAGACACTGACATACCGTAATGATTCGATTTAGCGCCCTCCTTTCAATAAGCGCCCCCTTCCGAATAAGCGCCCCCCTTCGAATGTGTTTTTGTAAATAAGCGCCCCTATTCCAATAAGCTCCCCCATTCTAATTAGCGCCCCCATTCTTATAAGCACCCCTATTTTAATAAGTACTCCTATTGTGGATAACTGCCCCTACTGAAGTCATTGACGTCAACTAAATTAACTCCTGACCGTTCACCCTACAGTTCATGAATATATTTACTGCTAAAATGAACAATTATTTTAAAAGTAACTGAACTTTTAACAATTTCTATCTGTTACAGTTTCTGTTATTGTTAAATACATTTGGTCGTTTCTCAAAAAATTAAATAAGCGCCCTGTCTCGAATAAGCGCCCTCCCTCGAGGTGCCAAAAGTAAATAAGCGCCCCGGGCGCTAAATCGAATCATTACGGTACACTGTATGGAATGAGCACAATGAGCTCTGCGGCAATGACCAAGAACCAACTTTTCCCCACTAGCTCATTAACCTAGCTTGGACAATAAGTGTTTTATACTTATACTACAAGTGAATTCTGAATTAGACAAGCTTCATACCAGTAGTCCATGTTGTCAACTAATTTGCTGATACATTGAGGTGGGCGAGGGAGAGAGAGAGAGAGATCGGCGGGGGGGGGGGGGGGGGAGGGGGCTAACAACATTTTCAAGGGCTGGCCAGTTCCTGTTGACCTTCCTCACCCTTCATGTCAGATATGTCCAGAAATACACATTAATTAGATTCATTTTCCTCACAATAGACATTCACAAAGTGTCCTTATTGAAATTCCATCAAAAACACACAAAATTATATCAAATATGAAGTACTGTAGAATTCCGGTTATAAGCCCTGGGCTTATACAACTTCGTGAGGGGTTTTGGGTGGGCTTATAAGCGGAGGGGCTTATATCCGGGAGGGCTTATAAGCGGAATGAAAAAAACCTTTCGAAACGAGCCACGGGAGTGTTGATGGAAATACGTCTCAAGTTAAAAACGCATAATAAAGCAACATTTAGCCCTGTTCAGTACTGTTGTCCGGTAGAGGGGGGCTTATATCCGGGGGGGGGGGGGGCTTATAATCGGATGTATTTTTTTGTTTCCAGGATGATGGGCCTATAACCGGGGGGGCTTATAACCAGAATTGTGTGGTATATGAAAATGTTTTAAATCCCAGTAGGACATGAAGTACATTGTACTCTGTAAAGTAACAATACTTACATGCATTTCTGGACACAAAACGTTTCAAGATGGTATTTATTTATGAGATCAAACCCTCTCTCATGTGTTTGCTGGTAGTTATAAACCTCTTCTTAGACTTGCCACAAGTCGACCTCACAAGTTTTCACAGTAAATAAGCGAGCGAAGCGAGCCTTTTAGGCCACGAAGCGGCTGTGCGAGCGACAAAGTCGCGAGATCGAGTGACAAAGTCGCAAGAGGTTGACTTGTCTCGCTTGAAGGGTCTTCGTTTGCGTTTCGCGCCAAAAATGGGGACTGGAGTATCAATTTTTTAAGGGGTGGAGTTTAGCTGTTGCGTGACTTACGCCTGGTATCTCGGATTTCGTTGCAAGTCCTTGACTCGAATTGCGGAACGTAAATGACTCAACTCCAACGAAAACAATCGAGCATGTGTGCAAATTTGGCAATGCAATGGCTGTCATCGATGAATACACATTTTAAATTGTTTTTTAACCGATGAAAAATGTGCCGATAGTTATTAAGAATCCCCACCGGACTTCCAAACACCAGTTTAGATTTAAAATCTAAAATATCTGTTGCTGTTCAGAGCAGTCATCGCCAACATACAAAGCTGGAATTCCAGAGGCAATAAGGTTCGACACTTGATCTTAAAGAAATCAGTGGAACGACAACTAAAACAATGGCGTTGCCATTCCCATCAAGAAAGGAGTCTCCAGAAAGCCTGTTCGCAGGCTACGGTTGGAGCAAACACAAAAACATCTCTCCCAGAAAGATAAGCTTCTATTATTTTTCGCTGGTAGTCACGCAAACTTGAATAAACTGGTGGCCTTGATCATCTATTGCAGCTTTCGAAATTGACCCCATGTTAAATGTTTGACCACAAGTCACGTTTCACTGCGCTTAATCCCTTGTGATTGACACTTCTGTCCTAAGGGCTTCTCTGATTGGTCTATGCTCAGAGACCCGTTTTTGGGTCGCTTAAAGTGGTGCGATTCAAGTATGAAAAGTCCTTCGTCCCGGCGTGCCATAATAAACAAGACGAATGACTTTATTGAAAGTCTAACCTCTTCTCTGCCTGTTTTACCGGTAATTTCTCTGCCTTTGATCGATGAATAATTACAACAGGATGTGGCATAAAATGCTTCATGATCGAGTCAGTTAACTTAAATTTTAACTACTTTGCATTGTAGACCAAGTAGAATGGTACATGCACAGAGGAAATTTGCAAAGAACCATCCATTGAGTCCAACAAGGTACAGTTATTGTTTCATAATTTTTGACAGTGATCTAAAAAAGTAATTGAAGCTTCATGTTTGTGTTGCTAGTAGAGAATAAGTCCGATCCACGGTTTCAAACAACTCCTTTTATTCAACAACCATCGCATGGAGTATAGTGTTCAAAATCTAAATTACAGATAGAGCAGTGTTATTATGTGAAAGGCGAATGATAATTAAAACCAAAGAAATGTATTACCCAGTGGCGTTTCAGTGGCGTTTCCTCTGACTAGCAAGTCATATTAAAAGCTGTTAATTACATTTATGATGTCATCGCATTATACTTTATGTTAGAATGTTGCGTCCTTAATTAGCTTGCGCTAAATCAATTACATTAATAATTTATTAATTTATTGCTATACATCTTACATGTGCAATTATAATATTATACACGTACATTAGGTGTTGATGTAAGGTAACCTGCAATCGCAAACTCCTTATTGTTTGATGTGGCTGAGTGTTCATTTTATTTAGGCAATGTTAATGTCAAGTGCTGGTCAGTGGTCTGTCACACAGTACATGTATGCGACCTGGGGGTGATCAAGAGCTATCTGCATGAACTCCTCCTGGGTTACATAATAATTGTATGTTTCTTGGAAAGGCTGTATTTTAAATTTTTTGCTGACCAGTTGCTTTGGTGCAAAAAATTGTAAGAAGACATGTTGACAGATTACATGCACAGTCTGGACAAATTCATTTAGCCAACCAAGGGTGTTAGGAAGCTGTTTGTAAACAATCAGTTAAAATTGCTACAGAAATGAAATACTTTAATTAGTTAATACTATCGATCCAGATGCTTGTTGAAAAGGCTTTTACACTGTATTTTAGGCCATTCCATGATTTAAAAAAAGTGAATGCATGATGATGAATTTGATAAATGTGTGAGCAAATAAACCTTAAGAAATTAATTACCAGCTTATGGTAAAGAATTTGAAAGGGGGAAAAATCATCACTTTTTTAAATCAGTGACCTACTCGTAAACCAAAAGTATGTAAAATGGCCATAAAAAAGGCCTTTTAACAGATGTCTACCCAGGATCGTTAAAAGTTAAAAGGAAATGTTTTCTTTTGTTTCCAGCATGAGGTATCAGGAAGAAAGAAACCTGCTAACATCTGCTTGTACATCAAGAGCAAAGACAGAGGATTTCCTGACTTTCCTTTGCTTAAGAAGTAAGTGACATTTAACTTATGTTGAGGCTCTGGATATGCATGTAAGAAACAACAACCCTGAAGCTGACTTCCATGTTTCCTTTTCTGGCATGCTTGTTGTTGTTGTTGTTGTTGTTGTTGTTGTCACATTTCTAAAGTCACATTACAAAATGATGACAATGAACCTTTCTTCCATGAAATAGACTATGAACAG
This sequence comes from Oculina patagonica, assembly GCF_052425735.1. Classification (NCBI taxonomy): domain Eukaryota; kingdom Metazoa; phylum Cnidaria; class Anthozoa; order Scleractinia; family Oculinidae; genus Oculina; species Oculina patagonica. The sequence continues at coordinate 7,455,901 of NC_135761.1, read as the reverse complement.
TCTCTTTTTTGTAGTCCATCATGCATGAAGCCAAAAAAAAGGCACAAGTGAAAAAATAGCTGTGGAAAATTTGGGGGCAAGATGTGTGGGAAAAAAGCACCTCTCACGCATCTCAGCCCTTGATTGGGCAGTTCCAGAAAATATCCATACACCACGACGGACGGCTTTTTGGAATTCCGAGGGCAAGGGGGGGTTCTTTGAACTGGAATTCCGAGGGCATGGGGGGATACTTACGACTGGAATTCCGAAGGCATGGGGGAGTTCCAGATCTTGGATTTTCAGAGGAGACAGACAAAAGTGTGTTCCTTGAAATGCTAATTTTGTGGATTACTCATTTGTAAATAAAGCATGAACTGACGACCGCGTCGCAGAAGCAGGATACAAGAAGATGCAAGACAAGTATCGATCGATCAGGCGTGTGTTTGCGTTCATTTACAAAAGAAAACCAATAAAATATGGGTTGTACATCAAGCTCCAGAGGCCTTAACGTTGATGAATGTCTTCATTCGCTCTTTTTTCTTGTCAAAGCGGAACTATTTTGCCATGCTTCGAGACGTCATTTTGAGGCACGTGGGATTGGGAGCGACTGCTGACCCCAAAGGCTCAAATTCCAGTGCACTCGATCGTATTATCTTCCGAAAGTACACACGTACATAACACGATATTGTTATTTTAATGTTCTGTACCAATTTGGGGCAATGTAAAGTTAATGTAGGTTGTATCTGTTGAACAAGAGTAAGGAGAAAACTCTTATTTTTTTTACATTTTCATCCCAGCCTCTGTTACTAGAACTTGATCGAGTCATTTGAAATAATTTGATGTAAAATACGCCAAATTGGGCATATTTGCGAACCCTTCCGGGAATTGTAAAGGACTTAAAGAAAAAAGGAAAAATCCGAACGGGAGGGGGGTTAAGGATTATGGAATTCCAAGGGCATGGGGGGGGGTAACGTATTTTGGAATTTCCGAAGGCAAGGGGGGGTTCAAATATTGAAGCCGTCCGTCGTGGTGTATGGATATTTTCTGGAATTGCCCATTTCCCATTTGCCATTTTTGCACTTGTACTTTTTTTTGCTTTATGCTCAATGGACTAAGAAAAAGGAGGGTCTGCTTGTAGTCTAGCCAAGAAATGGGGCACTGAACTTCTGGTTTGTTTGAGAATGTTTTTGTTACAATATTGAAGTTCAAACTAAAATCTGGAATATTGGAAATTGCTTTCTGTTTGAAAAGTAGTATTTACTTGAAATAGGTGGTAATAAAGAGCCATACAAAAATGCTAATTCCTAGTCAGTATGGTAGGCCACTTTGCATGATAATTTTGTACTAAAAACTATTATTTTGCAGATAATCCTGTACTGCCTAAAGAGCTTGAGGTCTTCAATCACCCTTGCCTGCCAATGTCACCACTATCAGAGGAAGAAGATGACAATTCCTCCCCACCCTCCCCCACACAGTCTCAATCATCAATGTCAAACTCATCAAACCTGTCAAGCGCTGTCCAGAAATCCTTCACTGACTCCCCTGCCCCGTCTGTGGATAGTCCAGCCATGGGTGAGGGTCCTTCTTGGGAGAGTGGGGTCGTTAGAATGTTTGCTGATGGTCCCAAGGGACTCGCCGGCAAAGGCAAAGACGAGAAAAAATATGATGAGCTTCTTCCAAGTGATGAGGCGGATGTGAGTGAAATGTTTTTCTTGATGTGTGAATATTGATTCAATGTCGCCATTAGTAAGTTTTCTGAATTTTTACTGCAAATGCACATGGTCATTGATCCTTGACTAGAGGCATCTTTAATATTACAATTTTTATTTAGTTCTCATGTGGCATTCCTTTGCAACATGTTCACATACATGTAAAAATTACATTCATTTAATACTTACACTGTATTTGCTGATCCATAAATTATACAACTATTAAATCCAAGCACTGCTTTGCAAATTAATCTTAATTTTTAAAGTTTCAAATATACATTCACTTTAAAAATCACTGTAAAGAGACTCCAGACATTCACCAAAATGCATCAGAAAGAGTTGTGAGATGGCTACGTACAAGTTAGAGATTTTATTAAGAGATTTTATCTGAAAAAAAAAAACACTGTTAGCCTTGCACCGACCGACCCCCCCCCCCCCCCCATGCATGTATGGATCCACCAGACTGTAAACTTACCGCTTGAAATTTTTTTTGTAATTTAAAATCCTAAGTTTCTATTTGCTTATTAATTTGATTCTCATTGTCTAAGTGACCCCAGTTATAGTGGTTGCATTCACTTCTAGTTTTTAGCCAAAAGATATACTCAAACCTCTAGATGTCCTTTCATTCATACATTTTTTTTTCTACTGTTAATTTTCTTTGTAAATACCATTAACTCGCCATCACTGCCTTTTAATCAGAGGTTTTCACTAGGTGTAGTTTTCATGTCTTTATATTGCAGTCATTATTATATTTAGTATTTATCAATGCAATCCTCACATGTATATCATGTTGCTCTCTAAATAAACTTTAAAGAAACTATGTGTTTTTCAAAAGTTAGCATTCAGTAGACCCTGTAAAACCGAGAATCTATTAAACACATTTTATTTTGTAGAATTGTCTTAAATTATTTAGTACCCTGGATCAAGATTTTGGTAAATGTTTTATTCTGTATCAAAATTTATTCTATATACATGTGGAAAGAGCAGTTCTTTTTGCTAAAGCACAAAAGTATCCAGTTTCTCTAGCTAAACATCCACCCCACTAACTCAAATTCAACCTAAGTTTTTTATTTACATTCGAGACCATGTCAGCTAAAGGCTGGTTCTCATATGATCGCCCCGATCGTCTCTGTCACTTTTGTCGCTTCAGAAAGTGTGCTTGCTCCAATCGCCTCAGACTTTGCAAACGACAGAAGCGACAGAGACGATCGGGGCGATCATATGAGAACCAGCCTTAACAGACGCAGACGAACGTTTGCCTGTTCTTCTCGGCGGCATGGAACAATAGGCAAGATCCGTCTGAATATATTGGAGGCCACAGTATAATAGCAGTAAATATGCCATTTTGAAACGGGGGGCAAACATGGCAGCTCAAGAACGAAGTACATCGTTTTTTGAGAACCCCTTGTCAAATATTTTAAGTAAACTGGGATGTCTTAAATATTCAGGCCAACTGTTAAAAAGAAAAATACAACCCGAATCAAGAGCGTCATGATGCGGCTGTACAAAGGCTACACGTACCACCGGGCCGAGTCGATCTGTCGAACTGTTTCACATAGTCTTGAAAAGTGATGACACTTTGAACTAGAAACGAACCATTTACATGAAAGGGACAATCATTTCGCGTCTTTCTATGCCGCTTTTTCACCACTTTGAGAAACAAACAATTACGATAAATTTACATAACAAATCAGTCAACTCATTAATCCAAAGGGTGTTTTAGTTTACAAAACTAATTCCCATGGGAGTTAATTTAATCAAGTATTAGTTTACGAGCTATGCAATCATTGTAAGCGATATTTCAATACTAATTTGTGGGTATTGTTGGTTTTGAGTGAAATTTAGAATTCTTTGTTCAGAAATCTTATAATTGTTTGATTTCTTTTTTTTCTAGAGCCCCAGAGAGCTTACCAAGTCAGTCACACCTCCACTAGCCTTCCGAGTCTCTTCCCGTCCAACGAACTTGTCACCGTACCGAACAAAGGACAAGCAATTACCAAGACCAATTCCTAAACCTTTCGCTGTCAAGCCACTTCTTACGGGATCTTCAGCCACGAGGACTTCATTTTCTCCTTTAACGGGGAACACAGGGGGTAGTACAATCCCCCCTCCCCCACCGCTGTTACAATCGTCAGAATCGTCATCATGCTCCCCACCCCCTCCCCCGTTACTGTACATCCCTGCTGCAGCTCAACGAGTCACTCATCTCCGTGAGCCTCCCACGCTCCAGAGATTTCCTTCGACGTCTCCAACACGTGATCAGGAAAGCGATGCACGTGCAGAGCTGCCGCCGAAGTTGTCAATCATTCAAGATGACGGGCCGCCGCCCTTGAAGAGGTTTCCTCCAGTGGTCATAGAGCACGAGGACGCGAAGAAGAACGAAAGTAACTCGAGCAAGCCGTTCTTAACGCAAGAAAGTTCTTCAGAGTTCAATCCACGTTCGGTGTGGTCTCTGAATAAAAAAGAATCGAAGGCCGGAGCTACAGCGGTTAGTGCTGAGAGGTCAAGCACTTCTTTGAGCGACTTGACTAAAATTTCAGAGGAAGAACCAAAGACCAACAGGACTGGGTCTCCATGGAGCAGCAAAGAAATGCCTCTTTTACGGAGACACTCTTCTGCAAGTGAGTATACAGATGTGCGCGCTGAAGAGCTGAGCCATTTCTCCGGGATGTCACGTGCGGTTAACTCTAGCAGCAGTCCCCCTCGGCTTGAACGCGTTGCTGATCCGGTAGACACTGGTATCCAAGCACAACCTGGTCGAGTTGAATCTTCCGGGGGTCGCGGTGAAACATCCCGCAATCACATTGATTCTGCCGTCGCTCGCTTTCCGTCTCATCCTCCTATTCTTGTAAGACATTCAACGGGTTACCCAGACGCGAGCGTTAGTCGAACGTCTCTTCAAAAAGAAACATTAACTTCTGGCGGCTGTGATTCTAATCGGCGACAGCCTTCACCGTTTGGGGACTTAGCTTCGTCTGGGCATGAAAACGCGCAGTCACTTCAGGAACGGAATTACGCTCGGCCTATACCCGTCGTTGACCCCCTTGTCTCCGCAAGGCACTCTCCATTGTTTATGTCCTACGGAAATAAATACAAGAGCACGTACGTTTTCTCAAACCGACAGACATTCTCGCAGGCAGAAAACGAACCTAGGCCTGTGCAAGTGAGCTCTTTGGTCATGCCCAGTAAAAATGGTGTAAGAGTAGCATCAACAAGCTCTGAGGTTAATTCAATGCGTTTTCAATCAGTTAATGATGGCTTTGGCCGATCGGATGAAAGGCAACACTCTCGCTCCGTGCAGAGTCAGTATGCGGGGCCATCGTCTTACATTCATCAATCATACAATAACCTGTCAAGTGAACTAAATACTGATGCAATGACGGCAAATGGACAATTTAACAATTCACCTGTGGGATTCAAGAGAATCCCTTCTCCAAGATCGGACTTGTTCAGCGGCATATCGCCAAAACCGGTTAACACTGCGTGTATTTCGCACGTAGATGTTCCTTTTCGTGGTTCCTTGTCTTCTGGAAATCAACCGCGATCAACTATTGGACAAAAAGAGCACGCGCTTGACAGCCTACCCCCCACGTGGTCTCATCTAGAGTCGCCTTATTCCATTCTTTCCACCGCTCCACGGAATTCTCCCCCCAAACCGTACACTTTTTCTGTAAATTTCTCTCAATCTTCGCGCCAATCTGGAACGTATTCAGTTTCAAATTCTAGTTCAAAGTCAGGAATATTAGACGGATATTCCTTGCGTCCGATGGAAGCAAGCGATGGCCAGCACGCTCCTGTTATTCAGCGTGCAAGTATCAGCAAAGGCGAGCCATTGAGCAGCATACAGCACGAACTTTGTGTAGGCGAACAAGAAAATTTCAGAACGTATAATTTGCCTAAGGCTTTTCAAGGAGGCGATTCGCGGCCTGAGTCAAGCTCAAGCGCATTTTTGAACGACGTTGCATCAAGGAGAGACCACTTACATGTAATGCAACCTTATCTAAACGATCACAACACAGGAAGTTTAAACAGGGAAACCTCAAGCCCGTTGGCTCATCACACATTTCCAGCAAGGACGCCATCTTTAGACTTGACTAATTTAAAAGAAAGAAAAGACAAAGTTTTGGATTCAACTGTTACGGGCAGTACTGCTTTTAAGTCTAACAGTTCTCCGAAAGTTGTCAAGAAGACTTTAGGTTCCAAGCGAAAGGATACGTGCCCTTCTCTGGAAAAGACAAATGATTCACCAGTATTTCACCCCAGTGAGGAGGAATTCCAGGACCCTGTTGCCTACATCAAGAAGATACGATGCGATGCTGAGAAGTTTGGTGTGTGCGTCATTGTTCCTCCCGAATCATGGAAGGTTTGTTTTTATCTTGTTTGCTCTGTTTCTTGTGGGAGGCGCGGTGGCTTAATGGCTAGCAGTCCGAGTTCGAACCCTGGCCGGGGTCTTGGTGTTGTGTTATTGGGCGAGACACTACTGACACTGCCTCGCTTTACCCAGGTGTATAAATGGGTACCGACGAACTGTTGACCCTGACAATAGTGTTACAGTCGCCTTGCGGACACCCCGCTATTGCGGACACTCGGTATTACGGACAAAATCCAGATCCCCGGCAAAAGAGGTTTGACTGGAAATGACTCCCGCTATTGCGGACTCTCGCTATTACGGACACAAAACGACGCCCGAGCGTGTCCGCTGTAACGAGAGCTGACTGTAATGTTTGTTTGTTTGTTTGTTTTTGGGGGGAGGGGGGGGGGAACGGTGTATCCTGCAACGGACCATGGTCGTTTTGCCGCACGGAAATGGAGATAAGATCCGACATTGTTGGCCACTTAGGACCGAACGCAGTCTTGACATTTTTCCTCAGAAGGATTAAAATCTAATTTCTTCCTACTATATCAATACATTGTCAAGCAGACATGTGATGAGAATAAGGAAACTCATAACAGTCATTGTAGAACAGGATTTTTCCGTAGGCGTCACACATGTTCTCGGAGTGTAAATGACGTAAATTTACTTGAGTAGTCACGCAATGGTTATCCCAGCCCCCTGCCCACCAGTAGACAGTAGTGTTGTGTGACAGCCCAAATAAAGAAATAGAATAGAAATTCCCGACACAATTCCCGACACAGTGCTTTTACAAGCTACCACCGTGCTCTGTAGTCACTGAAATTTATTAGCTACCCGGAACTTGACCGTTTGGGTTTTTTAATGTTTGGAATTGAGTAGAGGTTTTTGCGATTTTTCCCGCGTGCGTCACTAACAATATTTTTTTTACCCTAAGCCTGAGTTTCAGGTCCCTGACAATGTGCGGTTTAATAGCGAGTGTCAGCTGATCCACAGGCTTCAAGACAGGTAAGATCAGCTCTTAACTCTCCTGCGAGTGACGTCAGTAGTAGTAAGTTAAAAAAATCAATCGACACTCTTTTCAAGCTGTTAGAAGTTGTTCTTTCACGCGCGTTCGCTAGAAATACGGCTTTTTGCAGTCTAGTAAAAAAGAGTCGTTTCTCTTTCTACCGGCCGCCCTCTGGTGATGATGATAAAACAAGTTCCCAACGAATAAGCGTATCATCCATGCGATACCTATCACTGAGACAACATACATGTTACACTCACAGGTAACTACGTATTTGAGGCGCTTAACAGCGTAAACGACTCTAAAAATCTATAGCGATAATACGACCTTGCACAGAACGCAAACGACGTACTGTTCATCATCTACTGATCGAATTCTCGTCCCCATAACCCTTCTCGTTTTTCTTAGCTGACGGAGCCTTGGCGCGAGAAACGAAGGGTTCTGGGGACACAGGATTTTCCAGTCCTAGATTCTAGGACTTCTGGTCTTTATATACGCAGTCATGATGCTTCAAAAGAATGTATGAGAGAGTCGTTGCGCTTTTGACTTTCGTTCAAGAATTCTTTGTTCCAAACAGCCAATAAAAAAAATAGAATTAATTCAAAATCCTATGTCCCCAGAGCCCTTCGTTTCTCGTGCCAAGGGATCGCCGGCTAAGAGAAACGGTAAGGGCTATGGGGACGAGAATTTAACTGATGGCTTTGAATTTTCCAGGTGGGGTCCTGTAGAGGAAGAATTGGCGTGCATCAGGAAACATCTCGAACAGCAGTCTATCTCTCTTGTGCCTATGCCCCAGGTATGTTAGTTACATGTCACGGCCAACGAGCAAAGAGCATGCTACGTTAAATCCTTAAGAGCGATCGTACGCTCTTTCTTCTGAGCGCGAACAACCTCGTACCCAGGGTCTTCGTTCCCTTCCCCTGGAAGTCCGAAAATATCGGACTTCCGTTTAAATTGTGCATGCCTGGTGTTTTACTTCCGGCCATTTTTATTGTATTCAAAATCATTCAAAATCGATCCTGCAACGGAACTTTGGAGAGTCGCTTGTTTCGTCAAGCTTGCACAGAAATGAACGAAGACTCGAGGTACGAGATTGGAGCGCGAACGGCTAATCCCAAAGGGGGTTTTTTCAGCTCATGTTGTAATGGCTCTGGTTTTCTGCGAATTTGTCTTGCAGATCGGCGGATATGAAATCGATCTTCCCCAGTTTTCTAGAGTAGTGAAACAATTTGGTGGACTGCAGAAGGTAACACATCTCTTTTATGGTTTACATCTATACGTCATTTGATCGGTTCGTAAGAGAAACGTAAATTTATACTAGTTTTTGCGCGAGGTTTGAGTGTGACTGTCTACTGCAGGGTCAACACAGATGTTCATTTGGAATACCTTTGTGCTGGACAAGAAGCAAGGAGGAGGGGTGGGGGGTGGGGGATGTGCCGTGGCGAAAACTGCAGACCGTGTTACAGCTTTTGAGCTTTTGCAGACGCGATGTAAGTCAATTCGATCCTACTATTGAGGAGACTGGTAGCTAAACCGAGTAATACTTTCTTTTGCCCTCGCAGGTAATTGACAGCAAAAAGTGGACAAAAATCGCCGACATATTGAAAATTCCGCGGGCGGTAAGTATAGTTGCCCCTCCCTTTTTTTTTTTCTTGAAACAAATGTTAGAAAATAGCGATGTCATAAAAAATCGTTCATTAAATAAGTACTCGCTAAAAAATCGCTGAACAAAACTGATAGGCTGTTAAATAGAGGCGGTAAGTTTAAGTTAAGAAACAGCAGATATTTTTCAACGGTCGTATAGCCGCTAAAAAGAGTAACTACCGTATTTATTCGATTAAGCGCCCCGCCTCGAATAAACGCCAACCTCGAATAAGTGCGCACTCTGAAGGTAGGAAAAGTTAATAAGCGCCCAGCCTCGAATATTAAAGCGCCCACCTCCACCACACAAAAAGAAACTGAAGTGCACAAAAGGAGTATTGCTTATTGAAATTGACTAAGTACTACTAAGAGACTTCACCCATGACCCATGATCTTACAGAAACTTTCAGTGAACAGTTAAAATTCGGCTTTGGTACACCTTCAAGTTTTATTATTATTTATTGTTTTGTTACAAAAATAAACTCACTATTTGCTGAAAGTAGTGAAAATTTAATAAGCGCCCGGCCTCGAATAAGCGCCTACCTCGAATAAGCGCCCACTCTCAAGGTCCAAAATTTACTAAGCGCCCAGGGCGCTTAATCGAATAAATACGGTATGGTAGATAAACCAGCAGTTTACCTGGCCTGGCTGTTTGGTTTCCAAAAGCGGTTGTTGTACATTAACGTACGTGTGATCCATTTTGTCTTTCAGGCTCAAGACCGTATCGGAAAACTTCAGGACATCTACTGCAAATATTTACTCTCGTACGATCTCCTTCCGAAGGTAAACTCAGCTATTCGTGCATATGGGCAATTCCACATGAGAGGTGCAAAAATCTAGAATTTTGAAAAGATGTTTCAGATGGAACTTTTCTCTTTGCTGTATTGTAGGCATGTTATAGTTCACAGAAAAATAAATTCTACATTGCTTGTGACAAACATGTATAACTATGCGGCTGCAAGAAACCTTGTTTGCAAACATTGCTGTTGGCTGATGTTGCTTGTGTCTCTTTGTTTTTCAGGAGGAAAAAGCTAAACTGCTGCAAGAGGTTCAGACGGAGAGGGAAAACAATGCGACATGTGGTATGTACCGTAGTTTACTTGTGCAGCATACTGCTGTTACTTGGGATGTCACACAGTGCTTTTCCCCAGTGGGCTAAGCATTGTGTGAGGGTTTCTAGAGTTTCAAGTCACGCTTCCCCCTGTGGATTGTTTGAGACCGAGAACTAGTCTGCATTCTCGACTTGTGCTTTCTAATACAATCTCGTTTTCCTCTCTTCTCGGGCTGTTTTCCGTCCGTGTGCTTCCTGCTTCGCCGCCCATGAGGTGGAACAGGCCACTCCTATTAGTTTCTCTGTTACAAACCAAGTGCTTAGTTAACACATTGTAACAGCTATTTTGCAAGGCAAGCTATTCCTCAATCAGCAAATTACTCACTCCTTCTTTTCTTTTTTCTCGTAGAACAAGATGCAGTTTCCTGGTCTGTCAAGGTAAAAACATTGATGGTTTTTTCAGGACTTTCATTTTTTTTCACCGCAATGAGATTTTCAGTCCTAGAAGAAAGAAGACACCGAGAGATGCTTACTTTTTAACAGTTTTAATACTCAAGAGCGACCCACATTTTATTTCTCCTTATAACATCAATGCATCGCCAAGCACACAGGTGGTGAGAAAAAAAAAAAGAAAATCATTAACAATTTATAGTTTTGATGTATTTCCAAATTCACAGAACTAACATTATAAGAAATGTATGGCAGTCAGTAAGAAGAGTTGATGTATTGAGCTGGGTGATTATTAACTGAAGTGCTTTTGTCTGTTATGTTTAGGGCCGCAGTTTTTCCTTGGTGCCGTTTCAAAGACTTGCACGGAACGTACAGGGACATTTCTTCAAGAATCCACCTTCAGCTAACGACGTAGAGGTATCTGCTTTTTGTAATTTTTTTTTGAGTTTTTTTTTCCTTGCTAGACGCAGTGGCCTGTTGGTTATCTGCTGGGCTCCGGTTCAAGCCCTGGCCGTGGCCATCATTGCGTTCTTGGGTCGATGCGTCTCACCCAAGAACACTACACAATCATTGTGGTGTGTTCTTGGGTGAGACACTTTACTCTCATAGTGTCGCTCTTAGATGGGTAACTGCAAATTTAATGGGGGGTAACCCTGCGATGGAGTAGCATCCCATCCGGGGAGGGGGGGGGGGGGTAGAAATACCCCTTGTTGCTTCAAGCTACAAAAGACGGATAAGCCCTGGCAAGATGAGTTACTATTAAGTGGACGCGCGTGTACAAAGTTTCCACCGGCGTTGCCTTTTGTAAATATTTAGTGTTTTTTTTTTCCAGCGGGAATTCTGGAGGTTTGTCCATAACCGTGAAACCTATGTGTCAGTACACCGTGGAACTGTGGATACGAACCAGGAGAACAGCTGCTTCCCAACTGACAAAGGGAATCCTTATTCAAAGTTAGTGACAAGTACATGTAATGCTCACTTTTTCCTGGTCACCAATTTAGGAAATTGTGCCTTTCTAGAACAGACACAGCGGCTGAAACGTAAACACGCGCGTTCAATCGTGGACACGCGTGGACACACAGAAAGAAACACGCGTGTCAACGTAACGCCATGGTTGTCATTGAATCACTTGATCAATGACTTGGCGAACTTGCTGAAATGTCGGTAGTATAGTTTTAAAGAAAATGTTTGGTCAGCGGCGTGTTAGCCTCCCACGCAGTCGTTCTTATGGGCGATCGTGTTTCACTCCTCCCCACGTGGAGTGAAACACGATCGCCCCTAAGAACGACTGCGTGGGAGGCTAGCGGCGTGTTGGACTTGAGATCGCTATAAGTTAAAAGCTTGAGCCCAGCCTGTGTTTTTGAGCTTTGTTTTTGACACCGACCCTTTACTCTCACGGTGCCTTTCCTCCAGTTAGGCGTATAACTGGTTGCCGGCGAACTGTTGCGACAACCAAACTGAGGCTTTTTATTGCCCTGGGATAATTTGCGATATCCTTGTATACAATGTATCCAGGGGAAAAACTTCTCGTCTCTTTATGTCAGTTACAGAAAACGCAAGTAATTTAGACCGTAACATTAGACGTTATGGAAAGTAAAGGCCCTGCTTCATTTTTTTCGCTTGGTAATTACAACGCCGTACTTTTTTCGTAGGCTTGGTTGGAATTTGAATGTTCTGCCGCATTTGCCTGGTTCAGTTTTAAAGCATCTGGGATTTGTTCAAGGTAAGAAAATAACTCCAAACCGTTAAACTGCACCGATTTCAAATGATAGTTCGTGTTTGTTTAAAAGAAGGGTTTTACTTTGTTCACCAAAACAACGAAGATGTGATATGGTTGTAAAATCCGTGCTATTGTTTTAGAAGCTGTTCCTTGATTTCTTTGATGCCAGATTCTTAGCACTATCATAGACAAACGTAGCTTAGGGATAAGTTTGTTGTCGACTGTTTTGTGAATAAGAGTTTCTCATTCCCGATTCCCACTATGGCGCGCGCTTGCAAGGGAATCATGGTAGTTGTATTCATCAAAACATGCGCAAGACTTGGCAACGCTGAATACAACTACCTTGATTCCCTGCAAGTGCCCGCCATAGAGGGAATCAGGCATTTAGCTCGTTGAGTATAAGACAACCTTTTCTTGTTTCTGTGACACTTTCAGACGTAACAGTACCCTGGATTCATTTCGACATGGTTTTCTCTGTGAAGCAATGGCAGACGCATCCTCTTGCTCTATACACCGTGGAGTACCTGCACAGCGGTGCCGACAAAATCTGGTGAGGACTGCAAGCGTTTTGTGTTTCAGCGTTTTTATGCCGCTCCTTAATCGAGGCAGCAGGCGCTTTTTGGGCAAATCTTCACACGAACAGTTTCTGATGGCTAATCTCCACTCACAATAAGACCAAACACTCGAGATTACTTAGAATGTTGACAGTTCTCTATGAGGATATGATCTGGCTCGGTTGTTCTTTGTATAGACGAGATTTCATTCTTAAAATGGCCAAATGTCTCACACTGATCGCTGATTAGTAAATATAAAATTATTTGATTGCTAATTTTAACGTTGTCGTAAGACTATGAGAGAAGAACTTTTGGCTCAAAAAATTAATATCGTGTTCGACGTTTCGAGTATGTCTACGAGGTTTTGCCAAATCGGCCATCTGTCCCTAGAACTGCACTTGGAAATTGAGTAAACATAGTTTGTTACTGAGCTACGACCACAATATCTTAAGTATATATTTTGTTTTCTTTCAAATTTGGAGCTTCTTATCTTAGGGACAGAGGCATATTTACCATCAGCACCTGTGAACGCGCTTAAAATTAGCCAATCATAATCCAGCAGAAACAGTCTAAGTTTTTATTTTGTTTCTGTTTTTAACTGTGTCTTTAGGTACAGTGTGTCTGCTGGGGAAAAGAAAAAATTCGAATCTCTTTTTGGTCAACATGATAATGCAGCTACTGATTCATCACGAGTTGATAAGATGGTAAGATAAAGAAGAAAGTCTCTTGACTTGTAGGGGTAAAAATAAGTAAACTAAGGGCCTGTTTACATGATTCCGGAATGACTTTTATCCGTAACGAGTTCATTCCATCCCCATACATTTCTCTGTATCTGTTTACATGATACCGAGACGAAAGTCAAGTCATTCCGGAATGAGTTCATTCCGGTTTTCATTCCGGAATGAAAGTTTCGTTCTGGAATGACATTTCATTCTGGTATCATTTAAACGCAGAACGAATTTCGTTCCGAGATGAAATCGCAACTCATGAAACCGCATACGGAAGCCACAGTTTGAATTCAGAGTGAAAAACGTAATAGCATTTACTGTTTAGCCCAAACAAGCAGCTCTATGGTCAAATTGCTCATTGAAATTGCAGATCCGGCCATTAATGGGCACAAAACATGTTGCGCGAAACATGCGCCATCTTGTTTTGATCTCGCGCGAACCATGCGCCACCTTCTTTTGATCTCGCGTGAAAACCGCGCACGTGAAAATGCCTTTGGTTGAACGGGTCGACTCTGTCATGTAAATGCAGAACGAACTTCATTCCGGGATGAGTTTCGTTCCGGAATGAAAGTCATTCCGGAATCATGTAAACAGGCCCTAAGTGAATACCTTGCGCTTTGGCTTGTTAATTCATCGAGATATGAAATAAAGTCCAGTAGTATAGCAGCCCTCGTAAGCTTGTAATTCTACTAGTCCTCTAGTGTAGTAGTTCCTATTGTTTTGGGGGCTAGGGGCATTGCTTGTTGTAAAGTTCTCTCGAAGGGTAGCAAGCCATTCATGTGAGACTTTGCGAGAGCTGCTACTCGACTCATTTAGTGCTCCCGTAAATTATACACAAATGTATTTGTAGAGAGGTTCAACAGTACTTCTAGTGGAAAATGTTTGTTTCCTGCGAATACCGTATTTATTCGATTATGCGCCCTGGGCGCTTATTAAATTTTTGGACCTTGAAAGTGGGCGCTTATTCGAGGTGGGCGCTTATTACATTTTCACCATTTTTAGCAAACAGTTAGTTTATTTTGCAACAAAAACAATGAAAAATAATAAAACGGGAAGATGTACCAAAGGAAAACTTTTACTCACTGTTCATTAAAAGTTTTTTTTTTTTAAATACTGAGAAACTCGGTCTTTTTCAATCGCAATTTCAATAATAATCAATACTCCCCTTGTGCACCTCGGGGTTTTTTGAGGGAGGTGATTAACTTTTCCTACCATAACCTACAGGGTGGGCGCTTATTCGAAGTTGGGCGCTTAATCGAATAAATACGGTAGTTTAGGTAATACACAATGGAATGAGGTGATTTTCGCATGTAATGTTAAAACCGCAGTTCATTTTTGCTTCCTATATATTTGTTGTGGTTCAATTTTACCTATCCATTATTAAATCAGTAACGAGTTGATTCAACTTTGTCATCAGGTTTCTCCCAGCAGCTTGAATGACAGCGGACTAACAGTTACAAGAGTAGTGCAGAAACAGGGACAATTCGTGATCGTCTTTCCTGAAGTAAGAATTGCTGTCTTTGTGTCTTACAGGGTGATGGACTTTGATGGACTTAAGTGTGTACAGTAAAAACCCGCGTATAAGAACCAAACATTTAACAACCTGTTAGGCTAAAATTTCATTTTTAAGCACCCTTCACATAAGAACCATTTTAGGCTAAAATTCTAAAACAGGTTCTTATTTTCAAAAAAAGAAAAAATAATCTTCTCAAAAATATAGAATTAAAAAATCTTCTCAAAAATATATTTATAACACAGTCTGTACACATTATAGTTACAGCATAGTTACAAGATTTATTGGGAATTATAGTGAAGGTTACAGTATAGTTTTGATTTTAACGGAATCAGATTAAAATAGTATAGTATTTTGCTTACCGAAGCCTTCAAGAATACTGTTATTGGACATTAAAGAGCAGATCATTTACAAATTCTACTTTATTTCTTGAACAAAAGTTAAGAACCTAATTAATAACCCAGTAAGCCTAATTTTACACTAAATACCATTTATATAAGAACCTGTTTAGGCTAACTTGAAAAAACCTAGGTTCTTATACGCGGGTTTTTACTGTAGGCGGCAGATATTTCGTTGTAGGCGGCAAAGTGCCGGCTGCCGGAACACTCTGACTGGCCTCTGTCGACTCCTCCATATTGTCTACACTCTACAATTCTGGTCTTTGGCGACAAATTATCGTAATTTTTAATTTTTACTAGAAATCGTGAGCTTGAAAACTTGCTTTGACGGCCAATCCGAAATCATTGAACTCCGCTCATCGAAATTCAGGATCGAAAAGTGACAAGTTTTCCCGAGAGGTCCGCAACTTAATTGTTGGGTATTAAATTTTTGTATTAGAACTACTGTTTGTATTCTTTATTTTTACTAAAGAACAAAGCTAATCCTTGCAGTATGTGGGAAGTTGGTCACGCCTAGCTCTCACAAGTCTCCTGTAACTCAGTAGTTGAGTTTCCAACGGTTGTCCAGAGGGTGATAGGTTTAACTTCTTGGGAGAACAGGAGCCACTAGTGATAAGCTTTGTCATATTTCTAACATGATCAACATACACCATCGTTTCATTTTGAACGGATTATTGGAGAGAACTAATTTGCTAAGTGTGAGCTGAGGTTTAGGTAAAGATGTATGCCACGCGAAAATTTGGACAAAATGTACTTGGAAAAGATAAAGTAAGCCGCCAGGCTTTGAGACTGGGGCTAATCCTGTTTCATGATCTCTGTCTCCAGGCTTATCACAGTAGCGTCAGTTGCGGCTTCTCCATTTCTGAAGCTGTGGCCTTTGCTCCTCCTGACTGGCTGATGATTGGGTCTAAACGGTACAAGGTGAGTTGCAGTACCAACAGCGTAATGCTGCATGTCATCTTTTACAACAAGAAGCGGTCCGTTCAGACAGTGTAGTTTGTAGAAATAATTAACTTTTATTCACCGAAGTGGAGGTGAGTAGTTGTGGATATTTACCGAGCCACGAAGCGGCGAGGTTAATATCCACCACTTTCACCACTATCACACAAGCTGAATAAAATAGCAGCCAAAAACTTTGGGTAGCCGAAGCGAGACGCGCAGCCATTTTGTTTCTCTTCGGCTGGTCGGAGGTGAATAGTACTTTGCTAATCACCTACGAGTTAGCCAATCCGTGCGCGCGAAAAGCACTATTCACTTGTGTGGTATATACTAATTCATGTGAACCAAGGGTAACGCTTTCTTCTTTTAAAATAACAAGTGGTCCGTACAAAAAGTGTGGTTTCTTTTAAATAATGTATGTTAACCAAGGATAGCTCTTTCATCTGCTCTAATAACGAGCAGTCCGTACAGAAAGTATATTTTCTTTGAAATAACCTCCTGATCCCAGTGGCGTGTTCAGTCGCCTTTTAATTTATTTGCCGTTATCTTGCATCTTATTCTGACCGTTCAGTTTTTGCTTATAATGCAAAACATCATTTCAGTTGGCATGTGTTGTATCTCGCCTGGTTAGCTGACCGCTTTCAATTTTTTAGTTGAGGTTAAGTTTAATCCTGTTTTTCTTTAAGGACTTACAGGGCACTTCTTGGTGGAGCGAATTCACATATGACAGACTGCTGCTTGGCTTGGCTAAAGAGGTAACACGACTGAATAAGTTATTTGCGCTGTCGTTCCTGCTATAGAGCATAGTGTATTATTCTGCCTTGGTAATGGTCATTAATGAAGTATGGAAGTGAAACCCCGAGCGGAAAGTTCCGGCGCGAAAAATCAGGACTAGAAAGGGGCAGTCAACCCCGGCTGGAAAAAGGTGGGATGATGGCCGCCGCAACTTAGCGTCTCGGAAATCGTCTTTTTTTTTCCTTTATATAACTCAGGGGCCAATGAGAAGGACTGCTTAGGCAAACAAGTCAGTAATTTCACGCGAGGAATGCCATTTATACCAGAATGCACGTACACATTCAATGGTTTTGCATAGAGATATTTTGGCCGTTCTCGAAAACGCCTATTGAAAGGCAGTCGGGGAACTTGTGCTGAGAATTGCCTGAGCCCGCGGTTTACGTCATGGGACTGAGTTGCTTGGCAACATCATAGGCATGTTATGACGTCATGCTGACGTGACAACGTTCAGAGACCTCGGGAGCAATGTGCTTGTTTATGATTAGAGAATGCGAGTTGAAAAATGTTCGCCTTTCAACGAATGCAAACTCGTGGGTCGGGTCTAAGGAAGAAGTAGAACACCCATATTATAAAGTCAACCTTTATTAGCAAGGTGCGCGAGTCTGTAACCTAACTTAAACTTTAAGTGTGGCCCTCATTCACTTGGTTTCCAAGCACTGTGTTAAATTGCTTGGGAATTTATTAAACATGAGGAATAACAGTTGTCGTATTATGGTCGATACACTTGTCGGATGTTGACATTCCGGTATGTGTTGCAATGGCGACGAACATCATTAGTAATGACAGGCAGTTTCAAAGCGATCACATAGGTTGCGTGCATTGTAATGATTAAGAGTTTCGGGATGGATGTACTTGGGAATATGGACTGTTTTAGAACTGAATCAAGTTGCATGGAAGGCGACATGATTTTACAGAAAGGGAACGCTACAATTTTTCGAACTTCTTTGTGTCCGTATATTTATGGAGGTGACTGTATTACAGAGGAGAGTTTGTATGAATTTTGGTCTCTTTCGGACCAATTGCACTGTCCGTAATGGGGAGGTGTGCGTATTACAGAGATAGAGTTTGTATGAGGGATTTTGGTCTCTTTCGGACCAATTGCACTGTCCGTAATGAGGAGGTGTGCGTATTACAGAGATAGAGTTTGTATGAATTTTGGTCTCTTTCGGACCAATTGCACTGTCCGTAATGGGGAGGTGTGCGTATTACAGAGATAGAGTTTGTATGAATTTTGGTCTCTTTCGGACCAATTGCACTGTCCGTAATGGGGAGGTGTGCGTATTACAGAGATAGAGTTTGTATGAATTTTGGTCTCTTTCGGACCAATTGCACTGTCCGTAATGGGGAGGTGTGCGTATTACAGAGGTGTCCGTAAGGAGAGGTTCGACTGTACATGAATACAGGTTATAATAGACTAGCATGCATGGGTACGTATGAGCGAATCAAACCCCAAAAACCCTTTTAAGGGAAATCAGATATTTATTATTTATTTGCATGTTTTGTGTTTGTTTATCAGTTGAATGATGAGAGCCGGGAAGTTCTTGAGTGTTTACTTTCGGAGCTAAAATCTATCAGGTAAATGATTGCTGTATGTTTGAGTTATTGTTCCATATTTATTCTCCCTAGAAGTCGTTCTCTATATTTTCTCATGGCACGAGTCCTTACTGAATAGCTAAAGTTGCTAATGAATATAAATCGCCTCGATTCTGTTCCTATGATCCGGTAGACCTGCTGTTTTACGTAATGATATAAAACTGTTTGTTATTTTTCCAAAGGGACGAAGAGAAAGCATTTATGGTTCAGCTTCTTGAACTTGGTTTGGTTGAAACCGTAGTTGACAGCGAAGTGAAGTCATCAGGGTCACCTGGAGGTGAGAGTTGACCGATTTTTTCCTTGGGAAGAACTCAATACAGATAGTTAATAATTATTGTAAGAAGTTAAGCAAAATATCGTGATTTGTCATTAGCTAGCAGCTTCAGGCTTCGGTTTCGACAAGTAATTGATCTGCGAAACAGTGACAAATCACGATATTTTGTTGAACCCTCTTGCAATAGTTGTTTTATCGTTCGATCTCTGTGCTTTTTTGGCCTAGTCAGAAATTTCAGATTGTTCTCTAACAACCCTGGAAATCAGTCTGCCAGTTTTCTTCAAAGAAGACACAACTACGCATGAGCAAAATGTCATTTGCGGCAAAATCTCTTTCATGCAAATGCGCATAAGCAGACCATTATTGGTAGGCAGTTAGTATTTGGTGATCACGTGAGGGCGAGGGCTTTCGGCCAATGAAAAGAAAAATATGCATCGAATGATAACACTTAAAAGTTTCGCTCTTGGACGTTTGTTTTCAGTACCGGCTATACCCTTGTTGAACTTTGCGTATTTCAAAACAGAAGACGCGTTTCTGTATTCTTACTTTGTTATTATTATTATTTTTTTTTTTTTCAGGTAAAAAAGGCAAGAAATCGATCACGAACTGGCCTCAAGCTGACTCGAGCTGTATTTTATACTGTGAAGACTGTGACCGCCCATGTTATCTGTCTGCGGTGAGTACGCACCAGCGGCTGTGTTACTGCACTGTGTTATGCGCATTTCCATTTGTCACTGTTCCCCCAGGAGTACGAATAAATACAGGCAAATTGTTGAGAAAACAAGAAAAAACAATTTCATCTGCAGTCTTCAGTTGGTTCGCCCTGCGAGCTCCTGTCAACATACATTTTCTCTTCATTCATTAGTGTTGGTTGCGAGAACTTGAAAACTCGTCAAGAAAATTCCTTCTTGCTGTTCGGTTTCTGAATTCTTGTGACTGGTGTACGTGACGTTGTGTTGTTTTTCTCGGGGGGGGGGGGGGAGGGGGGGAGAATAACAGGCTGATCTCTGTTCTTCAAATTATACCAGGGGGAGGGGCAAGGAGTAGCAGCTCTATGGCGCTCCTGGCCCCCAGGATACTTTTTTACCTCCAAACCATCCGTCCCAATTTGAACGGAAAAGCGCTCTGGTACGAGGTCCACATTAGCTCAGGAACAGGTGTAAAATATGCTGTTAAAGAGGAAATCGTTTTTTTTTTTTACCTGTTGATATTATTGTCCTCCAGGTAACAAGTGAAGATGAGCCTCAGGTTTTGTGTTTAAAACACGCCGTGGAACATATTCGCGAGAAGGCCTCACCAGAAGGCTTTAGAATTTTAAGCAGACATGATACTGTAAGTACAAGATGATTGGATTAAAATTTCACCCATCCATAATCTAAAGCTAAAGCGCTAGGTCCAGTATTCCTCACTGCAGCAATTGTAGTAATTTATTGTTAAATATAATTTCGTTTTCTTTTTTTTCCTAGTGCCAACTGGATGAACTTGTGTACAAGGTCGAAGAAAAGCTTCAAAATCTTCAAGCTACACCGAGTTAACAAACTGCAAAGGAACCGCTCTTGAAGCAACCCTTAAAACGAGACTTCTTTTCCTTCCCGAATTCATGATTAAGCATTTATTTTCAAGGCAACGGGCCAAAAAAGGTTCCTTGTTCTACTAATCACCCCAGGAGTTGCAAAGAACGGGGGGGGGGGGAGTGGAAGGGGAGGGGTGGGGGAGGGAGGAAACGAGGAGAAACACTTTAAAATTATCAACAATTCATTCCTCCTCGTCTCTTCTTTCTCCCTCCTCCCCCCGCCTTGTCTCGTTGCCGTCTGCTTGTTGTGTCTCGTTTTTCGTTTTATTCTTAGCTTCTCTGTGTAGAAAATACCTCTCAAATGTAACAGGTTTTTTTTTTCATTTTTGGTTCCAGTTCAATATATCCATTCGTCAACATTGAGAGTTTTTATCAGTGCATGTTAGCATTTTGGGTCCGATATGAAATAATATTAAACACGTCATTTAGCATCAATATTCATCATTGCATAAAAAAATTCATAGAGTTAATAATGTGTTGCTTCATTTTCAATACATTTCCAATATTGTATAAATAATAGAAATAAATACTAGGCACCAAATGTGTGTATAAAATACATTGCCAAAAGGAATAATATTCTATAGTTTATTAATAAATCAACATAAAGAAACAATTAAAAAACTTGTTTTTTGATGAATATTTTTTGGTGGGTTGTATGTACTGTATATGTACTGACGCTTGTGTGACCAAGTCACCCAAGTGCGATGAAGCCCTTCTCAAATGTTTACACAATTAAACCAGAGCAGTTCCTGAGAAGGCTGGTTTAAATGGGGTATCGATTTTGGTTCAGGTTAGGAGTGGGGTAGGGAAAATGACATATTTTGGTCTGAAATAAGATTAGGTTTTCACACCCCACCTAAATTTTCGGAAAGTAATCCCCGAGCTCTTGACCTCTTATCCTAAATGTTTTCTCCCGCGACGCCTGCCCAGCCGAAAAATTCACCCCCTTCAATTTCATCCTGACTCATCGAGGCACATGTTGCAGGGGCATGTTGCAGCCACACTTAACAGGGACAAAATGCACAACTTGACAGAATCATAACTTGTACACAAAAAAGAAAATGTAGCACGGGGTACAGTTGAAGCGACACGTTTCTTCTACTTGTGACGTGACATGTCTATGCAACACGTTCCTGCAATATGTCTCTTGGCGCATTAGCACCTTTACAGACACATGCTCTCCACGCATGAACGCTCGTAGACTGAAGGTTGCAGCAATCTATGCACGCGCAAATGCCATTAATTAATTAGATCAAGGAAAGATGAGGATCATATCTCGATTAATCGAATTTAGTCTTCAAAGTTTCGTTCCCGAGCTCGGAAAAGTGTTTCACGTTGTGACTTTGAGAAGTGAAAGAAGTGCTTCCAAGTACTTGCGCGCAAAATATCAAAATTTGTTCCTTTTTTTCATGTGCCATGTAAGGTGAGTCAGTATTTATTTGTTTTTATCCAGGTTTTTTTACATGCGTGCGTAACATCCGCAAGGAAAGAGACCAGGACCAGGGCCAGATTTATGAAGCTCTCCACAGTTGAGATGCATCCTAAGTGTTGTTTACCAGATGGGGGGAGGAGGAGGGGAATTCAAAAAATTATTATACGTGAAGGCTCCGGCGCGAAGAGTCCAAACCATTTATAACAGAAAGAGTAACCCTTTCGTGTTCCTACGATAGAAAACGGTACCTCTTTCACATACCTACAGAAGGGACACTGCATCTCTTTTCGAAATTTTTGACTTGATTAATCCCTTGAAATGCTCCAATGAATCACCCGTCCGGTGGGTCTCTCGAAATATTTTGAAAGGGCCATTTAAATAGCGCTACCTAAGTGGTAGTTTTCAATATCCTTTTGTGTACTCCAACTTGTAAAATCCCTCCTGTCCCTACGCTTTTATAGCGCTACAGCCTGAAAAAAGGACCTCTCTCGAGGGGAGCTTTTCCCTTTAGTCTACTATAGGGAAACCTCCCCCCAGGAGGTTGTTTCTTGACAATAGCTTTTTGGCAATACTAATCTACTAAAAATTGCTTCGTTATGATGAAAATGATTAAGGCAAGAAAAATATACAAGTTCAATCCCTCTACTGTACGGTCAGAAGTAGGGAATAAAACGCGGAATAAGCGTTATAGACTGCGTATAAACGCGGACTGGTTTTAAAATATCGAGAATCGAGGCTGTATTAAAGTAACATAAAATCTTGATATACCTCATCAAAGTACTTGGATTTTTAACAAGATTTTAAAGGTCACGTTGAAGAGCATTCGGCTTCTTACTTTTCAATCGTTTGGTCTCTTGACATTAACAGCAAGGGGCCCAACAATGTGACAATGTGACTACTTTAATTAAATATATTCTCATCATTTTTCGTGCAGATTAACAGACTCGGAAGCCGAGGATAGCTCCAAGAAAAACAACTTTAACCGTGGGCGATCTTCCGAAGAAACCGAAGACGATTTTTCATTGATGCTCGTTCTTTAGGCTTTTATGTGTCAATTGGAGTTTTCGCTAGCGGATTAATTTTGCAAATGCGAAATATTGACAGTAAAATAACAATTCTCAAGTGATCAACTGCGCAAGATCGCTCAGGCTTTTGTCGATTGTGTTGGCATATTTTATGGCATAATTAACCACTAAATACTAATTTAGCACTAATAATCTGGCTTTTTTGACTTTCTCAAAATGAAATAGGAACGTAATTTCGTTTAATTTTGAATATATACTTCTTTCTATTTATTCTGTTTCTAAAACTTTTGTTAACTATTGTCTCCGGGCTGCCTGTGTGTCGTACAGAGAGCTTCGATTTCTCGGGAGCGTTTATTGAAATCGACCAAAGGAAAATATAGCAAAAGAGATACCTCAGATTGATGTTATAGGTAAGAAAAAAAAGATGAGCATTTTACTGATTCTGAGATGATATGTAAGACATGTTACGACACGGTGGATACCGTAAATGATCTAATAAATGCCCGGGCGTCTATTAAATTTTTGGGGTCCTAGGGGAGGCGTTAAATAGATATGAGGCGCTTATAAGAGAGAGGCGTTTATTTCACTTTAACTATAACAACGTCAACAAAACAAATAGGATGCGTAGTTTGCTAGCGGAGTTAGATACAAAACAGAGTTGATGAGTAGGATATAGTCTGCAGTGCAGGCGTTTTCCGTGGGCGCGCGTAGTATTAGTTCGCGATCGAGTAGATTCGCCGCCATGTTGGATGAGGACAGAGAGAGGCTTGCTCACTCCTACTACACTGGGTCACGTTTCTCCTATCCCCAATCCTCTCCCGAGTAAGAATCCAAGATGGCGCCCGATCAAAATGCATTCGAATGCACTCACTAAATACGCCTGCTCTGCAGGCTAAGTAGGATAATAATCTTATCTGCGCTAATGCAAAACATATAAATGTCGTTCATAGTTCGATATCGACGTTTTCATCGTCATCATCATGTTCACTCAGCGGTTCATTCGGATCGTTGTTTTTGCAGTCTTCATCCGTTACTTACATAAACAGTAAAAGCCCAAATATTAAAACCTACTGAGTTCCGAAACTTTTTGGTTTTAAAATCACAAATGGCATCCCACAGCGTTGGAACTATTCCTTCATTTCAAATAATCAAAAACAATGTGGATACCGTAAATGATCTAATAAATGCCCGGGGCGTCTATTAAATTTTTGGGGTCCTAGGGGAGGCGTTAAATAGATATGAGGCGCTTATTAGAGAGAGGCGTTTATTTCACTTTAACTGTAACAACGTCAACAAAACAAATAGGATGCGTAGTTTGCTAGCGGAGTTAGATACAAAACAGAGTTTATGAGTAGGATAATAATCTTATCTGCGCTACTGCAAAACATATAAATGTCGTTCATAGTTCGATATCCACGTTTTCATCGTCATCGGGGTCAACCATGTTGGCGTTGTTAGCCACTTCGATGTCCGAGTCAAGCAAGCAACTAACTATATATATTGCGTGGTTTTTACTCTATGGAGATAATTTTTTGGATGGGGCCGTCTATTAGACACGGGGCGTTTATAAGAAGGGGCGTCTAATACAAACTTTACACGTCAAGGGAGGCGTTTATAAGATACGAGGCGTTTATTTAAGAGTGGGCGTTTATAAGATCATTTACGGTATTTGTTACAAACTAACCTTCAGTCGCTAGATAAGGGCTTGTCCTTGTTTTGTCTTTATTCGGCCTGTTCTGTCTTTATTTTGTTTAAAAACCAAGTAGCATTATTTTGATGGTAGGAAGCATATTTAAAGAAACTAGCATAATTTCGGCATAATTTCCAAAAATCCTAAGCATTACTAGAAGCATAATGTGCTCGTAAGTTTACGAGCACAATCTACAAAAGCCTAGTTCAGTCTAGGTGCTGGGACGGTATGGTTTTCGGGCAGGGGCGATAGTCTGAACATACCTGGGTACCGTGATCGGGCACGCACACTTTTACCCGTGATTTCCAGCGATCCACTCCTTCAATTGTTCTTAATCATAGTTACATTTAGAGTACCGTTGGCAGTTTAAGCTATGTAACATGATTCAAAATGAACAGCTAACAAATAAGAACCGTGGTATTCTTAACTTTTTTAGTGGAAGGCCAGCCAAATTAGTTAGAAAACTGTAGATTGTTTGTTCAAATTTGTAACCATAAATGCCTTTTTTCTACTCATAACTGACGAAGGAAAGTCAACATTTCCAAATGGAACTCTCAAATCAAACCGATCTCTCGACACCAATTCCTCCTCTGTCCGTCGCTGTAACTGTGATCACCTTGGCAACGGTTTGTACTCTGCTAGGAGTTGTCGGTAACTCCATCGTCCTTCTTCAACTTTACAACCGGCGAGACCTACGCAAAGCTCCTCACTATTTATTTGCAAGTTTGTCGCTGACTGGGTTGCTAGCAACGTTAGTGTGCATGCCTTTTTTAGTAACGTTTTCAGTTGTGTACTATCTTTTAAATCATCGATTTTCAATCGAGTTACTTTGTAAAACAGGCATGACATTGTCTTTTACTGTCAGCGTACTTAACGGTTTAACCCTGTCGACAATGGCGTTTGAACGTAAAGGTCGTGTTATGCGCCCGTTCACACTTTATTTGACGCCGACTAAAGCAAAGAAAGCCATCTCCGCCATTTGGATGATTGCAGCGGTGTTGACAGTGTTTGCTGTCTTTTTGGTATCGCAAGGAAGTTCCACGTGTTCTTCAATGGATCCTTATGTCTCGCTCACAACCGACCCAAACAAGGCAGTGAGGCTCTATGTCGTAGGTATAGGTACACTTATAAATACAGCTACATTCCTTGTCATCACAATTACTTTTTTTCGCGTCTGGAAGAAACTGCAATCATCTGTTTTACCACTGACGGCAAATACATCACCCCAGCAAACTGGGCGTCAAATCACAAGTCTGACGTACCAACTTTGTGCTGTTTTTCTCATTGCGTGGCTTCCACTTATAATGGTGAATGTGGTCGGCCGTATCAGTCAAGTTGATGCCGCTATACTTGGAACTTTGCGACTTTTTATGATAGTAATGTCAAATTTCAATTATGCCGTAAATCCTCTTCTACATTTTAGAATGCTGCAAACGAGGCGACAAATCCTTCCAGTTCGGGAAACGCGAGTATAAGGGAAATGGTCAAAACTATTATACTCAGACAGGACCCACCACTCCACAAAAAGACAGGTGGTCTCTCATGTACCACCCTCCCCCCCCCCCTTCCCCACCTTAAAAGATGGTGTCTTGTTTGTATAGCCCCCACTCTATCAGGAGTAGAAACTAACTGAAAAAGATTCAAACCTACTTTTACAATTTCTCCAGCATTGCAAGCCATGCACATCGAATATGAAAGTCTTAACTCAAATTTTGAAGCAAATAAATTTCGTCCATTAGGCTAATCAGACAGATGGTATCTTGCATAACCCCCTTCCCCTTCACAAGGTGAGTCCTCGTCGAGCACACTTGTTATGACCACTTCCCTAATTTGTTGCTCCAACCTTCACCCTTCCAAAGTCCCATGGATGGAACCTTTGTTGCTTAAATATGTGTATATTTTATTGTTGTTATTTTTAAACTACAAATGGTACCAGGGGCATGCATCCCTTGTTGCTATTTTGTTCTTCAGTAAGTTCTTCTCAGAGAGATTGACTACCGGTATCACTGAACCGGCATTTTCTCGGAAGATATGAATAGTTTCAACATAACCTGACAAGAATCCCACTAAATGCAGTGAAAGTGGTGTTCTGTACGCCAGATTGTTTACAAAAAAATTTCACGAGCGATTACGATGGATCCGGGCATTTTTCTCGGAAGTGTTTCTGTCGAGGAACTATCGACATGATAGTTGCCCCGCGGAAATTTGATGTTCTTAAAACAAATATTAGCCCGATAAGCGAAGCTTCGAGGGCAAATATGCTAGTTTTAAGAACATCAAATTTCCAAGGGGCAACTATCAGACCGATAGTTCCGAGACAGAAACACTCTATTGTCTTTATTGTTCACCACTAAATTTTCTTCCGCGCGCACATACATAAACGAGCATCGTGAATTATTTTTACTTTTCAGGATAAAAAAAAACCCTATTGAAAGCCGAAATTTAGCAAACGAAACAAAACCAGACAAGAAACCCACTAAATGCAGTGAATTTGGTTGGGTTTTTTCGTCTGCAGGCACGCTTGTTTACAAAGAAAATTAGTGAATTTGGTTGGGTTTTTTTGTCTGTAGGCAGCTTGTTTACAAAAAAACAGTCACGGGCGGGCACTATCGATTCGGGCATTTTTCACGGGAGGGCACTGTGGGCTGATAGTGCCCTCCGGCGCGCGGGCACTAACGCGTCACGTGTTCAATTTAAACCAATCAGAATCGGAGAAAATTTAGTGGTGAACTATAAATAATAAAATAAACAAAACCCCTTTAAAAAAAAAAAACACATCAACGATAGTTCCTCGACAGAAACACTCTATGTTAAAATAGTGCCCTCCGCGGATGAACACTATTGCGTCACGTGATCAATTTAAACCAATCAGAATCGGAGAAATTTAGTGGTGAACTAGCTTTAAAAAACAATAGCGTTATAGCTCTTTAACAGAAACCTACAGGAAAGGTGACAGTTAACCCCGGGGGGGGGGGGGGTACTTCCATATATGGGCTATATAGGTATGTGCTGCGGGATAGGGTATGGTTTTTGAGGTTCTCGGTCCTTAAATAGAGTATTATTTTTGCGCCTTTTGGCAATGTGTTCCCTATGTGATCCTTAGATAGGGTACCTAAAATTTTATCAGCTAAAATTAACGCCCAGCGTAATGAAAAAAAGGTATCTTTGAACTGAACTATCCATTCAAGTATTAGTAACGCGATTTAATAAGGATTTGTGTTTTTCCGTGCGCGGTTAGCCGTTATTTGGGTCCTCACGGAACGCTTCTCCTCCCCTTGAATAGGGTGTCATTTTCGGTTTTGGCCCTTAAAAAGGGTATCAATTTTCGCATTCTTTATCCTTATCAGGGTTTAAGAACCTTCGCGGCACACCCCTATCCGAAATTTATGGGAGTACCCCCCTCCCTTCCGGGCAGTTAACGATATGTACAGGATAAAAATTTCAATAATATTCCCCAAAACACAAGGAAACACTCGACAGAGAGAATGTTTTAAATACAATTTATTGATTTAGTTGGCGTCATACAAAAGATCTCCTCTGTCTTATCTAAATCAAGGCAATTCATGATTAAACATTACGTTTTCTATTCCTTTGATTGAAGAACATGCAAAATGTGCGACTTTTCATTCCTCTTTTTGTTCGTACAACATGCGTTTCATGTGCACATAATCTTGGCTTCTCTTGTTGCTCAGCTTCGAGAACGGACCCATGGATTTCACCGTAGCATCTTCAATGATTTCAGCTCCCTTGGGTTGTTCTCGCTTGCCCATCGGACACGGCATACCTCCATGGCGGTCACAGATTTGATTAAAATCCTGGGCGTTGACTACACACAAGTACAGCAGCAAAATCATTATAGGTTCCTTGAACGACATCTTTGCGCTTTCGAAAAACGTTTTTGTCCACTGAACTGCGGGAACGTACAAAAAAAATAAAGAAAATAATGATAAACGAAGGCAAAAACAAACAAACCATTTCTTCCTTTCCCTTGGTCGTGATTTGAAAAAATGTTTGCATTGTAAAAGGAGGCGGGGTGGCCTAATTGTAAGTGCGCTGGAATCCGCATCGAGTGGTCCGGTTTAGACCCTGGCTGGGGCACTGTGTTGTGTTCTCTGGCAAGACACTTAACTCCCATAGTTTCTCTCACCGTCCAGGTGCATAATGCTGGGAGTAACCCTGCGATGGACTGGCATCCGGGGGTAGGGGAGTAGAAATACTCCTAGTCGCTTCATGCTACGGAAACCGGGATAAGCTCCGGCCTTATGGGACACTAGGCTCAAATACAGACTTAACCTTCTGCTTTGTGAAGAAACCTGCAACATTAATTAACACTACGTTCTAAGCGAGACCTTGAAAGGGGACGGTTCTCTACACATTCACGGTTTTAACTGTAGCATTAAGATGCTTTTTAACTTTTTCTTATTTTGTAAAGCACTAAATAAAAGCTCTCAGTTGTTTTGATTGACTGACTAATATACGTGCACAGTTCAGGAACACAATCATGGTCG
The DNA here is from genome assembly GCF_052425735.1 of Oculina patagonica. Lineage (NCBI taxonomy): Eukaryota > Metazoa > Cnidaria > Anthozoa > Scleractinia > Oculinidae > Oculina > Oculina patagonica. Next base: position 7,426,969 of record NC_135761.1, on the reverse strand, counting down.
TTTCATGTTTGAAAAACGCTCGCTTTTGTGACGATTTTACTTACATTGACGCAAATGGAGCTTTCAGTGATTCGAAGCTAAGACCCTGTACATGTGTAAAAAGGAATTCAACCATTAGCGGTTTTATAGAGCATTATGTAGGTCAATGCCGATAACATAAAAAATACAGCTCTCCATACTACAAAAGAAATTTATTTTTAAAAACTGATGACGATATCGAAGTAAAGGTGAAGGTGTAAAGATACCACATAAAAGTGGTCAATAGCATTATACCTGTGTTTTAGCGTCAGTCTGCTTTGGTCGCAGTTTCAATCAATGTAAAACTAGAGTAACATTAAAACAAAACCCCATTAGTTAAGCTCTTCCTCTAGTCGGTCGATTATAAGGAAAAAAATTCTAACTTTGCTCAATGAATTGCCATAAAGCGCTTCTACAAGTAGTTGCGAATTGAGCGAAGTATCGCTAATTAACTGCTCGTAATGTCTGATTTAAGTGCGTGTTTTTTGCCGGCCATTGATTTGTCATTACTGCCATTCCAATTTCCATTTTGAGAATAAAAATGAATCCTTATCCCTCTTGTACTTTCACCATTTTTGCGGCTGCGTAAGTCATGCATTATTAAGTCTTTAGCAAATACGGTAGCCTTTTTTTCCATGCAATGAGTTAGTTTAGTGTCTTTAGTGTGTAGGCGAACTTACCTTCGTACGTTGGCCGGCAGCGAAGTGATCATTTGCTCATAACACACCGCCTTATATGAGTGAAACAAATTGATTGAACTAAAATTACGGTCTTAAGAAAGCTTAGATCTGTTTATACAATTATGTAAACCGAGGAAAAGTTACTTCTTGTTTCATTTGTTCCCATTGTTGGACAGTATTGACTATTAGATTGTGAAATATATTGCTTCTTGGTTTTTTTGAACAAAAGCCTCGAGGGAAGGAAACTTGGCGCGCGGTCAAATGAAAATTGTCTAATTATTTAAATACCGTTTCGAAGACTGTCGTAACGTGGGAAAAATGAAACTTACACGGTGCGCCGTTAATAAAAACGCAAGAACTAGGCGGCATTGCTTTTAAAGTTTTATTAACTTTTTTTGAATGAAAATGTAATTTTAATGAAATTTGTCTCAAGATAAATACTAAATACATCGAGAAAGAAATAGTAAACAACGCGATTTTAAAATATTGTTATCAATTCTTTTTTTATGACGGAGAAGAAAAGCATAGTTGCAATTTGCTACATGTATGAAATAAATGGTATATGAGTAACTTTCCCTTAATAAAAATCAGGAAAAAAAGTTCATATAAACAAAATATTTTCTCTCCAATTTTAGGAAGAGAACCCTTCAAATCCTTGGTCAGCCCTTTCTCGACAATTACCCTAGACGATGTCTGAATAGCTTACTATAATATTTTTAATCTATTGCTAAAAATCCTTGCAGGAAAAAGGGAAAAAACTTGAGTTCTTTGATGGTCAATTCAAAAGTTCTTTAAATGAAATTTGTCTCGAGATAAATACAAATATATCATGAAAGGAGTAGTAAACATCTTGATTTAAAATATCGTTATCAATTCTTTCTCATGATGCGTACGAGAAAAGCAGTTTTGCAAGCAAGTTGCTACATGTATGAACTAAATGGTCTAAAAGCAGCTTTCCTTTAAGAAAAATCTGGCAAAGAAATTCATAACGGATGCAAAATTATTTTCTCCTTTTGTAGGTAGAGAACATAACTAACAAATCCTTAGTCAGCCCTTTCCCGACAATTACTCTAGACGATGTCCGAATAGTTTACCATAATATTTAGACTATTGCAAAAAATGCCTCGAGCAAAAATGGGGGAAAAAAGAGTTTTTTGATTATCAATTTAGTTGTTAAATTTCCACTTATAACCCCTCTATATAGCTGTTTCAAAAGCGAACATAATTGCTAATAACCCTGCTTATTGATCCGCAAAGGAGCCACAAATATCAAACATTTTCAAACATTATGCCGAAGTTTTAATAATGGTTAAAAAATAGTTTCTATGGCAGAGGTTTTTTTTCTGTAATTGTTTATGAAAGCGGCTAATTTTCTTGGCTATCGGCGCCCTTTAGAATGCCTGTTTTTACGCAAATTTTATTTTTATCCCGGAGTGTTTCTTTTTTTAAATCGAATCGGCTCAAACCGGCAATTTCAAGCGCTGTATTCAGTCATGGTTAAATTTTCCTAAAATGTAAAACATGTACAAGCTATAATTAATTATTCTCTTTTTTGTAGACGATTTTGTCTCCTTTTGCACACAGGTTGCGACTTGTTTCATCACTTCAATATTACATCTTGACTTTTTCTACGGCAGATTACTAAATGTTGAAAAGTACTATTCTGATTGTTTTGTTTTGTTTTGCGGCCAGAATTCTTCAAGATGGTCTGCTATTAAGCCTAAAAACTGGTTTTCACTTGGGTATAAGCACAAGCACAAGAGAAACAATTATTGATCGTTCTTCATGTCCTTTTGCTTATTCCTAGTGAAGATAATGATAATGATAATCAATTTATATATATAGCGCATTTTTCATATGTATATGTTCAAATGCGCTTTACACGTACTGTAATTTTACAACACAATTGTAAAGGCCAGACCACAACACCGGGAGCTTCGTGCCCTACTCTTTGCGAATAGTGTGTGGGTTCTTTAACGTCCCCTGTTTTAAGACTGAAGATACAGGAGACGGGACCTACGGTTTATCGTCCTTTTCCGAGAAGACTAGAATGTCTAACCATTTGCAGATGAAATTACAAAGGCAGCACATTCTCCTCAGTCATTTTAAGACCCTGAGTGTTGGTCCGGTCTGGGGTTCGAACCCACGATCTCCCGCACAGCAGTCCGGCGCTCTACCAACTGAGCTAACCAGGCGGCGGTTAAGGCAACATAAGGCCAACATAAGGCCGGGAGAATGAGTGTGTTCGTTCTTCTTATATGTTGTGCCTTTGCTTTTGCTCATGCTTATGCTTGTGCCAAATGAAAGCCAGCCCAGTTTCCAAGACTTTGATCTGATGTCAAAAATTTAAGTTTACTGAAATGATCAAGTACTATACACTCAATTGCAAGTGCTCAAGTACTACACTGGCTGGCTATTTACATGTGGATAAAAAGAACATAGACTTTAAACTAGCCTGCGAATACAGCCGTCTCTCATTCGCGTCCCGCTTCGCTCTTCGTTGCGGGACGCGAATGAGGACGGCTGTATTCGGCAACTTAAACAACTTCTGAAGGGTTTTGTGGGCTTTAAAATGCCAGCTATAAACGCTGTGCAATTTTGATATCCATGTTGAGGGTTCAGTTTGTCAAATACAGCTTATTAAATAAATATGAAAGAACTAATTGAACCTCGAAGCGGTGAGGCGAATAATTGATCAAAAAAGAATTTTTTTCAGATCTTGTCAAGATAGTTAGAGAGATTACGCGTATTAAACTCGGCTCTTTTAGAAACAGATTAAAGAGATAATTGTTTTCATCCGAAAAAAAGACTTGAAGCCCCTTAAATTTCTAGTCTTCGACCTGTTGCTACGGGATAGCGGCTCTCAGTTCTCCAGGGGTATTATTGCAAAGAAAGAGATAATACAAACACAGATGATGTTTGCGCGGTTTTTAAATATCTTCTTGAAACTAGTCGACATTTTTAGCTGCATTTCGTCGTGTTTTACAAGCAGCATATTTGAAAAGGCAGTATTATTTCCGTTTTTCTGACGTTTCCGGTGTAAAACCTTCGTCCCTTTTATGAAGGGTTCCCACACTTCACTATAAACGTCGGAAATTAAAGAATAGACAAATAAGAAACCAGTCATAAGCGGAACAAAGAATGAGCAAGAGAGATCGAGGTAGGGTAGGGAAATATTTGTTTCTCTGTGCTTACATAAGTACAACAAAAAGCAAAAATTGAGTTTGTAAAGTAATTCTAAAGTACTGCCAAACATATCATCAAAGACGCAATCTCCTTGAACGACATTATTTATGTTTTAGATTACTGCTATCGCGCGTTATAATGTCAAAAAAGCCAATTTGTTTCCTTTTGAACACTCACAAGGATTTGTCGCATTTGGCATATTGAAATTTGTATTTTTAAAGATCTCAGTTACGACCAAGTCTGTTTGCCTTTCTCTATCAGTAAATTTCAAGTATTTTCGAAATGTATGTTTGAGGTTTACTGAAAAAATGTCAAACGCAAATTTGAAAGACAATTTTTCCGCTTTTAATTTATAATTAATTACTTAGGAAACGATCTTTACCGCCACCATGTCAAAGAAAGTTATCATGTCACTTATTTTTACTCGTGAAGGTGCCAAAAGCTAATATTATGTCATCTGCCTAAATTCTCTTCATTTACAGCACAGTTTTTGAAACCAATATTGGGAAACTTTTACCTACTTCCGTGATGTAGCTACAATCATTGACAAAACTCGTTGGCACACCCAAAACTCCCTGTGTAGTGCGTTTCAGTTTGTGAGCAAAAGTAAGCAGCGATTGAAGGCATTATTTTTTTCCCATGTTACGCAACATTTTATAGGGAGAGAGGGGGAATTGCTTAAATTTTTCATGTTTCAAGTGAGAAAAACAGCAATTGTGCTAAGGTTTTGTCAACGATTGTAGATTGGCAGCTTTTTAAAAAAGAGTCATGCATTGAAAAATCAATTTAACATATTACAGTTTTTACTTTTGACAAATGTTTTTGAAGTAGTTTTAAACGTTATGTTTCAGGATTGAGGATTCCGCTGGTTTTTGCGAGCTGTTGCCACGGAGACATTGCTAAGTTTTTTAAAACAAATTTTGATTGTGATTATTCCAAGAATTTTAGATTTCGTGTGCTTTTTGCGTTCACTATAAATTGATTTACACTAACAAAATTGGGTCTGTAATTTTGTGTGATTATAAGTGTAACATCGATCGGACATAAACCGTAAAGTTTTTCTACTCAAGTCAACACAAGTCTTGCTGTTTACTTCAAGTACTGAAGTGCAGCGCGCGCAGTATAGTATTGAAATGTCTTTTTTGTCAACTTGGGTACGCTAGCGAGCAAACTATCGAGTCCGTTTGGCCAGGAGGCCAGCCAACGCAAGTCTGTATGCATGTTCAACTTGCGATAGCTTGCGTCCACTTGCGTTATCATTTGGACAGGGCTTAAGACACTAAAGGGTAACTGCATATCCTTGAGGGAACACAGTTTCTCCGTCCGTTCGTTCTTCACGAAGTCATCAGGCACACTGAGGTAATCTCTTTTGCTTCTCCCTGGACCGAAACTTTTTCCTGTGCAATGCCTAGGTTGCGAACGTCTTGTGTCACAAAAGGTCCAAAACTCGACGTTACAGTTTCGGGGGTCCACTACTTTGGGAACATTACGGTGGGTCTGACCATTTCATGAGTTCGAGTTTGAGTTAGAATTTCGAGTTGAGTTCGAGTTCGAGTTAGAATTTCGAGTTCGAGTTAAAATATCGAGTTCGAGTTGCTTGCGGTTAGCTCCACTCTGGTTTGCTTGCGGTTAGTTCCACTCCTATTTGCTTGCGGTTAGTTTCACTCTTATTTGCTTGCGGTTAGTTCCACTCCTATTTGCTTACGGTTAGCTTTCATTTGGTGATAAGGGCGACACTATGCGTGACCAACTTGGAAAATGTTACCCCATAACTCGAACTCGATATGTCTAACTCGAACTCATAAATTCGATACACTCCTCTACGGTGTTCGTGTAAAACTTTAAATTTGCATCCGCTTGATGTTGATTTTTTAAAATAGCGAAATAGAGTATCGCTTTGCACTATATTTCCGTTGCAAGTTTTGGTTCTTGAACGATAACAACAGCAATGCTAATTATTTAAAGGAGCAATGTCACGGTAAATTTAAGTCATTTTTCTGATTCCTTTCAAATTGAAGGAAGCCTCAAAATAATAGTTTTCAACAAAGGAGTAATAAAAAGGCGAAAACAACCAGGAATGGTTTCAACTGATAAAGATTAAGACAAATTTCGAACGACAAATTTTGAAAAACTTTGCCAATTTTTTTTTCAAAATGTGTTGTCCATGACGTACGTAGCTCCTTTAATGTCCGGTTTTACAAATGTAAGGACGTGTTAAGGCGCAAGAGACGTCATTCCATTGACCGTTGTTTCTCGCGATCAGCGCACAGTTTTCCCCACGCAAACCATTTGGATTCCTTCCTCCCCAGTTCTTGTATACACCCAAGTCACTTCCATCCGCCCAGACCCAGATCCCCTCCGAGTCAGTGTCACTGGCTCCAATCCACGCGCTGTCCACACCAGCTGACGTCATGAGAGGTGTCGTGAACTCATTTTCACCACGTGAATTAATCGTCACCAAAGTAGAGTGTAGCTCCTCGCAATGTTGTTTCGCTTCCTCCCACGACTTCCTTGACTTGAAAAGCTTGTAGCAGGCGATATCGAATTTCTGCCATCCATTAGCCGTATCACAGTCTACGTAAACAGGTAGTTGAAGAAAACATAGAATTAAATGATGACTACTGATACAATTTATTCCAACATAACATGTTATCAAAATATTAAATACTGCAATGTAAAAGAGAATTCCTGCACATAAGAAAAACGTACAGTAAAAACCCGCGAGTAAGAAATGATAAAATTGGAAGAGAGACTGTTATCGAAAAGTTATTGTGTTACTCAAAATCACAGCAAGTGGAATGATTGACAGAAATGCCTGGCCGGCTGGCTGAACCGCTTTTAAATCCGTGTCCAACAAATTTATATGCAAAAATAAAAATCTAAAGATCCATAAATACCTTTGCAGTGTTTCCCTGCATACCCGGGCAGACACTGACATTTATAGCTACCGTCGTTGTAGTTGGCTTTGCATGTTGCTCCATTATTGCATGGCTCATCCGCACAAGGAGTCTGCGAAGAAAAAAAGAGCGTAATCTTAATTTAAGAAATAATTGGAGACACGAGTGACTGATGTACTCTTTTCATTTCTAGCGTAATCTGGACGTTTTCAGTCTTTGGTGATTTGTGCGGGGATGGCGTAGTGGTGAGAGCACTCGCCTCCCACCAATGTGGCCCGGATTCGATTCCCGGACCTGGCGACATATGCCCGGGGGGGGGGGGGTACTCCCTATAATGGCCTATACGGGGAGGCTCCGCTAGAAAGGGGTACCTTTTTCAGGCTTCAGGTATATAAAAGGTAAGGGATTTCGCGAGTTTAAGTATATGAAAGGGTATGGAAATCTGTCATTTGGCTATTTAAAAGGGCCTTTAATTAAAATATTTCGAACAGGCGCCATTTATGGCTGTATTATTTTAATTTATTAAGCGCCACATAAAAATGACAAGAAAACGTTCTTTTTTAATTCCACGCCATGTCTCTTAGGTATATGAAAGGGGTACCTTTTTTCAGTTAACGGTATACGAAAGGGATACAACATCTGTCAAAAATGATATACCGTATATAAAGGGTAAGGGGTTAGAACTTGGGGCGGAGCCTCCCCGTATAAAACATTTTTGAGTACCCCCCCCCCCCGGGGACATATGTGTGTTGAGTTTGTTGTTGGTTCTCGTCCTCGCTCCGAGGGTTTTCTCCGGTTTCTCCGGTTTTCCTCCCTCTGCAAAAATCAAGACTGCTAAATTCCAATTCGATCGGGAACAGTGCACGAAGAGGCACTCTGTGGAAGTGCCACTGCAATTTTTATTAATTAATTATTAATTCCCATTTATTATTAATTATTTTATTATTTGTTTATTTATTCATATGGACCCAAGTCCTTTACCGAATAGGTGAAATTTATTTCTGAAATAAACATTCTCATTAATTCTCACCAGAGCCTCAAGTTGAAAGAATCACAAGTTACCTCCCATCAAATTTCGTTCTAACCTCCCTTCCTCCTCCCCCTCCTACAGTTTTAGTATATAGGCCTCGGTCAACTGGGAAAGCTTCCCTGCGACGGGGGGACGGATTCGTCACAAAGACCAGTTCGGGCCGTAGACATTTTTGTTTATATGGTGACGTCATCAAAATTTGGTGCCTTGGTGCAATTGCATAGATCCTATGCTAGCTCCAATTTTTAGCCCTGCATTTTTGTCTATGGTTATTTTGTCCCTTGGGTCCCTCCCCGTAAAAAAAGAACGAAAAATCTGTAACGGCTCGGAGAATTCGACTTTTATTAAAACTAGATATGCCGCTCGACTTTGACACGAGAAGGGACTTACATTAAGACTTGACCGATATAAAACAACACAAAGACACTTCTACTTACGAAGAAAGAATTAAAATAAAGCGTGTTCAGTAGAGCTTTGTGGAGCAGTATTTTGTGGCACATTAATCATAAACGGCAACGTTTCCAACTAAACGGCGAACATACGAAAGAATTTTTCTTTTCAATTTGACAGTTATCCGGACGTTTTTTAAAAAACTCCCTGCTACTACTCCTTTATTAAAAACGTTTCGTATCACAAATTTAGCTTCAAAATCTTATTTTATACACTTTAGTTTTTGCTATCAACAAATTAAAATGTTTGAAACAAATGAGATGGATTGAACTTACTGTTATGGAGAAGTGATGTGAAGTTGCGTTTTCTCGAAAGCTTTTGGGATCTCTGTATTTGTCAGAAGCCAAAATCTCGCACCACAGTAATCCACTGTCTCCACTGAGAGACTGAACAGCCGCCATATTCACAGATACACAGGTCGGCGTTTGCATACATCGAAAGGCGCAATCGGCGAATTCACTGGCAAATACTAGACTTGAAGCTTTTACGGTGTTTAAGTAGTGGAAGGGATGTTTGACAAAATTGAGAAATCGTACAAAGTCGGAGCCATGACCAGAATGAAGCTTTTGTGCTTCTCCTTGTGAAACGGTGAAAATCACCCAACATGTTAAAATCCTCAAGTTAAATGCCATCGTTTGTGTCGAAACCGCAGCAAACTTCGTTAGATGAACTTTAAGATCTGAAAACAATCAACGTTTTACAATCTGAAAAACTTAAAAAAAAACGGAATACACTAATATTTCTTTTTATATTTCACCACTAAATTTTCTCCGATTCTGATTGGTTTAAATTGATCACAGAAAAACCCCGCTAAAACCACTGCATTTAGTAAGTTTCTCGTTTGGTTTTGTTTTGTTTGTTACATTTCGGCTTTCAGTTAATTAGGTCTTTTATCCTAAAGAGTAAAAAAATAATTCTAGATGCTCGTTTTTGAATAAGCGTGAAGAACATTTAGTGGTGAAATTCAAAAACGATAAATTGTTTTTGTCTCGGGGCGATAGCTGCCTGATAGTTACCCATTGGAAATTTAATGTTCTAAAAAATAACGTATCAGCCATCGAAGCTTCGCTTCTCGGGCTAATATTTGTTTTAAGAACATCAAATTGCATGCCGCAGGGCATCTATCAGCCGATAGTTCCTCGACAGAAACACTCTATTACAAGTTTAAAATAAGAACGTCGAATTTGGAGTTCTCGCTATGCCCGAACTTAACGATTTTTGTCTTTTTTTGTCACTTGAGGTTCGAACTATATTTGCATGCAAACAAAGTACAGGTATATTGAAACCATACCTAAATTTGCCGAATTGCATGTTTTAGAGTACAGTAAATGTACCAATTCTAAAACCTTGTTCATACGCGTTAAGGCTGGTTTTCACTAGCGTATAAACATAAGCATCTATAGACATAAGCATAAACATGAGCACAAGCATAAGAAACTTTAAATATAGCAGCAAATATTACGCTTAAAATGTAACTGTGCAAATTCGTTCAGTATTCAAGTCAAAATTATAAAAAAGTATTTCTTCTTTTGTTGAAGAACAGAAAAGTTCTCAGTACTTAATTAGTTCTTACTATGGACATCGATCTCTTCGTGTTCTCAAAAATTTTGGTCAATATAAACCCCACAAGCATTGTGCTTTATACCCTATCGTGTGTTAAATAAAGGTTTTTGTTGTTGTGTTGTTGTGTTGTTCTTAAGACGTAACGAGTAACTTCATTCAAAGTTTTTATACAATTATAAACCTCAATGCATTACCACGTTGCTAATTTACGTTCAGAATATTTAAAACTATGCTTACCGAACCACGCTAGAACCGGGTAATAAAAGTGGGAAAAAAATAAGAAATAAAATACTCATTGTAATCTGAATGCAATAGCACTTACAACAATGGAGTAGCTTTCCGGTTTACTGGATTATTCACTCAAGTCATTCGGATTCTGAGCCGGTATATTCACTAGGGGTTGTTCTACACTTGTTGGTTACTGGTTAATTGAACGGAAACGCAATGCAAATCGAAATCAAAATCGCCACAAAAAATACCGTTCCTGCATTATTTATTGTCCAACGACGAAAGGAGTTAAGGCATTTATCTTCTTTAATCTTACCCGGTTTACCAGATAAATATTGTCGTAGTACCGACCGACATGAGGCGTGATGAGATTATCAAGATTAAATTATTATCGCCGCATTTTAATATCTTTAATTGTTACCTAAATAAGTTATTTTTTATGCTCTGTTTCATGTACTTTAATCATAGTTTTCACACATAGTTACATAGCTATTCACGTCGCGCGGCCCGTTGGCGTCTGGGCCTCCTGCTCGTCCGGCACGGTCTCGGCCGGCCCCTCCTCGCTCTCTTGTGGACTGCACCTGTTCACATCCTGATTGCGTCATTCGCGTGTTTGTCACCATTTTTGTTTCCACCGTGCTCTCTCTGTCCTCTGCCTTTCGTCTGTCTGCTCGTCTGAAGCTGTATCTTAACAATAGATTTTATAATTTACACAAAAGCTTCATCATAGATTTTATATACATATATTTATTTATTTACTAGCATTATTATAAGGTATTTTTTGTTGTTGTGTCCCCTAGTTAGTATGGGTGTATGCCAGGCTACAAGGCTTTGACACTTTCTATTCTTCTGCTTTGAGCTGTCACCATGGAAGGATCTATGTAACGATATAGTATGCCAATTTTCTCCACAAAAAGCACAAAAGAGGTAATCATTAATTTTACCAACAATAAACAAGACTGTTATCAGGACTAAGGAAAATTAAATCTTCAACGTACAAAGGAGTGGGTGGGTGCCACTGAATGGCAAACGTGAAAAAAATAGCCATTTTCTCGTAATGCCGGCCGTTCGTAAGTAACTTGACAGACTCGTCTTGACATAGCTCTGTTGAAAACAAATAAAACTTGTATTTACTTGGATTGTTTGAAATTAGTCGGCTCTTCAGAGTCTGTAATAATATTATGCTAATAACTGTATGGATGTGAGAGGAGAGAACAGGAACAGATAGAGTGTTCACACATCCTCGGGACTCACTGGTCACGCACTGGGCTCCGGCGACGAGGTTGCTAGTGGAGGTGAGAGAGATGGAGATGAGGGCATCCTGCGCCCCCCCTTCGACACCAGGAGAGGAGGGGGCCAGACCACCTGGCGAGAACAGTCGAGAGGAGAGGCAGTGCGGATGGCGTACATGGGGTGGGCAGAGCTGCGCGCCAACAGGAAATGGAGGCATCTGTGGAGGCCTTGTGCCCGAGGCACTAAGAAGCTAGGTAACAGGCAATAACTGTATATTTAATTAGTATACATTTACGGGTAGGTTTCAGGTTCTGTTAGAAAGAAATTTACTTCCAAAATCCTTTCTGAGTTGTCGGTTTACATCCTTATAAATTTGAATTTATAGTTGAGTTTTCTTTAGCTTTGAATCTTTAAGAGTTTTACAGTTCTCTAATTTTAACATTTGTACTATTGTACATACTTTTATTGTCCCAGGGCCCCTACGGATACTAGCCTCGTTGTTGAATGTGCTACCTTGCTTACCGTATTTACTCGAATAAGCGCTGCCCCCGAATAAGGGCCGCAGTCCCGTGCGGCGTTTATTCGAGGAATTAAAACATCACTACAAAGCACTCTAAAACAAATTTGGACATTTTTTCCCATCAAAAACGATGCTTTGCAGTACAGAGTGATTGTTTTACCGCTCGCCCAAGTTTCTATCCAATATTTTTACAATACGGAGTCTGTAAATGTTGTGAAGGTATCCAACTTTTCCAGGACAGCTCGCCACTTTTCTCTTCAGCAAGGGATCGAATACTGACGATAAAAAGACTACTGTAAAAGATTAGACTCTTTGACATCCAAATTTTATAGTACAGGGCCGCCCACGAATAGCGCCGCCTTGATGCGGAAAAATTGAATAGGCGCTTCCTTGAGTAAATACGGTAAATGAAGTTTCTTTCTTACCTACTTTTTATTTACAGTTTTTCCTCAAGGAACCAGTCACGTACCCTGTCAATCATAAAATTAAAATTTTGTTTAATAAGAAAAGGCTACTTTTTTCACACTTGTACTGTTTTGTTTACATATTCCAACATTCGTTTTTTAGCGTTAAAGGCTGCTGTTTTTCGTTGGCTACCGTGTCAGAAAAGCGCTCGCAAATCACAAAGAGCGTTACGTTTGTGCGTTGCGTGACCAGTCGTTCTGTTTTGGCCGAGGTGGGCTACGCACCAGTCTTTCAGTTCTGTCAGGGCAATATGGCAGAAGTTGACTGTTTTTCACTCTAAACGTTTTGTTTCTCTTCGCTCCAAAGTCGCATTCAACATGGCTTCTATTGTTCGAAGTACTGTTCGTCCGATTTGTCGGTTTCTTGATCGAAGATTCCTTGTTCCTGCGTGTTGTAATGTTCGATGGAGCTCTGCACAATCCCAGGTAACTTGAACTCTTTCATATGCGGACCTCGAAGCTCGGTAAATAGAAGCTTATAGTGGTGTTTTCTACAGCATAAGTTCTGATTTGAATTAAATCTTTAATTATTATCATAGTAGCACGTTCGTGATTTTGCTAAGGATCTGCAAGATCTTGGGTGATTTTCGGGACAAGACGAAACTAGGAATTTATGAAATTCGATCTCCAAGTCGCCTGCACAAAGAGACGTCATTCCAAAATTGGAGTACAGTTAAGCGATGGGTCGTTGCAGAAACATTTAGGAAAACATTTGGTTATGGTTTCTACTATAATTTTATCATGCGGTAGATGGGAAGGGGCATTACAAATTGTTTATGAAGTTATTCTCAGCATAGCTGATTCAAGGTGCATCTAACCTGCGATCAGGCGTTATTTTTCTCGCGGCGGAGGGGTCAACGGAAAAATGAACGCCTGACACAATTACTTGTCGAGTCGTCTGTAAAAAGTCCAGAATCTGGACTTTTTTCTGATTGGTCAGGAAACAAAAGGTAACATTTGAACTCTATCCTGATTGGCTAATTTCCGGTCCAAAAATATCGCGCGTAGATGATTGTTATCATGGCGGGTGTTGAGCGGAATGAAGCGAGTTCTTCTAGCTTTTAGAAAATCTCTCAAGGGGTTTGTTCACAAAACATTTAAAGACGAACAAAGGGAGTGTATTCGACGAATAGTTTGTGAAAAAAAAGATGTTTTGGCGGTGCTTCCGACGGGATTCGGCAAGAGCGTGATCTACCACCAATGGTGTCGAAAGTATTACGTACATCACACCACCAAAGACGCCAGACCGACGATCGTGCCAGTGACGAAAACTACGACCTTGAAATGTCTGACCTGAGCCTTACACAAAATCAGCCTTTGCAGAAAACAAATTTTAAAAACCATCCAAACAGCTCGTTCAAAAAGGGTAATTCAAACACATGGTTGTGAGAGTAAATATATAATTTGAAGGCGCTAATCACACTTATCTGATGGCATTGCCGACATTCTCGACGACGTTGACAGATATTCTAATTAGGGGGCGACAGACGACTTGACAAGTAATTGTATCAGGCTTTCCTTTTTTCGCCTTCCCTCCGCCGCGAAAAAAGAAAGCCTGATCGCAGGTTAAGGTGCATCAGATGCAATAACATTGGGCCATTCCAGTTAATATCTGCACCCCCCCCCCCTCTCCTATTGAGGGACTGGGAAATCTGAGGGGGAATTTATGGCGGCGTATTTGTCACTATTCGTGACTATTTGTGAATATTCGTGACTATTCGCGACTTTTCAACACTATTCATGACTATTCGCACTATTCGTACTATTCGCTATTCGCGACTATTTCCTATTCGCTATTTGGGTTTTCCAGACACCCTATGTCAGTTCTGAGAATTTTGAGGAACATCATGACACAGATCCACATCACATGACATGTAACATTTTGCTAAATAACCTCTGTCAGTTTAAATATGAGTATTCTCTCATTTTTACTCAAGGTTTGCGGAGTGGGATCTAGCATACGATGTTCACAAGTGCATACAAAAACTACATAATTTTTGAACAAAAGATGGCTTTTTGTGTGTACTTGCCCTCACACTGTCCCCCCCCCCCCCCCACACCAGCCCAAAATACGACTTGTAATGTATCACCTAAGTCCCTGAAATTTTAATTTACCTGTTAATACATTGTGATCACATGTATTGATTTTACTGTTTAAACCCTGTAGGTTGCCTATTCGCCACTCAATGAAGACATAAAAAAAGCTTTTGAAAGCATAGTTGGAGAAACAAATGTGTCATCTGCAATGGCTGTGAGAGAACAGCATGGAAAAGATGAATCGCATCACAAATGTCATGCAGCTGATCTTGTTGTGTGGCCCAATGACAGAGAGCAAGTCTGCCAGGTGGCAAAACTCTGCAATGATCACTGTATCCCACTGATCCCATTTGGATCTGGAACAGGTCTGGAAGGAGGCGTGGTAGCCAAAAAGGTACATGTACTTAATGTATATTTTCATATTTGATGTAATTTTAGACACAATTTTTTTTCTTGTGTTTAAGGTGGCTCGACCCAGTTTTTTTCTAGCGATACCTAACAACTTTGAAACCCTCATACTTAAAGGGATTGATGTCAATGACAAAACTACTACATCACATGCATTACACATAGACTGAACTTCAATATGATATAAATTTTTTGGCGATCAGAATGAATATCACGTGACAATGACGTCACACAGGGTTTTGCTCTGAATCGATTTTTAGGTGGTATTACCGCATTTTCTCTCGAGATCCTCCACTCTACGTATTCCTTGGGTGTTTGCCTTCATCTCAGTGGAGTTTCATCGAAATCTACAAGAGGAATTTTGAAATATCTTGAAATTTCTGTTTAGATGGTATAATTTATGCGTAAAATAAAGTCAAGACTTCATATAAAGAAATTTGCTTCTTTTTTATGTTTAATGAGAGGATTTAGCCCCATTCCTTTAAGAAATGTCCCATATAGTACATCCAAACCTTTAGAAGAAAGTAGACTTGCGCGATTTTAAAATATATGAAAATATCTTAATCGGAGTAGAGCTCAATGTTTACATGTAGCTCTATTTACCATTTTTACGGCTACTTTTGCAAAAAAGCGATTATTTCAAAAACCCGTCGATGAAATTTTTCCAAATTTTTTCAGGGTGACAAATAATCAGTACACCACACAATCCCTAAATTTCATGCTCATTGAAAATATCTAAGGTTGTCTAAACTAAAAGCAAAATTGAGTAAACATTGAAGCAATGTCGAAGTTTTGAATATTTTTGTGCTCTGGGATTTCCTATTGTTTCGATTTAAACACAACATCGAATTCCTGTGCACCACGCGTGTAATGACTACGCTTGGCTACCCTCCGAAAGCTTTCCGAAATAGTTCGGAATATGGTAATATTCTCATCGAGTTCAAGTAAACAATAATGGATGAATGAATACATTTCCAACTGAAGAAAGCAGTCACACAACACCAAACTCAAAGCCGGTTAACTTTTATCTCAGCCAAGACGTCGACCCAACAAGAAAAGCTAATGCGTGACTTTTTCTTTTCCATTGTTCCATATTTCGGAAAGATTTCGGAAAGCTTTCGGAAGGTAGCCAAGCGAAGTCATTTCACGCGTGTTGCACAGGAATTCGATGTTGTGCTTAACTCGAAACAAAAGGTAATCCCAGAGCACAAAATTATCTCAAACTTCGACATCGCTTCAATGTTTACTCAATTTTGCGTTTAGTTTAGACAACCTTAGAAATTTTCAATGAGCATGAAATTTAGGGATTGTGTGGTGTACTGATTAATTTTCATCCTGAAAAATTTTGGAAAAATTTCATCGACGGGTTTTTGAAATAATCGCTTTTTTGCAAAAGTAGCCGTAAAAATGGTAAATAGAGCTAAACATTGAGCTCTTCTCCGATTAAGATATTTTCATTTTTTTCGAAATCGCGCAAGTCTACTTTCTTCCAAAGGTTTGGATGTACTATATGGGACATTTCTAAAAGGAATGGGGGCTAAATCCTCTCATTAAACATAAAAAAGAAGCAAATTTCTTTATATGAAGTCTTGACTTTATTTTACGCATAAATTATACCATCTAAAAAGAAATTCCAAGATATTTCAAAATTCCTCTTGTAGATTTCGATGAAACTCCACTGAGATGAAGGCAAACACCCAAGGTATACGTAGCGTGAAGGATCTCGAGAGAAAATGCGGTTACCGCCTAGAATTCGATTCAGAGTAAAACCCTGTGTGACGTCATTGCCACGTGATGTTCATTCTGATCGCCAAAAAATTTATATCATATTGCAGTTCAGTCTATGTGTAATGCATGTCATATAGTAAATTTGTCATTGACATTAATCCCTTTAAGTATGAGGGTTTCTAAGTTGATAGGTATCGCTAGAAAAAAACTGGGTCGAGCCACCTTAAGACAAGGGAAGATCAGGGTGGGGAATTTCCCTTCTGAAAATTGCCAAGCCAGATGGCAAAACGGGCTCAAGGGAGCACATTCTCTCCCTCTCCCCCCTATAATTTTACCCTGGGTACAATAATAATTTATTTGGTATTTTTCTTTGTAAGGATGTATGGATATATATGATAATGAGTTAAATAAAGCAAACTAAGGAAAATGCCAGTTTGTATTAAGGGTGAAATCAAGCCACAATGGACCTAAGGGAGCCATTTATTTCATGGAAATCTCTCTGATTCACAATGAAACAACAATGAACATCAAATTTGCCCTCTTATACCAAATTAATAACATGATAATAGCGAAACAGCAAGGTTTTTAAATACCCTAAGATGGCCATGTTCTTTCATCTTATATAAGAAGCACTTGCAACGTTTTTTTTAAGGTCTTAATTATTTTGTTTTCCTTTAGAAACAAATCAGCTTGTAATAATGTGGGAAAATTAAAGTTAATTGTAGGCTCTTTATGTTTTGTCTAGGGTGGTGTTAGTGTGGACATGACAAAAATGAATGAGATACTTGAGGTTAATGCAGAGGATTTTGATGTGACAGTACAAGCAGGTGTTACTAGAAACCAGCTGAATAACTACGTGAGAGACACAGGACTGTGGTTCCCTGTCGGTATGAACATTACCATAACAACAATACCTTTTAATGAGTTGGTGTTTATTATGGATGGCAGTCATCTTAAAAAAATAGCTCATCCATCTCAACCTTGTACCTATAGGCGAGTGGTTTCACTGCAAAGTTTTGGACATTTTATGGCGTCATTTCTATGGTCTATAAGAGTGTAGACCATGGAAAAATGTGGTCGATTTGTTTTATACCATAACAACTCGAACAAGTTTTTATCAAAAGCGATGAGTGACCGTGAAGAAACTTTTCTGGTGGGACGTAAAGATTCCGGCCCGACGCGTAAAACGACAGTGATACAAAAGAAGATGAACAAGAATTCAAAGAATAACAATTTTAATTAACTTTTCCTCTCTCGTTGAGTGTGTGCCTATTGCTTGAAGCGAGCAAGATTATTTTTCTTTCTGAAGATCTTGTTAGCGCTCGTTCACTGAACATCGCAGTCCGCTGCCAGTTCGCTAGAACCGTTCTTCTCAGTTAGACCAAAAATTCAAAAGCCTGGTTAATTTTCTTTCGACAGATCACCTGAGTAGAAGTCCAATCCTGAATTCCGAAAACAAATATGCACTTGATTCAAACAAAACACAATGAAATTCGCTTTCATTCATGGAGACCAAACTTACACATCTTTTAACCCCTGCGTGTGCGTGGCGTGATCTGACGTCACTTTCATGGTCTATACTCTCATCGACCATAATTTTTGACCAATCAGCGTGCGAGAATTCTCTCGGTTATGGTATAAAAAATTATAAACATGTACAGTAGTGCCTTGTATAACATATTTTCCTATAAAAGCTAACATTTTTAATAAATTTTAAAAAAATGAGAACCTGTTTCCAAATTTGAGGCTAAATAGGTTTTTATAAAAAGGGGGTCTAATTTGGAAATTTTAGCCAAGCAGGTTCTTAAATTTTAGGTTCTTACTTGCCAGTTTTTACTTTACTAAAAGAAAAACCTACGATTTTGTCTGAGCGATTTTGTGTTCATGTCTGACTTCCAAGCCGGACAATTTAATTCAATCTCTCTTAGTTCCTTGCCCCCTGGTGGGGGATAGGGCCGGACATCAATGTTCGCCATCTGTCCCTATTCTTGGCCACAGCTGCTGCTGCAGCCCACGATGTTAGTCCCAGCTCAGCGCGTTCCTTCTCCACCGTTCTCCGCCATGTTTCCCTTGGCCGTCCTCTGCTTCTTTTCCCGCTTGGTGCCCAGGATAATGCCACGTGTGGGTTTCGGTTTGGTGCCATACGCAGAACATGACCTATCCACTTCCATCGCCTTCGTCGTACTTGTGAACTGATCTTTTCGATTCCTGCTCTTCTCCGAATTTCATCATTAGACACGCGCATGGGCCAATGGACTTTCAAGATTCTCCTTAGGCATTTGTGAAGAAAGGTGTCAAGCCTTTTTTCGTCCGCTTTTGTCATTCTCCAAGTCTCACATCCATATAACAGGACAGAAATGATGTTTGACTTGAAGATCCTCATCTTAGTTTCTCGGCGGAATTCACCTGTTCTCCACACCTTTGAAAGTCAATGAAAAACACTTCTAGCTTTACCTAACCTACTCCGAATGTCCTGTTCGGCACCACCCAAGTTGTTAACAGTGGCCCCTAGATAGACAAAGCTGTCTGTATCCTCTACATCAGTGCCGTTTATCTTCATAGGATCTTGTCTTCTTGCATTGAGTCTGAGCACCTTCGTTTTATCGATGTTTATCTTCAAACCCGTACCTTCACTGTTGCTCCCCAGTCTTTCTAACTTCGTTTGTGCTTGCACCCATGTGCTGGAAATGAGCGCAATGTCATCGGCATAGTCTAAGTCTTCAAGCTGTCTCATCATCTTCCATCGAATCCCCGTATTACCTTGCTCTGTAGTCCTACACATAATCCAGTCTATTACCAACAGGAAGAGAAACCCTGACATTACACAACCTTGTTTTACACCTGCTTTCACGTTAAACCAATCCGATTTGCCTGCTCCATCGATCACTGCACACTTGGTGTTGCTGTAAAACAGTTTGACCATTCTAATGAACTTTGATGGTATTCCATAAGACTGCATTATCCTCCACAGTGTTTCGCGGTGGACACTATCAAATGCTTTCTCATAATCTACAAAACAGGTATACAGACTTGCATTCCATTCCAGCGATTGTTCGATGACATTTCGAAGCACAAAGATGTGTTCAGTCGTGCTTCGTCCCCTTCTGAAACCTGCCTGTTCTTCCCTTAACATCCCATCCACTGCATCGTGCAGTCTAGTAATAATTACTCTTCCAATAACTTTCGCTGGTACAGATAACAACGTTATTCCACGCCAGTTACCACAGTCAGTAAGATTCCCCTTTTTGGGAAGCTTAACGATCAGACCACAATTCCAGTCCTCCGGGATTTCCTCTGTCTCCCACACCGTGCGAAATAGGTCTTCTAGCACTTCTCTATGTCAACCTTCAATAGCTCTGCTGTGATTGAATCCATTCCAGCTGCTTTGCCATTCTTCATATTCTTCAGAGCCTGCTTTATTTCCTGTCGGGTGATACATTCGTCGCTGACATCTATTTCGTTTGGCTGTCTATCATCAACAACTGCGGGGGCCACTGGATCAGGCCGGTTCAGGACACTGTCGAAATGTTCTTGCCACCTATGTCTGATCTCCTCTTCTGTTGTTAATAGCTTTCCATCCTGGTCTTTCACCATGTTCATTCTTCGTGGACGGTCGTTGCATAACGTCTTCGTTACCTCATACACCTCTTTGAGGTTGCCATACCTTGCAGCCTCCTCGGCTTCCCTTGCAAGCGCATTTGCCCATTCCCTCTTGTCCGCTCTCAAACTTCTCTTTACTTCCTTGTTCTTGTCATTGTATTCTATTCTCCTTCTATCTCTTATCCTTTCTGATCTTGTCTCCTCCATCTTCTTCTTCAATTTCTTTCTTTCGTCAATTTTTCTCCAACTTGTTGCACTTATCCAAGTTTTGCTCTTCCTCTTCCTTTGTCTATGACCAAGAACTGATTTTGCTGTTTCGCTGTAGGCCTTCTTGATGTTCGACCATTTCTCCTCGACGCTTTCAGCATTCTGGGTGTGATCTTCTCCTGTTTCATCTGACTCAGTTCCTGCCAAGCAGCTAAATCTGTTCTTAAGCTCTAAGACAAACCTTTGTTTAATCTCAGGCACCTTTAACTTGCTCAGCTCATATTTCCGTGCAGTCAGTTCGCCTTGCTTTCTAACCACCCCACTTAGCTTTAATCGAATATTTCCAACAACCAAGTTGTGATCACTTCCTACATCGGCTCCTCTGAAAGCCCTGACGTCCTGTACCGATCTCTTAAATATTCCATTAACAGCTATATGGTCGATTTGATTCCTTGTTCTTCCATCTGGAGAGGTCCAAGTGTACTTATGGATGTCTTTGTGGGGGAACATGGTCGTTGTGATGGCCATGTTGTTGGCCGCACAAAACTCTACGAACCTCTCACCATTATCAGATCTGTCGCTTCCTAAACCGTGCTTACCAACCACTCCGTTTTCGCCCTCCAACTGGTGTCCTAACTTTGCATTCCAGTCGCCCATAGTAATTATGATGTCATGTCGAGGTGTTCTGTCATACACCTGTTGCAGTAGATCATAGAACCCGTCTTTTTCATCGGTGTCAGCGTCATTGGTCGGTGCATAGACTTGAATAATAGTTGTTTTTATGTGCTTGGAGTTGAACCTGGCTGTTATTATTCTATCGCTCACAGGGTTCCAGCTCTCCAAGGCCCTAGATGCCTCCTTGCTCATCATAATGGCCACACCGCTTTGGTGTTGGTTGTCGTTTCTGCCGGCGAATATTATATTCTCTCCTGTTTGTGTCCTAACCTGCCCAGACCCTGTCCATCGACACTCACTGATCCCTAGGATCTCCACCTTGTACTTTGCCATCTCTCTGCAAACCTGAGCAGTCTTTCCGGTGCTGTACATAGTACGCACGTTCCAACATCCCACTCTCACTGTCTTCTTAGGGTGAGTCAACGCCCTTATCCGCATGCAAGTTTCCTTTCGGCTTTCACCTGCATTCCTCATACTGCTGTCCATCAGGATGATGGAGTCGTCTCCCGTAAGACAGCAGGCCGCTGAACTCGCTCCTTGGTAGTTATGGGTACATAAATTTCCGGTTTCCGTAATCAGCTTGGTTTTACGGGATGGGGTGATTGGCCCCATGCCCAACCCCCAACCTGGAGGACCAGGGATTTTCTGTCGGGGTGTCCTTCCCTTAGCCACGGGTACCAGATATTTAAAGGCGCTGGAAGCTCGCCTTTCGCCATTGTCACTCAGCTACATCGTATTACCAGGGTCACCAAACGTGGAGGTGTGACATATGACTTGCTGGCAGAGCCTTTTTGAGACGGTAGGCATTTCTCGGCACTTACGAGAGCTACCTAGTGGCAACAGTAGCTCTCACCGGGACCTTTTACCAGCCTTTGACCCCAAAGTGCCTTGTATAACATATTTTCCTATAAAAGCTAACATTTTTAATAAATTTTAAAAAAATGAGAACCTGTTTCCAAATTTGAGGCTAAATAGGTTTTTATAAAAAGGGGGTCTAATTTGGAAATTTTAGCCAAGCAGGTTCTTAAATTTTAGGTTCTTACTTGCCAGTTTTTACTTTACTAAAAGAAAAACCTACGATTTTGTCTGAGCGATTTTGTGTTCATGTCTGACTTCCAAGCCGGACAATTTAATTCAATACTGAGTTCTTTACTCCAGTTTCCAAGTAACTCGGAGTATGGATGGCCAATGATTTGTCGCAGGTCTGATTATGCCCCCAATATTTGCTTGTGATTTCAGATCAACAATCACTTGTTAATTAATTATAAAATTTATGTTTTAGATCCAGGAGCAGATGCCAGTTTGGGTGGTATGGCATCTACAAGTGCATCTGGGACAAATGCAGTCAGGTATACAATATTTTTGGCAATCATTACAGAACTACATGTACTATGAAAATCACCGAACTGTGGAATAGGTCCAAGGTTTTTTGGTTGCTACCCCGCCCACTTTCTTAACAGCCCCGCCTACTTTCGTCTGTGAATTCCAACCGTCACCTTGTATCATAAAGTTCACAACTCACTGATTACATCATGATCGTCGTTAAATAAGCATCATTAATTTAAATCTTTCAAATTGGCGCTGTTGGTTTGTTTGTTTGACAGGTATGGAACAATGAGAGAGAATGTTATGAATCTAGAAGTTGTTCTAGCAGATGGACGGGTGATCAATACTGCTGGGGAAGGACGTCGGACAAGGTACTGTCATTATAACATGAAATCATTTACTGTTATACATACAAAGGGCTGCCACAACCTTATTTGCACTCTGTTGGCAATTCCTGACTGATTAGAGTGTGACATCTTTTAGATGCATTGCAAATTAATAGAATTAACAGAAATCATATTTTAACATTTAACCTATTCGTTTTTGCAGAAAGACATCAGCAGGTTATAACCTGACAAACCTGTTTGTTGGGTCTGAAGGCACCTTGGGAATTATTACAAAAGTGACCCTGAGGTTGTATGGGATACCAGAATCGGTATGATTAAAGATATAACATGCAATTTAATTTTACTTTTATTTTTGACCTGTATCTTTTACGAAGCCTTGTGTTGGATTGTTTTTGTTTCTAGTTTAGTGAACTCAAAGTGTAATAGAAAACAATATAATGGTATTGTTATAAAGGAAACAGTTTTCTCATTTATTATTATTATTATTTATTATTATTATTCAGAAAGCGATTTAATTAATATTTATTTATTAATCGTATTAAACTACAGACAGCATCTGGAGTTTCCTCATTTCCTGACGTGAAGTCAGCTGTTGATGCTGTTGTAGAAATTCTACAGAGTGGTATTCCTATGGCTCGTATTGGTAGGTTAAAAAAAATATAATTAATTAAATGAACGAACAAACAAACAAACGAACGGACCACGAACGGATGAAGGAAAGAACAAACAAATGAAGAAAAGAACGAACGAACGAACGAACGAATGAACGAACGAACGAACGAACGAACGAACGAACGAACGAACGAAGGAACGAATGAACAAACGAACAAAAGAACGAATAAAAGAAAAGCACGAGTGAAGGAATGAATGAAGGAACGAATGATTGAACGACCAGATGAACAAACGAAATAACGAACAAATGAACCAATGAACAAACCAACAAAAGATCCAAAAAAGGAATGAAAACTTCAACCTTCTTGGGTCATGTTATTAAAACAAGTACAGCGCTACATTAAAAATTCTTTGGTTAAGGGTGCTAATACAAAATTCTGTTGTTGTCCTGAAGAGTTTCTGGATGATGTGCAGATTGATGCTTGTAACAAGTTTTCAGGGTTGAATTACCCTGTAACCCCTACCCTGTTCTTGGAGTTCCAAGGATCAGAAAATGGAGTCAAAGAACAAGCTTCTGTTGCAGGTAACAGTAACATACTTCTTGCTTATAATTAAATAAAACTAATCATTACTTTCTTATTACGGATATTGCTATTACTATAAGTAAGATATAAAGACTGCTTTGAGCCTAGTGTCCATGACAGGCCTACATGAGCTTTTCCCAGTTTTCATAGCATGAAGCAGCTAGTTAAGAGTATCCCCCCCCCTGCAGTGGGAAGCTAGTCCATTGCAGGGTTACCCACAGCCAGCATTTATACACCTGGGTGGAGAGTCAGGCACTTTCCCAAGAATACATTCAACACAGTTACCCCCCCCCCTCCCCTAGGCTCAAACCCAGTCCGCTTAATCTAGAATCCTGCGCACTAACCATTAGGCCACTTCATCTCCCACAAGATTAAGTATACAAAAAATCCATTGTGCAAACGTAATTTAAGAGCACTTGAATGGAAGCAGGCGAGAGAGCTTATTTCCAACACTGTAATTCTCTACATATGTGCAAAATTGCCGATAATGTTTGCTTTCTCTGTTTTTTAGGGGACATCATTGAAAGCAATGGTGGCTCAGAATTCCAGTGGGCCACTGAACTGGAAGAAAGAAACAAGTTATGGAAAGCTAGACATAATGCGTGGTATGCTGACATGGCTCTTAGACCTGGATGCAGGGTAATACATGCACATTATTGTATTGTGTAATACCATTACAGTCCGACCTCTATTAAGCGGCCACCCTCCATTAAGCGGCCACTTTCCAAAGTCCTGATTTATTTGTCACTAAACTGCTGTATTTGATACCCCTATTCAACGGCCACCTCTATTAAGCGGCCGCGGCCACCTTTTTGCTGTCGCAAGTGTGGTTTTTTACCTCCATTAAGCGGCCAGCAAATTATCTTTCCAAGTGAAATGGTTATAGATGATATATATCGTCCATGAAATATCTTGAGCTTAATTTTTTCACATACTAGCTGTTGATGCAAAAAAGGCTTAAGAAACTTGTCAACGATGTTTTGCAAATTTTGCTGTATATTATCAACCCGAAGAAATACTGTACATTTCAACTACGTGCCCTCTGTGTCAGAGCTATGGGCTGGAAATGCACTTGATGTTTTGTTACAATGAATTTTGGATTTATCTTCATATATGTTCACTTTTTAAAAGCATGTTGCTATATAGAGTCAATAAAACCATGTTTACTGCCATTCCTAACCAATGTACATTGTACCTCTATTAAGCGGCCAACCTCTATTAAACGGCCACTGTAATAAACTCGAGCAAGAACACAACCACACAAGGAAGAAGTTCACTGAACTGTAATTAAGCCGTAAAACTCGCCTAGACGCTACAACATGAACGAATTCACAACGTTCGCTCGCTGACTCTGGCACGTGGTCTATCTAATTACACTTCATGTAAAACACATCGTCCTGTCCGGTATTGTAATCCCTTACATCACTTTTCGAAGTCCCGAGGGTGGCCGCTTAATAGAGGTGGGACTGTATTTTGTACTTTACTTTTTTTTTATTTTTTTTTGGGGGGGGGGGGGGGGTGATGGGGGTGGGGGGCACAGTGGAATAGTTTTTTAAGTATCGTAATTTTGATGACTGGGATCAAACCACTTACGTACTTGTTTTGTACGCAATCATGAGGAGAATCATGAGTCAGACAATTTGTTTGTTTAACCTGGAAATGATACTGGCAGCCTGCAAGGGACTGGCATCAAATAAAGAAGGAGTAGAATTTGTCCTAGTTAGATGCCTTTTTCTACACGAACTGGCAATAAAGGAGCGTAATAAATGTGTGAAGTCATTTTTCACAATGTTCAAAAGCTACATGTCTGACATGTACCTTCAAAGCAAAGAGAATTTACTACTGGGGTAAAGAAAATAAAGTAATTAAAAGTAAATTACCTTCATTTAGACATGGTTGGGATTAAAGCTATAAACTTGTGGGGCCATGTATTCACAATGGCATTGGAATTTGGAAGTGTTGGTTTTTACTGAGGAAGGAAAACCCGAGAACCCCGGGAGAAAAACCCTCAGAGCAAGGACAAGAACCAAAAACAAACTCAACCCACATATGACGCCGGGTCTGGGAATCGAACCTGGGCTACATTGGTGGGAGACAAGCGCCGTCACCACTGCGCCATCCCTGCGCAATCCATTCGCCATCCTGTTCCCTGCGCATAACATAACAAAAACACACCAAAAGGTAACAATAAACCATTGATTACCAAAAAAGAACAAGAATGGACCGGAATGACATAGATTAAGACCGATTGCGATTGACGAATATCTCAAAATGCGCCATCCATGACTTGGTTCCTTTTAGTGCGGCCAGGTACTGATTGGCTAGTGCGAGACTTATTACTTCCATTTACTTTTGCTGTTTATCGGTGCACAGTTTTACACTGTCACCTTGTCCTAAATCCTTTTTTTTTTCTTTGTAATTTTCTTAGGGAGTGTCAACAGATGTCTGTGTACCAATCTCAAGACTCTCTGAAATAATTGTTGAAACCAAGGAGGACATTATAGCATCCAACTTAGTTGGTGAGTACATGAACTATTGGCAGCTAGGTATTGGCAGTAGACGGTTAGGGCACCAGTAGGCATTCACCTTTCACTTCATTTGATGGATCTAAGCGATTACCCGCTTTGAATGATACAGAATGCAGACTACTAAAAAATGCCACCTAGCTTACCAGAACTGACGGTGCAGCAATATACAAACAAAATGTTGGCAGAACTCCAAACCCCCTACACTTCTTCCTCCCTATCACCATTCCAAAAATGAACTCTACTCTTGCCTTTCCTAGGTATTACTCTTTGTGAGTTATTTCTCACTCTCACTCACTCACTCACTCTTCAGTGGCACAGAGAGCCTCTACAAGGCCCCGCCAAGCTGCTTTCTCCTGGGCTGATCTTACGGCGCTCTCCCACCCAATGCCAACATTTGTCATCTCTTCCCGTAATGCCCTCCTCCATGTTGTTCTTGGTCACCTCTTTCCCTTTGTCCCTCTGGAGTCCATCTCAGTTCTTGCATACGCTGTTGAATTTAACTATTTCTAGCTAATAGTTAATATTGCACTCATTCCTTATTTCCAGCCCCTATTGTTGGGCACGTGGGTGATGGGAACTTCCATTGTTTTATTCCTATAAAACCGGATGATAAGGAGGAACTCCGCAATGCAAAGGAATTCACCCTCCGATTGGGAAGGTAAGAATACTGATCGGTTAATTGCCTTCCTTGTCTTTTTGGTTTAGCCCCAATTTCCGGGCATGTAGGAGATGGAAATTTTCACTGCGTTCTTCCTCTTGATTTGGAATGTGAAGAGGAATTAAGAAAAGCAAAAGAATTTGTAGACAGACTATGCAGGTATGTCAGTTCCCTTTACAGTTCTCAAATCATTAATAACCGTGACGGAGGTTTGGAAATCTGATCTTAATTAGTATTAATTAATTTTTACGATTTTATTTCTCCTTTACTCCTTAATTTTGGTTTCGATTGAGAAGATATATCAAGATATGTCACTTCCTGTAGGCGGACATCTCTTGTAAGCGGACAGACGCTTAGTCATTGTCCCAGCCACGCAAGAGAGTGTTTCATCACATTGGCAAAATACTGCGCTGTGCGTCGTATTTTCAACTCTATTCTCTAAGTTTGAAAATGTGATAAAACACTCTCTCCCCTGTTTAAAACCACTGCTAACGGACACTTTTCATTACTCCACACCTCCCGTTTGAGGACATTTTTCTCGGTCGCAAAGTGTCCGCTTACCGAGTTCCACTGCAATTTCTATACAAACTGTGCTATTTCTAGACAAACTGTCGTGTTGGCAAACAAGAGACTTAACATAGTTATACCGCATGGGAGTTGTTCTTCACTTTTGGCAATTTAACCAGCGGAATTTTCGGGCATTTATCCTTCCTTAATGCAACAACTTTAATAACTGAGCTGCTCTAACGAAGGATTAACACTGGAAAGGTCCACTTTTTAAATCAATAAAATCACCTTTTGAACGCAAACCTAATAATGTCGAAAAGATTTTTATTATTATTTTTTTTTTACTCCATGTAATGGCCTTGTTTTGCGCTGGAGCTACAGGTCCATTTATAGGGACGTTATTTGTAAGGGACAGCAATACAGGACCTAATACAAGTCGAACTACCATGCATGGTCACTTCCTGTAGGCGGACACCTCTTGTAAGCGGACAGACGCTTAGTCATTGTCCCAGTCACATACAAACACTACATTTTTAGCCGTCCAGCCTTCCATAAGCGGACACCTCTCCTTAGTGGGAGATTTGAGTCAAATAAGTCACTGAATCATGATTTAAGGGTCTATAAATCAAAACAGATCTGCCCATACTAAATAATAAAAGCTAACCGCAAGCAAACCAGAGTATACCTGACCCCAAGCAACCCGGAGTGTAAGAAGCCGCAAGGAAATTGGAGTAGAACTAACCGCAACCAAAGTGGAATGCTTCTAAGCTAATTTGTGTACAGGCAAACTGTGGTTCAACAGATAAAAACCTGCTCTGTGTAAAAATCACTTTGACTCATGACTCATTACTAATACTCATTTGACTCATAAAACTGGGGACCTCCCTTAGTGGACTTCTCCCCCCCCCCTCCCCCCGCCTCCCCGCAAAGTGTCCGCTGATTCTATAATGACGTACAGTGTGCAAACTGGCCTTTCAATATTTTCTTTTATCCCAGACGTGCTTTAGCCATGGGCGGTACCTGTACCGGAGAGCATGGTATTGGGTGTGGCAAGCAAGCCCTGCTACCTGAAGAAATCGGCCCAACTGGGGTACAAGTCATGAAAGATGTCAAAACCTTGTTGGACCCTAACTGGATTATGAATCCTGGAAAAGTATTTCTGTAAAAAAGGGACAACTTTGTTATAAGAAGCAAGCCCTTAGCCCGGTTGTTCAAAGCTACTAAAGCTAACCCAGGATAGCCGTCAACCCGAGTTAAGCTCATCACGTTATCATTAACGATTTCTCCTTTATAGTCTGTTCTTGTAGGCTCGATTTTCAGCCGCTATTTGGGAAAAGAGCGCGCGCGACGGAAATCGAACCTACTGGGCCGGGTTGTTCGAAAGGCGATTAACGCTAACCCAGGATTAAAAGATGATTGAGCTTTTAATTTCTCTTGTTTTAAAGGGTTTTCCATAGCTAATGTTTTGTGAAGTTCTAGATTGGTACACGTCAAAATTGGGTAACAGAAAATATAAGCAGAAAACCTTAACGAAATGTTATAAAATTGAAACCAAATTTCACGTTTATCTTGGATTAGCTTAACCGTGCTTTGAACAACCGGGCCCTGTTCTTGTTTCCTTTTCTTAACCGGAGATTTCGCAGATTTGTGGTCTAAACTGTTCTGAAATTAGTGGTAGGTTATCTTTGAACATATTTAACCTTAACTTGCAGATAGAAATTAATATAAATATCGATTTTTCGAAGACGCGCGGAAACAACTTAAAAACGTTTGCCTAACTTTTTCAAATTGCAATCCGTTTCCATCCGAGCCATCCGCAGCCAAAGATGCTCATAAACAGTTCCAGTGCTTTAATATAGCTATTTTTAATAAAAATGGACAATTATTTTTAGGTTTCCTACGACACAAATATAAATTTTGGCGGTTCAAAAATCTGGTAAAATTCTTGACATAGTCCCTTTAGCAGTAAAAATAGTGTACAGTGCATAAACAAAAGATTTTGAACTTTTGTCAACTTTTAATCCTAGACTGGAGTAACAACTGGGGCCTGTTACTATACTTTACTGTCCTTGCTATATACTTTTGAAATTTAAGCCGACCCACACTACTACTATCTATCTATCTATCAAAGTGGAATATTGTGATCTGGATGTTGAGCTGGCCACAGGAAGCAAAAAACATGCGAAGACTTTTAAATATAAAACATAAAATAACTTTTTTTAAGATGTATACTTTTAAAATAGGGTATGTCCTTGATCTGATCTGGGGAAAAAGCAAAACGGAAGTATAGTGCTATGAAATGAGATTTTTATGGGATCGTTAAGCCTCTATAATAACAGGAAGTAATACCGTAATTATCTTTTGTTCTTTAGATGATTAACAACCATGTAAGCCTGTATATAGTATTGGAACACTGTATTTCATGTCGTTTTACTTTAGATAAGGTAGAAGAAATTATCGCGTAAAGTATTAGTAAATGACTAGCGTAAAATATCGAAAATAAGCTTATTTTATATACGGGTTGGTGGGGGGGGGGGGGATTTTCGGATGGAAATTTACGTTTCAAAAATGTTTGGGTTTTAATTTGGACGGGATGCTGAGACTGGACTTTTTTCGTGCACTCAAGAATGTCGCTTCGGAAAACTCTGTAAACATAACGATATGAACCCACACAAGTCCTACAGTCGCCCTTAGCATTCAATGACATCGTAGAATGCAAAACAAGCCCTACAATGGGTGCTTTCGTAAGGAACTTTGCGTCTGAGACTTGAGCTAGCCTAGGCAATTTTACGATATGTGTAGTTAACTTTTTATCAATCCTTCGAAATAATTTCCATGTCTTTAGTGCCACGCTTGTAGTAGACCACTTCATTATTCCTTAAATTCTCATAACTACTGTGCTCCGAGTGGTTTGGTTTTTGTGCGGAGGTGCGTGCCAAAATGGCATGCGTGGCGCTTGGTCTTAATTACCTCGCGCGTCTAACTCGCAAATCCCTCGCTCCCTCAGCCTGGTTTATGAACGATCGACATAGAGCAAGTCTTCAAATAAGCATGTATATAAATAAGAAAAGAGATCCTATATTACAATCTAGTCAATGAAATTGTTTATTTTACTAGCTCATGCATAGGCATTCAATTGGTAGAACTTGCAAGCCAGCAATAACCACAGAAGTCAAAATTATTAAACATGAATGATATACTTTTGGAAGTCCTGACTCGTTCCTTATGGCTGTATTAACCGGGTTGTACGTCCGTTTATGTAAACTATTTTAATAGTTTACATAAAACTTCAGCTTCAGCGTTCAACAGCGTATTGAAAGGTTAGAAGTACTAAAATGTAAAATTGTAACAAGGTGGTAGAATTTAAAAGGTATTGCAAAAACAGGTTTGTTGAAATTTATTAGCATGCAGCTGCCATGTTGGTGTCCTTCAATTCTTTGGAGCACCGATATGGCGGCCATAAAACTGAACACAAAATAAAATAGATTCTATACAGCTATTTCAATTAACGTTGTCCGGATCAAGACAAGACTGAAAGGCAGTATGGGTAGAAGAAGAGGGCAACTGCACGTGCTGAATACTAAAATATATAATGAGATGACAAACGCGAATTTGCACGTTTTCTATTTCTTCAGACATGTGAAACAAGGTGGTTTTAGCCACACTGAATTTAAGAAGAATTTTCAAAACTCAGAACCAAGCGACAGTGAAGGTAAAGCTTCAGAAAGGCCTCCCGAGAGGAAAAAACAAACTCGTTAATTCTCCACGTGCGATGATGCTTAATGAAGCTTATAATTTATGCAAATTTGTAGTGAATACCCAGAACGCCATACGGTCTTGCCTTTTAGCTTTAAGCTTTGACCCGACAACGTTTATTGAAATAGCTGTATACCATTAGTATAATTCGCTATAATACAGATGTCATTGCGTTTTAATTTCCTTTCAAGTGAAACTAAAAAAAATGACATTGTTGCCTGTGTGTTATGGAAAATTAGATAAGAGAGCAGTTGCAAGACGATTCGAAGTGACCTCGCTCGTCACACTTTTTTTTTCAGTGATAAGTGTGAACATAATTTAATGGGTGTTTTGTCCATGCCATATCGAAACTGCTAAAGTGTTTCGTGCCGGGCGATCTTCTTTTGGGATGCCAGGTGAACTGAGAGCTAAGTCAGTAACTGGCAATTTCTGGTTCATGTATTAGTAGAATTAAGAAACGTCAAATAGTCTTAAACAAGCGACCTCAAAACATGAAAATAAATGGCTGAAACTGGAATTGTGTGTCGACTTTGCATGTTCTTTTTTACGGAATAACTCAAACGATTTTCGCCAACCTGATCGCCGGTTCGCATTCGTGACTTCCGTAAATTGAAAACAAATGATCAGTCATCGTTCACATAATGACTATCTGATAAATATTCTCCACTTTAGCATTCTTAGTATGATGATAAGTCTATCATCATCAAAAAAGTTTAAGTATAACTACTAGTGGTACCTATCGGTAGAAATGCCAACGAGTACAACGGAAGATCGAGAGAAGAAGGGAAGATAATTGTAAATGTTTGGCTGAAAGTACGCATTATGATTTTGGTCCGATCAATAAACATTGGGTGTTTTCTTTGAAAATCTTGAATGTTTCTGGAATAAAATGCGATTTTGTGAAGGCTAAATGAGGGAAAAGTTCTAAAATAATACCGTGAAAGTAGTGAAGATTCAGTGAGAAATCTTGTAAACTCCATGCTTTTGAGAGTTAAGCCATTGTTGTTCGATGCCGCTATCGCTGCTGTTTTAGCTTTTCTAAGTCCTAAAGGTCTTAATCAAAGTTGCTATGACCCACTGAACTCTAGACTACTGGTAGTCTGTCTTTTCTCTTAGGTCTCTTAGGGTCGGAGCGCGCGGTTATATCAGGAACGCGAGCAAACTGGTTGAACTGGCGGGTGGATGAGAAGGGGCTTGGGGCGAGACGAGAGTTTTTCCTCGATCGCGCGATCCGATCGCGCGCGCACTATTGTCTCGCCCCAATCCTTCCTCGCGCGTCTTAAACCCTCCCTAGCCTCGCACTCCCTTACTAAATTTCGAGAGAAAAACAGACTGCAAGCAGTCTAACTGAACTCGGAAAATAAATTACAAAACAAAAAGCAAACTTTTACAAAGATTTGCCAAAACAAATCATTTTAAACTTTCCACACTGCAGTTAAATCCACTCAACACGTAAGTATCCAACAAAATTGAGGTTTCATCTTTGTGGCCAAAGATGGAACGAGTTTATTTTATTTTACTACCACCGTTCCGAGAATAATTCATCACGCGCAATCGGTGACGTCTCAAATGTCACGTTAAACTGTTGTTGTTGAGACAGCTTTAAGGTAAATTCAAGGCCCGGTCGTCCGAGGAAAAAAAGCTAGACACTCCAGTAAAAAAATGAAGTATAGGGCATTTATTTTATAAATTCGAGAAACGAAAAAAAACTCTAAATAGCTCTCTTCTGATCGATAAAATCCACGACACCAAATTCGTTTTCCTGTTGTTTTCATAGCGCGACCTAACTTAATTACGCATGCAAATTTGTATGACTTCGAAATTTTCGAAGCTTTGGAAATGTTGAAGCTTTGTAATGCATTTCTTGCCTTTATCTTAAATGAAATTAAATTCTAAACAAAGTTTAATTCAAGTTTCTTTCGTATTTCAATCTCTAGTTCGGGAATTTTGGCTTTTTGATGCGCACAGATTTGAAACCTCTTTGTTATCTGACAGGCATCTTGTCTGGGAATTTTAGTTGCCAATGCATAATGCACGTGCTAAACAAATTAGTAGCGCGCTGATTGGCCAAACTACAAAAAAGTGTGCACGTGCTGAACAGATTCTGCTGAACGGATTGGCTAAAAACATCGGAAATTGTGTTTTCGACAACTTCCGCCTACATCCTAATATGGTCAAAAAAATATCACTGACGGAACCGGATTACACGAAAATCGAGCTGAAAGATTCTGAGATTTTTTTCTGCATAGCCCTCACACTACGCACGGCTCTATGTACTGCCGCCGAGACAGGCTCGCGTTTTCGCTCGCCTGTCTCGTTGGAAATAAAGCTTAT
Source organism: Oculina patagonica (assembly GCF_052425735.1). Lineage (NCBI taxonomy): Eukaryota > Metazoa > Cnidaria > Anthozoa > Scleractinia > Oculinidae > Oculina > Oculina patagonica. The sequence goes on along the minus strand of NC_135761.1, from coordinate 7,393,393 downwards.
ATTTGAGCCCTCTGCCGGTAAACGCGCGATTTTTTTAGACGGGCTGGTAGATCTGTGGGCTAACACAGGGCGGTACACTTTGACGTGCGTGGGCGATATTTGAACTGGGTGGGCGAGACATTCCGGCTGTCCGCCAAATGATTTGTATGAAATAATTAATTGTTAATAACGGATCAACACTTTTGAAATAGGTAACTAATTACATTTCAACGCTAATCACGAAGTAAATTTAAAAAAAACGGCGACTAGCAAAAAAAAGTAATGGTGACATGCAAAATTTACTTTTCGAGGAAACGCTTTTAAAATACCAGACAAGTCTCGTATTTTTTTGATTACCATTTGCTTTTTAATTTTGATTTGGCGTTCAGGTTAGAAAATGGGCCATTAACAATAATTTCAGTATAGTTCAGTCGGGGGGGGGGGGGGGAGGGGGTACTTCCATATCTGGGCTATACAGGTATGTGCCGCGGAATAGGGTATGGTTTTTGATTCACTGGCAATCCTAAGATAGGGTACCTAAAATTTTATCAGCTAAGTACCACCCAGCTGACGAGCTGACGATGGCCATTGAAAATCAGACGATATTCTGCAAGATTGAGCAGGATAAATGTTTTATTATTCAACAAATTGTCAACGAACGGCATTTTACAGCCATATAGCTGTGGTTAAAAGGGCTTTGGACGACTTCGACATATCTTGCCAACGTACGTATATCGCAAGATATGTATGGACTTTCTGACTAAATGTGGACATCGTGGGAATTTGTAAAATAATAACGGCCTATAGTTGGCGAGGGGGTAACTTACAACAAAATTTATTCGCAGTCAACCTTGTACAAGAACTTACAGGAGTGGTGAATGAAAAATCGCGGTCTTCTGAGGCCGACCATCGATCGATAGAGGGTGCCTTAGAAGCCAGCCAGATTGCCACGACTAGATTCAACCTGTCATCTCCATCCTATCTCCTGGAGCGAAGGAGAGTGAGCTTTTATTGACTGAGTTATGCTAGAATTGAAGGACCTGTTAACCTGGAATAAACATATAAAGCGTGTTTTCTGCATGCCTAAGTTGCTTGCTTTAATATGAATGTCATTTAACTAAAACAATAAGTGCAGTAACGCAATCAAACCTCGAAGCAAACACGTGTAGCTGGTGACAAGTGCAGGAAAATCACGCGAGTGCAACAAAAACCCCGACATCGATCCCAGGGTCCTCTTCTTTCCGTCCCCTGGAGCGAGTGAAAGACGGGAAGGAGAGGACATGGAAACAAGGCTGCAAGATGGTTGCAAGAACTCCCTCGGAAGCAACCACCCAAAGCCGACGTCAACCCTGTATGGTGAGGGGTCTGAATTTAGTTTAACTGTTGGTTTAGCTTTTCAAGTGATCGTCTAACAAGTAGGGTTTTATAGATTGTGCTCCTAAAAGTGGCATATTATGCTACTAGCAGTGCTCAAAATTTTGCCAAATTATGCAAAAATTATGCCAGAATTCCCAAATTATGCTTCTGATTTCCGAAATTATGCTCACAAAATGACGTAGATTCTATACATAGAGGTGCGCAATAACGACACCAAATTATGATGTTTTTTAAATAAACTGTTGTTGTAAATTTATTTGTGTTTATGGCAGTTTATCACGGCCATCAGCTGTCCAAATTAGCTGCTCGCATCTCTAAACCGTTTGTAAAATGTCTCCAACGACTTAACAATCACAATTGTATAGCTAAAACACGCATTGCAAGAACAAACTACCTAAATTTCATTTATTTCTGTAGAAAGTACACCATATTTACTACATTTTATGAATTTATGCTCCAAAAAGTGCTAAAAATTGCTAATTATGCCGTGGCAGTGCTCGTTTCACAAATTATGCTTTTTAGCTCCAATTATGCCAAAAATTATGCTAGCACAATCTATAAAAGCCTACTAACAAGACCAATGCCTATACCTTCATCTTGATAACAGCAAAAAACCTGCGAGTAAGAACTTGTATTCTTGTATTGTACAAGCAGAACCACGAGAAATTCACAGCAACTGAATATTCCCCTGTGCAAAACCACTGCTGGCCAGATGTCGTTTTATTACAGAATAGTAAAGCTATGGAGCTCTTTAGACAAAGACTTAAAACCAACCTCGTTCCCAGGGCTTTCCCCTTGGCGATTTGTCAACGAGGTTGACTTAAAACTATGCGAGAGTCCACCGCGGTCAAACGACAGAAATATGCAAAAAATAAGAAAAGTACTGCAAAGATAAGGTTTTAATTTTCACAGTTCAAAGTTCCATACATAACCGGTATCCTAAGGGTTTACTAAGTTTTTTGGAGCTTTACTAAAAAAGTTCTACGTGTTTGAAAATACCGATATGCGGACTTGTCGGCGCCATTTGTCATAGCACCTTTGGTTCGGATGCGAAACATTTAAAAAGTGAAAACACTGGTTTACCTTAGGGAATGGGATTATGCTTTCACTCGGCAACTATTTTTATCTATCCTTGCTCGTAATCACTTCAATTTGAACAAAAAAAGGCGAAATGGAAAGAAAACCTGCCAGAGACGTTTGACCGCGGTGAAATGCGAGAGTCGTGCAAATTTTAAAAAAACTCTGAAGACAAAGCTTCTCAGCGAGTTTTTAAATTAATTTTTTCTTATTTGTTTCATTTTTCTCTATATTTCTTTTTATTTTTTATAATATATAACTAGTGTTCATATTTTATATTTTATTCAACTTCATGTATTGTATTGTTCACTGAAAAACCTTTTAAGGAGTGTTCAATAAAATTTTATCTTATCTTATCTTATTTCTCAAGTAAGCCTAAACAGGTAAATAAATGGTAATTGGCATAAATTTAGGCCATTTAGGTTATTATTTTCTGAAGAAAAATTTACATTGTTGTTAATAGAGTTTTCTAGTGGTATACCATTTTATTTGTATTTTGGCGATTGTATCAATAATAATATTTTATGATTTTCAACATTGGCATTTACATTGCCACTGAAGTGATAAGGCTCTTAGGTGTCTCCAAAGAGGATCCAGGATGTCGACTTATCTTATATCCCTAAATAAACATTTCTAATCGATTTTAGAAAATGAGAACCTATTTCCAAATTTCAAGCTAAAATGGTTCTTATAAATAGGGTGTCTAAGGCCAAGTAAAACGGAAAAAAAATGTTTCTCGTCCGGATTTTTATAAAAAAGCGAGCGGGCGAGCTTTTTTTTATTTGTTATTTCCTTCATCGTCAAATTCTCCAGAAACGAACTTGCAAAATAAATCCTGCAAGGTAATTGACCTATCCAGTGCGTCCCTAGCGAGCCAAGGCTTTGAAAAAAGCCACCTCTTACAGAATTTTTAGTTGTACTAATGTTTGCTGTTTTTTTTGTCGTTCCAACTTTCCCAATGGCAAAAAAATAATAAAAAAAGAAGGCGCCCCTCAAAAAATGTAGCAGGCTGGGACGAGAATCATTTTTTTGCTTGACCTAACAGGCAAATTTTAGCTCAGCAGGTTTTTAAAAATTGGGTGTAGAAAAATTTGGTAAATTTGCCACCACTTTTGTCTACGGATGCAGCTTCTCATCCAAGGAGATTATAAGTAATCCAAGTTAGACACTTTGTGTTAGACGCTACTCCGAGTTATACGCCAAATGATGTCCTACAAAAAGTGCACTGGGTTCCTACGCTGTTTTTGAACACATTAAATGAGAGTTACTGGTAAAGACAACATAAGAAGATTGAATGTTCATGTATTTATTGTGTTCTGCTGCTATTATGCCATTTGGTATAATACCAAACGGAACAAATTAAATTGCTATTCAAAGAGAATGGAATGTGTGTAATAACAGAAAGTGTTATTTGTTAACTAAGTAAAAAGGCATATCTATCATTTAAATTTCATATATTAACAATCAACTAGTCTTTATGATAATAATAATAATGATGATGATTATGATGATGATGATTATGCTGATGATGATGATGATGATAATAATAATAAAACAAAAAATGTTTTCGGTTTCTGATATAAAAAAAGTGTATGTAAATAGAAAGTTGGTAACAATAGAGTGTGTTACAATGGGGAGCCCAGGCTCCCCGACGGCTTTCAGTTGCTTTCAGAATTGTGGCTTGTGATTTACGCAGCGGTCGCTTACGACGAGCCTGCGATCAGGCATTCCATAAAAAAAAGCTATTGGATTTACGACGAATCTGGGATCAGCCTCTTTTTTCGAGGCGGGTAAAAAATAAACCATGATCGCCCATAGATTGTTTTAGCACGTTTGACATTCATACGCGCTAAAACAGACCTTGTTGTGGTTTGTGACGTACGCAGCGGTAGCTAACCACAAAAGTACAATAAAGCACTCCAAAAGAGATATAGGTTGACGACGAATCTGCGACCAGAATTCACGCGAATTTCCTTCTCACTAAGTGACGTCCGCAAAGCGGCAAAGGAGAGAACACGAACAACAGCTTAACCCAATAAAACAGATTTGCACGCCATGAATATTCATGACAATACTTTACTCAAAATCGCAGCAACTTAAAAAAGAGTAGCTTCGAACAGTAGGTGCAAAGCTCTTGAGTTTTAGTAAAAAGCAGCTTTAATAAATTGTAACAAAAAGACTATGCAAGGATGTCTTATTTAAAGTAAAATTTTAGGATCCTGTTATTCCCTTGTTAAACTGTTTGAAGTCACTTGTCTTGTCAGTTTGTGGCACATCTTCTGGACAAAAACTCCAGAACAAAAACAAAAAACAAAAAACAAAAACTCAGTAGGCCATCGCCCATTTGCAAATGATAAGTCAAAGGTTACTTCATAAACTCAAAGCTCTTGAGTTTAAGTAAATAGCAGCTTAATTACTTGCATTTAAAAGACTACGCAAGGTTGTCTTGCAAAAAATAAAACATTATAGGATCCTGGCATAACCTCGTTTGAACTGTTTGAAGACACTTGTCCTGTCAGTTTGTGGCTCAGCTTTTGAACAAAAACTCTAAACAGTAGGCACCGCCCATTTGCAAATGATAAGTCAAAGCTTACTTCACATCCTTATTGGCCCTATAAACAATGATCGACATCTTATTCAATAGAGAGTTCAGTTATAGAATAGAGTTCTTGGAACATGGTCACGATTGGTCAATTGATTCGCTTTCGTTGTCACGGAGGTTGATTGGTCATCCTTGCATAGTCTTTTTGTTGCCATTATGGTCACGTGTTACATGATGAGGCATTTGCATTTACCAGAGGAACAAGGGGATGAAAATCGTGTGGTATTACTAGGTTCAGGAAGACTATCAGGAATGAAGCTTTTTGGTTGACGATCAGCGAACATGTCAGCGAGGAATCCTTTGTAAATTCGCATTGAACAAGTATGTGTGGAACGTTCGTCAGGGAACTCAAAGTGCATCCCGCCACGGATATCTATTTCAGTTGTCAGGCTCCATTTATCCTTTACAGGGCCATAACAGTCAACTTTTGTACATGTATGTATACAGTCAAGATCTGTACTGCATACAGCATACAACTTATCATCAACAGCCAAGAGATTTTCAACTCGGCCATTCAGGCTTGCAATAACCTGCCACTCATCTGTTGTTTCATCGTACACTTGGCATTGGTTCGTATGCCACGGCCTGAGGGCACTCGAATCATCACTGAAAAGAAAAGCCCCCCAGCCGCGGTGCCATTCACTCGTTCCAGCAACAAAAATTTTTCCGTTCACCGCAGCTCCCCAGAGATACCTACAGCCTTCATGAATGCTGGATACTTTGTTCCATTGGTCTTTTCTAAGGTCGAATCTGTCAACATCAGTCAGGACGTTTCGCGTGTTATTTTTCCCATATTCTACACCTCCAATAAAATAAATAAAATCATCTTTGGCCACAATGCAAGTATGGAATCTGCCCAAATTTTCAAAGGATGTCATGTCTTCCCATGCGTTTGATTCGGGTTTGTATTTTGTGATGAAAGAAACATGTTTTTCCTTGCCACAGAAGTCTATCTCGTTCCGGATCCCTGACCCACTGAACGTGGTCCGCCAATATAATTCCCGGCACATACATCCCTCAAATTCCAAAGCGTACATTTCATCTTCTTTTGTTACAAATATTTGATCCAAATATCTGTTTGTTCTGTTGCCAGTGCCTGGTAATATCTTCCAGTTTTTTGTGAATGGATTATACATAACCAGTTGACGTTCGAACAAACACATACTCCCTGAATGCATTGATTCCATATCAATTGTCTGTCGGAGTCTATACAGTTTACTACGACAAGAAACAAATTCGCTTGAATGAAACGGCGTGTAGACTCTTCTGTAGGTAGATGATTTAGGACTACTGTAGTCTAAATGACACCACTTGTCTTCACGAGGGAAATAACACATAATTCTACTTCTGCTATTATAAATACCATCATTATTTGTTACAATAACTGTGAAACATGCCTCTAGTGACTTTCTAGGTCTAACAGTTAGAATACTAAGGTCATTAGACTTAATCAACTTCATCGCGTCCTCCACAAGATCCAAACAGCCTTCACTGTCTTTCACGAGAATGTTTGTCACGACATCACTGCAAAGAAAGTCACGTGATATATAAACCAGTCGAACATGACGAAATAACTCAGCAAAATATTTCTTTCGCTTGGTTCTGTCGTGATCAATCCACGATAAAATGATATTAAAAACATCTTCCTCCGCGTTTACATTTATTTCGTCACTAGAAATAAACATTTCGATTTCTCGGCTCGACATATTCAAAACGTCTTTTCTGTTGGCTTCGTATGCGGCGCTAAAATTTGCAAAGATGAATTTTTGTGTCTTCGAAAAAAGTTCTTCGCATTGATATCTTTCGGAAAAGTAGTAAATTGAAAAACAATTGAAAACATTCAACCCTTCCAGTAAAACTCCACAAGCAAGAGTTTTCAGGTTCTGAAGACACAAGTAATCGGCCATAACGATCAGGTCTGGAGTATCGTCTTCAGTCAGTATCTCAACATTACCGGTGTAAATAAACTCCAGTGTATTTTCCATAATACACTCGGAAAACATCTCAAGTCGAACAACTCCTTCTTTAGACTCTTTCATGTCGCTGTTCAGCAGCTTTTCGAAGAAGGGACTTGCCTCTGAAAGGACTTGTCGGTGAGCTTGAAATTCTTTGCCATCTTCGACCACCAAAGTAATATCGCATGGCTGATCGAGTGTGTCTTTTGGCACGAAGGCTACATTGAACATTTCTTGACTTGGCCCCTGACAGTTATCAGAGACTGCCATCTGAATGTGTAAAGGATCGATTCAAAGTTCTGTTCTTTTTGTGCTAACTTCAATTGCTGACTAATGATGTGCGTCAGAAATGTTCTTGTTTTATTTAATTGCGGTGGTTGTGTTGCAGCTAAAGGGCACGCAATTCAAGCAGAAGCGATGACGTTTTATGAGGGTCCTTAACTAGTAATAACCAAAGGTTAGTCAGTACGTGCGAGATTAGTGCAAGGTGTAATATTATGATATATTAAATTCCCTGGGAAGCGAGGCTGGCTTCGCATAGCAATCTATCGTGTACTTTCGTTCTTTTAGTGTGCGCACGCGCACAGCACAAGTTCGTTCCAATTGTCTCTCTATCCGTTATTTGTGTCGTAACGCAACGCTTGAAAGTTGCGTGACGAGCGCAAGCAACGGCTGCGAAAAGGACTACACTGGTATTGGTTATGCTAACGTTAGTTACGCCAGGCTACTCCCCCGGTTGCGTGGCATACAAAATTGCGTTCTTTTGCGATGTCCCTTGCATGTTAAAAGCGGCAGCATTGATGTGAGTGAACTTGAACTTCATATCACTTGTTTTGAAATCGTGCCGGGTCGCATATCAAAATGCAAATTAAGGCAGTCGACAAATTGGTGCACGCTTCTTTGTAATGTTTTGACGAGCGAGACGTTTTTGGAGTCATTGCGTTACACATTGCCAAAATGCTGCAAAATGGTTTTTAAAATAATATTAGTGAGTGAGCGCAGGCTGTTGTTCTCTCTGGCGAAAACGAGTTTGCTTTACTTTAAAGGATAAGAGCGCGTGTTTTATCCACAATTCTGGAATGAGAATGGCCAGAACGTGAAATGCGTATGTTTCTTTATTACGTATTCCTATTCAGGAATGGACAAAACGCCATTCCATTCATTTTGCTCCCAGGGGCAGAATGCATGACGAGAGCATGACGAACGATCGACAAGTAAAACATTTTGCACGTTTGATATTTATACGCGCTAAAACAGACCTTGTTGTGGTTTGTGACGTACGTAGCGGAAGCTAACCACGACACTACAATCAAGCACTTCAAAAGAGATATTGGATTGACGACGAATCTGCGACCAGCCCTTTTTTCCATGGCGGGTAAAAATTAACCCTGATTGCACGTTAGCTAACAGGATATAAAAAATGTAGCCGAAAAACCTATCCTGTATACGTCCGTGCGAAAGCATAACGAACGATCGACAAAAAAAAGATATTGGATTGTTTTTGCACATAAGTTAAATCCCGCTAGATTTGCATCTTTTTGTTTACGACCACTTTCTGGTGACATGTTACTTTGCATGCACGAGAGCTGCGACCTTGATGGGTTTCAAATGTCGTCATAACTTGCGTGATGACAGGCTACCAGGCAGGTTTCCTGCGAAGTTCGGGTCGGAGTATTTCCTGAAAGTGTGAAACCCTTATCCTATTTCACAAAATATATGCAATTTTTCCATCAAGAAAAATATTCTCCTTTACAGTCGTCATTGGATTCGTTACGCGGATTTAATTTCCTTATCACAAAGTGGCGTCGGCAAAGGAGAGCACAGAAACAACAGCTTAACCAAATAAAACAGATTTGCACTCCATAAATGTGGTCTGAATATTACAGTGCTTTACCTTTATTAACTTCGCTAAAAATCATAGCAACTTTAAAAAGAGTGGCATGGTTTCAAACAGTGTGCAAAGCTCTTTCGTTTCAGTTAATAACAGCTTTGATAAATTGCAGTAAAAAGACTATGTTAGGTTGTTTTGCTTAAAGTAAAATTTCAGGATCCTGTTATACCCTCGTTAAACTGTTTGAAGACACTTGTCTTGTCCGTTTGTAACACAGCTTCTGAACAAAAAGTCTAACCAGTTAGCCACCGCCCATTTGTAAATGATAAGTCAAAGCTTACTTCATATCCTTATTGGTCCTGCGAACAATGATCGACATCTTATTCAATACAGAGTTCAGTTAGAATGGAGTTCTTGGAATGTGGTCACTGATTGGTCAATTGATTCGCTTTGATTGGTCAATTTACTATAGCTTCCTCATGGTCACGTGTTACATGATAAGGCATTTGCATTTACCAGAGGACCTAGTGGATGAAGATCGTGTGGTAGTAGCAGGTTCAGGAAGACTATCAGGAATGAAGCTTTCCGGTTGACGGTCATCAAACATTTCAGCGAGGAATCCTTTGTAAATTCGCATTGAACAAGTATGTGTGGAACCTTTCCTAGGGAACCCAATGTGCATCCCGCCAGTGATATCTATTTTAGTTGTCAGGTTCCATTTATCCTTGACAGGGTCATAACAGTCAACTTTTGTACATGTATCTACGTCCCTAACCTCTGTACTGCACACAGCATACAACTTATCATCAACAACCAAGAGTCCTTCAATCCGGCCATTCAGGCTTGCAATAACCTGCCACTCATCTGTTGTTTCATCGTACACTTGACATTGGTTCGTATGCGATAAAAAATCTTGTAAATACCAAGGTCCGCGACACCACCGTTCACTTGTTCCGGCAACAAAAATTTTTTCGTTCACCGCAGCTCCCCAGAGATACCTACAGCCTTCATGCATATCAGCTACTTTGTTCCACTGGTCTTTTCTAAGGTCATATCTGTCAACATCAGTCAGGACGTTGCGTGCGTTATCATGCCCGTATTCTACACCACCAATAAAATAAATATAATCATCTTTGGCTACAGTGCAAATATGGAATCTGCCTAAATGTTCAAATGATGTTATGTCTTCCCATGAGTTTGATTCTGGTTTGTACTTCGTGATGAAAGAAACATGTTTTTCCTTGCCACAGAATTCTATCTCTGAGTGTTGCCACCAATATAATCCACGGCACAAACATGGCTCAAATTCCAAGGCGTACATTTCGTCTTCCTTTCTAACAAATATTTGATGAAAGTATCTGTATGTTTTGTTGCCAGTGCATGTAAATATAAATTTCTTTGTGAATGGATTATAACTAACCATATGACGTTCAAACAAACACAAACTCTCACTGTGCATTGATTCCATATATTCAGGTGCCTGTCGAAGTCCATACAGTTTACTACGACAAGAAACAAACTCAGAACTTGATACAGGACTTCTGTCCCCTATATGTCTGAACTTCGCGCCTTTCAACTTCCACAGGCCTAAAGGACACCACTTGTCTTCACGAGGGAAATAACACCCCATATCGTAGCCCGTTTCGATGACTATTAAAGATGTCTCAAGCGACTTTCTAGGTCTAACAGATAGATCACTAAAGTCTTTAGACTTAATCAACTTCATCGCGTCCTCCACAAGATCCAAACAGCCTTCACTGTCTTTCACGAGAATGTTTCTCAGGACATCACTACGAAGAAAGTCACGTGATATATAAACCAGTCGAACATGACGAAATAACTCGGCAAAATATTTCTTTCGCTTGGTTCTGTCGTGATCAATCCACGATAAAATGATATTAAAAACATCTTCCTCCGCGTTTACATTTATTTCGTCACTAGAAATAAACATTTCGATTTCTTTGCTCGACATATTCAAAACGTCTTTTCTGCTGGCTGCGTAAACGACGCTGCGTAAACGATGATGCAAAGATGAATTTTTGTGCCCTCAAAAAAAGTTCTTCGCATTGATATCGTTCGAAAAAGTAGTAAATTGAAAAACAATTAGAAACATTCAACCCTTCCAGTAAAACTCCACAAGCAAGTGTTTTCAGGTTCTGAAGACACAAGTAATCAGCTATGATAAACAGGTCTTGCGAATTGTCTTCAGTCAGTATCTGAACATTACCGGTGTAAATAAACTCTAGTGTCTTTCCCATAACAGACTCGGAAAACATCTCAAGTCGAACAACTCCTTCTTTAGACTCTTTCATGTCGCTGTTCAGCAGCTTTTCGAAGAAGGGACTTGCCTCTGAAAGGACTTGTCGGTGAGCTTGAAATTCTTTGCCATCTTCGACCACCAAAGTAATATCGCATGGCTGATCGAGTGTGTCTTTTGGCATGAAGGCTACATTGAACATTTCTTGACTTGGCCCCTGACAGTTATCAGAGACTGCCATCTGAATGTGTAAAGGATCGATTCAAAGTTCTGTTCTTTTTGTGCTGACTTCAATTGCTGACTAATGATGTGCGTCAGAAATGTTCCTGTTTTATTTGTTTTTGCGGAGGTTGTGATACTGCCAAAGGGCACGCAATTCAAAGAAGCGATATTTGTCTGCGGTGGTTGTGTTGCTGCCAAAGTCAAAGAAGCGTTTCACAAGAGGGTCCTTAACTAGTAATAACCAAAGGTTAGGCAGTTCGTGCGAGATTGAAGCAAGGTGACGTAGGATTAATAAAAGTTTATCAGACGTGTATAATTTATTTATTTATTAATATTTATAATGATATATTAACTTTCCCGGGAAGAGAGATTGGGGACCTCGCGGCGTCTAGCTGCCCAACAGCTCAACAGTCGACAGACAGGATCTGTTTCGTGTGTAGTTTCTATCATATAAGGTGCGCACAGCACAACCTCGGTCCCAGGGTCTCTCTTTCCGTTATTTGAGTCGTCACGCAACGCTGGAAAGTTGCGTGACGAGTCAAAGCAAGGGCTGCGTTGAACCCTACACTGGCATTGGTTATGCAAACGTTATTACGCCAGGCGACTCTTCTTGTTGCGTGACATACAAAATTTCGTGCTTTCGCGATGTCGTTTGCACGTTACAAGCCGCAGCATTGAACTAAAATTAGACTGAAGAAAGTTTCGAGTCGATTTGAGTGAACTTGAACTTGATATGACTTGTTTTAAAATCGTGCCGGGTCGCATATCAAAATGCAAATCAACGCAGGCAACAAATTGGTTCACGCTTCTTTGTTTACTCTGGTTTTAATACAAAAATGAAAAATTGCTCACACTTAAAAAGTAACTAGAAATTCTCGGTGCATCACTGAAATTTTTATCGCTATAAATTGTGCCACACATCATGTATAGGAAAATCGTCACGTACTTCAAACGGCAATGTTCTCACGAGCGAGAAGTTTTTGGAGTTATTGCGTTACGCATTGCTAAAATGGTATTAATTACAGTGAGTCAACGGAGACGTTTTCGGCTGTTGTTTCACTCTGGCGAAACGAATTTGCTTTACTCTAAAAGGCCAAGGGCGCCTTTTTTAAATTAACAATTCTGGAATGAGAATGGCCGGAACGTAAAATGCGCACGTTTCTTTATTCCGCATTCCTATTCCAGAATGAACAAAACGCCATTCCGTCCATTCTGCTCCCATGGGCAGAATGAACACTGAGAATGTTGCGAATTAAAATCCAAGATGGCGGGCGGCGAAATTAGGGTTCATCCTCGGTATAAGAACCTGTGAAACTCACCAGTGACGTAAAACAAAGAACGACCAAGACAACAAAGACCTTGGAAACAATGTAGAGCAGGAAAACAATAGCTGTAAAACAAAGAAAAATATCACAGGTTCTTACACCGAGGTACGTCTCTACCACAGGAGTAGAGGAGCCAAATTTGACCTTATGAATATTAAAATGTTTGATCTATTTCGTGGCGCTTTTCATATGTTATCCGATTGTTTTGGTTACGCAACGGTCAGCCAGCAGAAAACTCTTTCACTAGTTCGTAACGTTATCCCAACGGGTAACGCTTTTCGTTCCTTGCCCGAAATTAAAGGTGACGATTGCGGCCTGTGGCTACGCCAAGTGCACAGGGTACCAGGCTTAATCACATTTAGTAAACAAAAAGATCAGATAACACATGACAAGCGCCACGACATAGATCGAGCATTTATATATTCACAAAGTCACATTTGGCTCCTCTCCTACCTGTGTCTTTACCAAAGAAAAAAAATCAGGTTACACTTATAACAATAAAACATTGCTTCTAATAGCACTGCGCACGAATGACGTCACGGAGACTTTTTGCAGTGAGTACGAGTACGAGGCTTTTTGCAGTGAGTTTTCATACAAGAAGAAAGCAACTTGGTTTAATGATTGCAGACGACATGTGAAATAAGCGGCACGCATTGCATGCAGAAGCAATGACGTTTTACAAGGTGGTCTTTAATAATTGTCTATTCAAAACATTAACGGAAGTAAAAGTAGCTGACCATGTACCACTTCTGAGCTGTGTTGAATGATAGCTCAATTAAAATTGCATTATCTTGGAGCGTGACTTCTTAAACGATATGCGATAGTAAACGGTCAAACAGTCTAATGACTAGCCTGCGTAGCTTGCGCCAGTGTATTTTTTGGGCAAGCATTTAAAAACTGCACAAAATATACACTTCACATTTAGGCTGGAAACCCCTGTCGGCGGGGTCTAAATTTTGTTTAACTGTAGGTTTAGCTTTTCAAGCGATTGGCTAACAAGACCAAATTCCTATACCTTCATCTTGATTACAGCGAAAACCTGCAAGTAAGAACCTGCGTTTTCCCAAGTTAGCCTAAACTGGTTATTTCAGAAATGCTAATAAGCACAAATTTAGGCTATATAGGTTCTCTATAGGTTCTTATTTTCTGAAGAAAAATTTACATTGTTGTTTTCTAGTGGTATTCAGGCTGTTCCTTCTAAGACATTTGCATACCATTTTTTGTATTTTGGTGATTGGCATTTACATTGCAACTGGAGTAATAATGCTCCTACAGTGTAGGTGTCTCCAAAAAGGATCCTGAATGTCGACTTATCTTATTTCCCTAAAAATAAACATTTTCAATCGATTTTAGAAAATAAGAACCTATTTCTAACTTTTAGGCTAAAGAGGTTCTTATAAAGAGGGTGTCTAACTGGCACACTTTAGCTCAGCAGGTTCTTAAAAAATGAGGTTCTCACTCACGGGTTTTGACTGTAGTTGAACATGCTTCGTGAGTTGAGTAAATACAGCGCAAAAGCAAACAAACAACTGATGAAAAGTACAATGTGAACATATTATTATTACGTTCCAAGGTCATTAGAAACGCTGAGGCGATGGCTGAACAATCGTTTTCTTTGCCGTTTGTCGTTTCCCACTGCTAAGTACACATACATGTCTACATAAAAACGAGAAGATACATGTAGATTTTCTTCTGCAGATGAAATATCACAACCCGCAGTCGTTTAGCAAATGCTATCTGGATAACAGCGAGCGTATGAGAGCCTCCACACTTTGGAGAAACAAGTCTGTGTAGCCTTCTCCTCTGTAAGCATCAGCAAGGAGTTCCATGTCCGTTACAAACAATTTTTCTTTTCCTTGAATTCTGTAGCTTTCCAGAAGCGATTTCATATCATCTATAAACGTTTGGTTGTATTCTGGTATTTCCGTTGATAACTGCGTGGAATTCTTGTGCTCTTTTATTATAAATTGAGTAATGGATATTTCTACAGGAAAAAAAGAACAATAATTGGTTCCACATTAAAAAAATAATACACTTTACACTAACCTGACACTTTGTTCCTCTTACCCAATCTATAACAATAAAATCTGTTAACTTTCAAGATCGCCTCCATGATTAAGTTTTCTGTGAAAATTCGGTGAATATTTCTGACTGCCGGGCATTTAAACTATTTGAGACACAGGCGGCCCAGACGTTGTATTCGATCCACGTGACATATTGATGTTGGCGATTGCGTTACGTTTTCAGCCGTAAGACATATAGATTACCTCATAGAAAGTGCGACGTACGGATTTTTATTCACGAGTTGCAAAACTTGAGAAAACGAATGAATGAGCGTAGCGAGTTAGAAAATATTTAGAAAATTTACGCCTCGCTGATCCAAAACAATACAGACAAACTATAGTTATACCCAGGCTTTTAGCCAGGATTTAAAAAGTGGGAGTCCAAAATTTTTATAAGGCCCGACCTTGTCTCCATAGGAGGGCCTGAGGAGCATGCAATGTGTTTTTCTGCAGTTATAAGTGCAAAGGTATCTAAAGATTTCCAAATTTGCTAAAAAAAAGCCTCTGTATACAGATATTCATATTAATTTTTGCTGAAAAGTGGCCGTCCATAGGACTCCTGGACTCCCACCTGGTTATACCCAAGCAGGGTTCATGGGTTAGTCTTAAGTTTACAAACGAAAAACCAATCAGAATGTGACAATTCTTTTCGTACGCGTGAGATGAACATAAGCAAGCAAAACAAAGCGTGAAAGGAAGGGAAAAAAGAAAAACAACATGCCAGGAAATTATATCAACAATGTTAGCTAAAAAAGCTTGAATTTTTCGGGGTCTAGCATCCACACTTCATTTTATTTTATTGAACGTCAAGATGCCGTGCAAAAATAGAAAAAAAAATAGGGGAACAAAACACAGATCAACAACAAGGGCTGTCATGAACTAATTTAAATTCGAAATTAACCAAAAGCTTATCAGAACTAACTATAGTTAACTGCATTGGTGTGACCACAAAGACGACCGAAAGCACTAAATATAGTTTGGTATGACATCACCTGACGTAACTTGAGACTAACCATAGTTAAACTTTAGTTACGTCATAGATGTGACTGCAGCCACTAAATAAATTTAATCGAAAACTGCTCTATTAATACAGTCATGTACACTCACTTTTTAAGAGCCTATCTCTGGCATCTTTGTTTCCCCGCAGAACAGCTCCAAGCTCTCCTTTCAGTTCATTTATCAAGCCCTGGAGTTTGCTATCAAAATCCAAAGTTACTGCAAGGACTGTAAACATGATAAAAAGAGAACATGAGATTATAATAATCTATTAAGGTAAAGTCTTATCAGCCAGGAGCTTATCCTGGTTTCAGTAGCATGAAGCAACTGGGAGTATTTCTACTCCCACCTGGATGGGATGCTAAGTCCATCGCAGAGTTTTCCCCTTCTCCAGTATTAAATTTGCTGGTACCCATTTATACACCTGGGTGGAGAGAGGCTCTGCGAGGGCAATGTGCTTTGCCCAAGAACACCTTAACACAATGACCAGGCCTCAAACCTGGACCACTCCATCCAGAGTTCAGTGCACGCAGCTACTGGCCACCCTGCCCAGGGCTTGAGACTAACTTTTTTACTCACTGGTTTACTGGCTAGTGACATGTCAGATTTTACTAGCCAAAAGTAATTTTTCACTAGTCAGGTATATTGATTTCTATCAAGAACAGTTGACTTTTCCAAGTTTTTCACTAGCCAAATGGCTAGTAGGAATGCTAAACCTGGTAGCCAAAACCTAAATTTTAGTAGCCTTTGGCTAGTTGGCTACCGTTAGTCTCGAGCCCTGCTGCCTCCCACATAATAATCTATTACCGGTAAGCTGATAACTAGAGTGATTTCGTTAAACCTGTGAAACAATATCTACAAGTTTGTGCGTAATAGTCGAAAGGAAACAAAAGAAAACAATGGAATTTGTGTCTAATAGTATCTAAAAGTGTAATAAGTATTTCACGGGTTAACTGAAATCACTCTTATTTCACACTGTCTGCTAATTAGCCTCTGACCAAGAACCTCTTCAGGTGTAGTCAAACATTTTGGATAACTTATGGCACTGTGAGTGTGAAGTGTCCTTGGCTAAGAACACAACAGTGTGACCCTGTTTGTTTGTTCCTTGTTTTAAAGGTTCTTTGACTGTAGTCGTAATATTATATTATTATATTGATAAATGGCACAGAAAAAAACACACAATCATAAGGTAAGTTTGGTTTTAAACTAAAGAATTCATACGTTAAAAGGCTTAGTAGAAAAATGGAACACACTTAAACCGGGGCGCGGCTCTCATTGATTGTTTTCCATTAACCACAAAATTCCAGAATTTTTATTGGGATGCAAAATTAATGGTAACTTTTAAATAAGACTAATAGTTTGCCCAAACTGGAATATCCAAATAGAAAATGGTTATGTTTGCTTAAATTATATATTAGTTCTAAGCCTTTCACCAGTTTAAACAAATATGCAGCTACTCAAATTAGTTCCGACACTGCAAGTAAATTCTAGTAAATGGAACATTCCAACTTTCGTACAGAATTATAAATCCCATTTGGAACACTGTGAACCAACTGATTTCCCTGAGTGGGTAATTTCAACCAACCACTATTACAGCAAGGCGCCCAAAAGTGTGACCACTTTTAATTTATTCACATTCTTTCGTGCAGATTTAATCCAATCAGAAGTCAACTGCAAGCTGTCCACGGCAATTTTGATTGGATTAAATCTGCATGAAAGAATGTTCAGAATAAATTAAATCGGTGGTCACACTTTTGGGCGCCTTGCTGTAACATGTACATGTACCTGATTTATCAAACCACATGCACTTGTTATCTGGAACATGAGCAACCATAGATTTTGCATCATTCCAAAACTTTCCATTGTAGGTTACATGAGGTAGTCTGTCATTTTCTAATTGATGATTATCTCCATTGATTCCATTGCAAAGTTTAGCTTTCATCAGACAACCTGAACATGTTTCTACCACAATGCTGATAATGTTCTTGTCAATTCCAAAGTCTCTGTGACCCACAGTGTACTTTTCTTGGATCTGAAATTTTACATGACCATTAATAATAATTATATTACTGAAACGTCCACCTTCCACCTTTAGTTTGTAAAAAATAAAAGTTTGAACTGTTTCCAGAATTTTAGGAGGTTAAATATTTTAACTTAAGCTTGACGTTTCGACCAGGTTTTTGTAAAAATGTTATCAATATGGCAGAGCGCCTAGTTGTTCAGCTTGGTGACTGCACACAATGTATCCCCATCAACAATGTGTAGGTGATGTCAAAATAAGCGGGGAATGCAGTGTCAGGCCCATCAAGTACTTTTAATTTTGTGACAATTCCCTGACAGTCTATTTTAGTCTTTCTATCAATGTTGAGATTTAAAAAAATTTAATCTCAGAAAACCCCCAGAAAAAGCTCAAAATTTTAATTTTTACATTAATAATAAACTACACTGATAAATGGTTGAACAAAATTTGTCACTTTTAAAAGAATCATTTGCTTACATATAAGGTTTTTTGCCTCTTCTGGTTGCATGAAATATAGCACACATGTAATTAAGTAAAACAAATTGGAGGTGGATACTGGGTTACATCAATTTTGAGTTTACAAGCATTCCCAATCCCTCCCGCAGCCGCCCTTACCACCCCTCGATGAGGGACTCATCATGCTTCTTGGATCAATTGGATGTGCAGCATTAAATTTATCTTTCAATTTTTTTTTGGTTTTTCTGAAGTTTGCACTGTTTCTGGCCTACATCCTTTCTAGATCTTTTTCCTCCTCCCATGCTGTAAAAATAATAACTGTGGCAGGTGATGTCTACCAAGTGGGTTTCTGATGTCACTCGTTTCCAACCCACCTGTCTACTATTTGGTGAGGGAAATGTTGTCGCTGTCACAAATACCAGTATACACAACCCTCCAAGTTAAGACCATTTTAGTCAAGCATGAGCTTTTAAAATTTAGCGACTAATTTTTTTTCACTAATGACCAAACTTGGGCAATCGGTGGCCAAATGGCCACTAAAGAAAAAAATAAACTTGGAGGGTTGATACACCCTTTCAGTGCTAGTTTCTGCTGGTGTCGGTGCTCTGGAACGAGATTGTCGCTACATTTTTAGCTACCGGTATTTTGGAGCAATGTCACCTGTCACCAAAACCCCTTTGACAAAAGTAGTTGTCAATCTTTGACAAAAGTAGTTGACACATTGACTTCGCTCTGCGGTTTTTATGACAAATTTACCACTAGTTTATAAATTTCATGAATCTCTGCTAAAATACCCCCTCCCCCCATCCAATGTTGTAAAATGGTAGCAAAGGACTCTTAGAAACAAACTTCAACATTGATTGGGGGGAGGGGGGTTGGAAAGGTGGGGCAAAAGGATGAAATTGGTCCATATAACAATAAAAAAGGGCGTAAATTGACAATGTGTCAACACTTTTGTCAATGATTGTCTGAGGTGGAAAACAGAATATATTTTAAGAACAGCGCGTAATGATTAATCGGTTATGACATCAATTTATTTCTACCATCTGTTGTTTTCAATTGTCCAATCGGCATTGATGCTGTATTAATTGGTTTCTAATTAGAGGTCATTAACGAATTTGACGATAACGCAATCAAAGGGTCAAAAATGGAATAAATTGAGGCAAAATGTTTACCGCTGCTGTAATTGATGAAGAAACTCCTGCATTTACCTGCTTATTTCTGATGTGAAAATGGTTGAAAAAGAAGGAAATTATGTTGAACTAATGACACGTTTCCTAACCTTTGGCATATAGCATAGAGGTGTCTGAAGACATTAAACTGCGAGGAGGTCACGCACGCAAATCATCGTTCGAGACGAGCAAAGAAATATAAAGCCCGTGTTTACTGCCCATTTCATTTCCAAATGCCATTTTATGGAATAATGAAAGAAATTTCACCGTTAGGCGAATAACTGTTATGTCAAAGTAACAATGCGCTTATGCAATGTAATATACCTTGTGACATATCCAACGCAGTTGGATGAAGCGTGACAAGTGCGCGTGACAGCTCCAATTGTTGTTACTTCATGTTTTATTGACGCTTGTTTTAAGCATTTCTTTAAACATGAAAAGCTAACTTAAGATACGAAAGTCTTCATTGTCTCTTTTTCTACTATAAACAGCCTTCAGCAAGCCCAAAAGGTGTCTACCTTTTGAAAATTCACGGTTAACCACGGTTAACCACGGTTAACCATCAGTAAACAAAGAACATTCCTAATCCTTTCTAGACTGATGGTTAACCGTGGTTAATCGTTCAAATTTACACATTTTCGCGAATTGTGTGGCCAAGAAACATTCTAGCGAGATAATTTTGACAAAAAGTCATTTACCTCTGGTTTTCTTAGGGAATTTCAGCGACAAATGGGAGTATTTTCTAGCCTCACGATATCGTAGATCTTGTTAAACATTAATCTCAACCACCCGGGAATTTGGTTTCGCGCTAGAGAGAACGTGTATTGCTGCTTTTTCTTAAAATGAGCCGGCTGCTTTGTAACAATGAAACGAACATAGTTAACTGGAATATCACTGCGGAGGCCCCGCTTAACACTTTTAAACAAAAAAATAAATAATACGACCCTAGATAGTCACGCGCTAAGAACCATGCACGGGATCTGAACCCGTTTTGTCTTTATTTTCTCAACTGAAGACATTATTTTTAACTTCAAATAATCAAAACTACTCTAACGCCACACATTTAGCGTGCTTTCTAGAAATAATCCTGTTAGAGCTAAG